>NC_056714.1:23444375-24044375 GCF_018831695.1 Puntigrus tetrazona | reverse complement strand
GTGAGTGGCAATGACTTGGAGCCGTTCCACACAGGGCCTTTTGTGCCTATTCCCAACACATTCCAATCAGACGCGGACATTTAAACTGTTGCAGTAATTGAAAGGCTGTCTTGGGAGCCATCTGTGTGAGCAGCTCTCCGTTACCATGTTCACAAACACTTAATACAGACATTTATATGAGATTTTCATAAAGGAAATACAACATGCGCTGTATGGATTCAGCCTTTGAAGTTAAGAAATACTGGGAAAAGACAAGCCAAATTTTCACTGATTGAATTTACCCAAATCACATTTTTTTTGCAAACGATGGCAAGGTTCTTAAGTACTACTTTTTTTTGCACTTCTCAGTAGCTCAGTACTTCAAACTGTATGTATCTGCAATACATCACAGTAACTGCAGCCTGCATCAATGCACAATTAATAAATGGAGTTCTTGCTATAAGTGTAGAGCAGCGCTTTGATTAATTCAGATAGTGAAATATTAAAAATACACTTTAAATGCCTGATCTAGAGGTGGGCTTTGATTTTCTGCTGGGCATTATTCCAGTTTGGGTCAGAAACTTGTTAGGGGTTCTTTGCCAATTGGCACAGGCACAGAGCTCACTGTTAATTCATGACCCGTGTCAAACCTTCCAAAAATCATTGTTTAATAGTCTGTGTGTTATGTGCATACACGGGTTTCTTTGAAGGACTCAAATGCTACAAGATGCACAATAATAATAGTGGATGCTTGATTGATTGATTGATTTTGAACATGCAAACCGCATTTTATATTGAGGCATTCTAAGTTTTGATTTTCAAAAAGCAGAAATAATACAATAAATAATCAGTTATAGATACTGGTTATTGGGGAACTTACACTAAAAAATGAGCTGCGCTGGCCATAACTGATCATGTCACTATTAACCAGCAAATAAATCGATAATGCAGAATATGCCACTAATATTAATATGCCCCGCAGCAGTTTACAGAACTGTCAGTTATCAGATATTCTTAGAAGGTCCTGTCATTATGAAGCCTTTAGGACATGTTGTTCTTTTCTCAGAGCATTCAGATAAGTGGAAAGTGCGGCTCTATGGAAAGCGGGAGAAGCAGTACGAGACTGTCTGAGAGAGGCAGCTCAATGCAGGAGGAGGAGGACGATAATTCAGGCATCCCTTTGAAGCGTCGCCTTTACCTGAAAGCTACTGGACAATAGATTTCATTTGTACCAAGCATTGCAGGCCATATCACAGACGCTAAAAGACTGAGTGGGTGGGATGGGAAACTGAGAAAAAGACAGGGAAAAGGAGACAGGGAGAGTAAAAACTAGGCCTTTGGATTCAAGCATCCCTCAATCTGGCAAGCACTTTACAGCTCCTTCTTCTGAGGAACTAAAAGAACTAAAAGCCCAATGCACTTAGTATCTGTTTCATCTCTCGTTTTGTGAAGCCAACTTTGTATTGATGCCTTCACTGCGAGAACAGCGGATACACAAGGACTGAGAATTGAGCTTTGTAGGAGACGCTGCCCATCAACAATCTGACTTTGCATGATCAAAGTTATTGGCTCTGAGCTGCATAGCAATCCCAGCAGAGGTAGGCCCAACCGCGCAGAGACAAATTGATATGTTGGATCCACGAGGCACCGAATTGCCTTCACCACCTGAGGGGATGTAAACATAAACAGAGCAAAAGAGAGCTGAGCCCTGAACCAAAGGTCCGGTGAGGATACACTCCACTCTTCAAGAGAAAAATGGGAGGGATCAGTTTAGGGTGTTTTTAATAATTAAGCTTGCTGTATTCGTTTATTTTTTTCCCCTCACTTCCACACTCCTGTGGTCTGGCTCTCTCTGGGGTCCATGGCGGTTCTGAGGATACACACAGTGAGAGAGGCGTACAGGAAGAGTGAAATCCTCTCATTCGGCTTCACCGTTCGTTGCCCCAAGCGCAGGAAGTGCCAAAAAAAGCACATTGCCCTGTGTCCACTTCACCTGCTCAAAACCCTCCAAATTAGCATATACAGTAAAGGCCCTCCAGACAAAGCAGGTAGAAATCAACAAAGAAGAGAAGAACAGTGAAATGTAGAGAGTGCTCAGTTTTGCATTGTTAAAGTCATCATTTTTCTTTAAGTGACTATGTTAAATTCACATTACTAAAACTCCATATAACTTTATTCAACAACATTGCATTTTATTTGAAAATTAAACAAAATATTTAAACATTTTGGGACAATACGGCTCAGAAGATTCGGGTTAGCGAGGATGCTTTCATTCAAGACTTTTGCATCGTTAAAATCTACCTCTTAATTCTAAAATCTAATTCTACTCCAATATGATACTGAAAAGTTTTTAATGGCTGCTCACAATTCATGCATCACATTTTAAAATATATTTAAATTTAAATGAAATCCTTAAAATTGTAACATAATTTCACAATATCACTGTATTTTATGATCTATTAAATGCAGCCTTAGTCAGCATAAAACCCTAAAAAGTACATGCATTTATATTAATGTAAAAAAAAAAATACAACAATAAAATAACAATATTTAGGTAGATAATAACTATGTAACTATAAATATATAACCATGTCATTCTAGATTTGTGTATATGCTGCTTCACTCATGGGACTTCATTGTTTAGGATTATAGAAAATATAAACTAAAGGCTGTTTCCTCAGCATCAAAGGTATTTCTACAAAGAGTTTTACGCTTGTACAATAACAGAATCAAACGTGTGATACGTGAAGACTACAGCACATCTAGAAAAGCGGATTCCCTTCATGACGGTGAGTGAGTGTTAAAGTGAGGTCCAGGCTTGTCAACAGGTCAAAATGCTACCAAGACCCGAAAGAGATGAAAAAAATCAACACATTATAAGCTCTCAGTGGAGCTGGTAATGAGTCGGACCATGTCGAACAAAAGAAAACATATAGTTCCATCACACAGGGGCCTTGTGGGGATGAAAAGAGGAAAAAGAGATAGGGAGACAGCAGGAGAGGGAAAGAAAGGAGCGCGAGAGTGTGAAAGAAAGAAACAGCAGAACAGAGCAGGCTTGATATGATTTCAATGGAATGTTTGTTGACACTGATTCATGGCCCCGGGCCTACAGATAAATGATTGAACAGCTCGGCTGTCAAAGCCAGAGGATTTCTTTGGGCTTGTGTTTCACTGTGCACTTTTAGCTGGAGGGAAGGTAGCAGTCAACTAACTGACACAGAATTAACCATGAAACACACTAAGCGCTCCCCCTCCTCTACAAGCGCAGCTCTCCGCAAAGCAGAGGGGCTCTACGACAGAGACTGATCTGGTTACACCACACCCACACAAACAGCACACATGAATGCTGTGCTTGCGGAGCCCAACAGGCATATACATATATGTAATCAATTTGTACTTTAAGGATGCAGACTTAACCGCACGACTCTAACCTCCTACTGTTGTGCTTTTCTCCAGGGTTCCACCTACCACAATACCGGGAGGTATTCTGCGGCGTTGTGGCATCCTCAGAGTCCCTTCTAGGTCAAAATAATCTTGATGCATAAATAGAATTTTATTTTTGTTCAATTGACAAAAGACTTTTAGGAAAATATGAAAAAATAAAAGATTAGTCAAACAGTATATAAAAAGAGACAGTCATGTTTTTGTCACTTACTAAGTTAAGCTAAAATTGTGTGTTAGTTAAACTTTAAGCAGTTTTCATATAGGGGTTTAATTTTGTATTAAAAATAACAGATTCTTTTTTTTGTTGTTGTTATATAATCACAGAAACAACACTGCATCTTGCCTTTCAAGATTTAATTATTTTACCCTTGTCTCATGCCCAGAAAATCCATCATAAAAATATGAATAAATAAAATGTAATATATTAGTCTAAACAAAATGTAAAATATAACATAAATCATTTTATTATTTACTGTATTTAATACACGATTAATCTAATAAATAAATGATTTCCACCGGACCAAATAAATTTGTCCCTAATTTTTCTACATTTTCAAAAGTGTACATGTTTACCAAAAGACACATAAGTGTCACTGAGGAGCTTGAAATATTATATGAGATATTATTATAATTTCCAATCAAGCTGTAAATCTGTACAATAATATATTTTGCCAAATATTGGAGAAACTATTATATAATTTATTACAAAGAATTTAGAATAAAATACAAGGGCCACAGCAAGAGAAATTATTATTATTATTATTATTATTATTATTATCATAATTATCAATTTATTATTATTATTTCAAAATGTAATTTCAATTATTGTCATTTCCATGACGGAGGGGTGTAAAACACAATACATTGACATTGTGCGGAAATTTTCTAAAAACAAAAAAGGTAACACTTCATTTTAAAGAACAATCATTAGAAGAAGATCAATTCTTTCTATTAATTAGTTGATTATTAGCATGCATAGAATAGAATAGAATATTGTGTATTAAGTAATAACATGTATTAAGGCCTTATTCTACATGACCATATTTTAGATCTCTTAATCCTGCCCCATACCTAAACTTAATCACTACCTTACTATTAATAAACAGCAAATTATGAGTTTTTTCAGAGAAACCTCTTTGTAAACAGTTAATATATGCTCCCTACCCTAAATTGTTACCACAAAAAGGAGGGTATTGATATCATGAGACGTTACAAATTAAATAGAGAATGAAAACGAGTGTCTATAAAAGGTCCAAAAGGGCCCATAGTTGATGAAAAGGCCATTATTTCTTTAAGGTTTTGTATGTATTGAGTAGCTAAACCAATAGTATGAGTTTGGGGGCGAGACTACCTGCCTGCCCAACCAATGAAGACTGCCGTAATGTTTGAAAAATCTATTTTTAAAATTTAAATCGCACATTCACACGGGAGTTGTCTTAATTTTCATTAATCAAACATCAACAGCAAAGTGAGAACAGCGGTATGTGCTGTAGCTGGTACACAGACACGGGTCCAAACAAGATGTTCTCAGCTAATTAAGACCTGGATGGGTGACAACAGAAACAAATGACTAAGCAGTAGGTGTACAAGCATATGTGTGTGTGTGTTATAGGTGTAAGGGGCCATGCAGAAGAGCAAAAGAACACCGCTGGTTTGGCCACCTCAGCTCCTGCATGTCCTTGTGAAGGAGCTGAGGAAGAAAACGGGTGGGGGAACGGGGGGGGCTTGGGTCAGAGGGCTGCCATTTAATGCTGACTACCGACCAATCAGAGGGTCCCAGACTGTCAAGGACTGTAGAGGAGAGGGGGGCTGGCAGCTCAGAGGCAGACCCCGCAGGTCAATTATCTCTAGCAAGGAGACACCGTCGGCGAATATCCAAATCTCATTTGCGCAGCTGCGGCCAGACTACACACACCTGAGCATGCGTCGCGCCACCCTGCGAAGGCAATTAACGTCTTGCCTCAACGACATGCGTATTCGCAGTGACAGCTCCTGTAGTCCTCAAACCGGGATGGATCCACCTACCAGGTAAAGGTGTGAAGAGGAGAACCTTAACTCATCTTCCCGGAGAGACTAATTTTAGGTGCTACATGTTTTGTCTCTGCCCTGCAGCCACGGATCAGGCGAGAGAGCTCTGCACCTGTTGAACCACACCGTACCGGCTTAAAGTGTTCTGCTGGGAGCACCGAGCCAGCCGTGGCACGAGAAAAGAAAAGAGCGAAGAGTAAGGGTCTTATGAGCTACTGAACCAAACAGCCCAGTGGATTCTTTCACTAGCTCTTTAAACCACAGCACACAGGCCTGAGTGAAGAAATGTTTCTAAAGATGGATATTTCACATCCATCACACATACACACAAACAAACAGTCGTGTGCTGTCTTAGATGGAGCTAAACAGAAAGCAGTCATGAAAAAAACATTCGATGTGCATGTCTTGAATTAAGATATTCTTCGGCATGTTCCACCTTATGCAGTTTGATGAGGGGGAATGTTAAGCCAGAATATTCGCAGTGACAACCTACTTATGCATTCTGATTTAGAATCACAAAGATGTGAATTATAATATAAAATTATGATGTAAATGTTATGTTTATTTCAAGTAACTTTCAATTTTACAACTATCCACATTACATTGTATTGACTTAACGTCATTAAATCTGATATTTAGCACAGTTCATGCACTGATAGGCATATCCAAAATGATCTAATATAAAATAATTTTGAATTTGTATATAAAAGACAACTACTGATATAATCCTTTAGGGTAATATATGATGTTAAGACTTTGAGTGCAAAACATTTTGAATTAAGGCTTATTTTCATTTAGGCTGCATTTATTTGATTAATATACAAGTAAAAACTGTAATATATTTAAATATAAAAAATGTAAATGGTATGCTATTTTATATCTACCACTGCTGCAGCCTAGATTTAAACTGGTCTGTCCAGGGGAGTAAGATACACTATTCTCTCATTTAATACTTTAAAGCTGCTGTGACGTATTGCACTGTAAAAAGCGTTACATAAATAGTGGGGACTTGACTTGACTTGGCTGATTTGGTGCTCAAGTTAACACTTTATTTTAATGGTCCCTTATGAACATTCTGTTGACAATAAGTAACTTTGCACCTACATGTCAACTAACTTTCATTAAAGTATAAATAGACTGTCTGATTATTATCTGCTAACTCTTTATTGTGATGATCTCCCAACAGATATTCTACTGACTATAGGTAGCTTTTCAAGAATCTATCTACCAGTCTACTAATACTCTACTAACACTCTAATAAAAGTTAGTTGACATGTAGGTGCAAAGTTACTTATTGTCAACAGAATGTTCATAAGGGACCATCAAAATAAAGTGAAACCACATCAAGTTTATCACAGTTGAAAACAGATGTGCTTTTTGTGTGTGGGAACCATATTGTTTTCCAGGATTCTTTGATGAACAGAAAATTCAGAAAGAACAGCATGAGTTAACAAAATAAACTTTTGCTCAATTTAATGCACTCTGCTGGATAAAAGTATGAATTACTTTTCCAATGCTTCTTCATTAACAAACTATGACTTTTGCCCCAATAAAATTCTAATTGGCTGCTTATTAATGGTTAGTAAGGTAGTTGTTAAATTTAATTATTGGGTATTAGAGATGTGGTCATGCAGTGCTTTATAAAAACTAATAAGCAGTGAATATATTAATAACAGGCGTGCTGACAAGCAACTAGCAAACAGTGAAAATTGGCCCATTTTTTAATTTTGCATATACAATAAATAAAATGCATCTATTGTACATTCAGACACACATTTTTGCTGCGTTAACTGAGTCATGTAGCTGCTTTCTACTCGGTTTTCTTTATCTGTGTTTGAGCAAGATCCATGAGTAAGCAGAAAAAAACATGTGGGCACAACATACAGTATGATGGAAAGAAAGTGAGCAGAGCGAGATCATTCTTCCATTCAGAAGCCCCTCATAATGCTCAGCTGCTTTTGTTCATTTAGTTATTGAATTACTCAATGCACATATAGCCAATATACAGTATGCCTTGTGCAGCGTCTACATATAAAGTTAATCCATGAGGGTTTACAACAGCTACTGAAACGTATCCTTGAGAAAAAACAATGACATCCAGCCCGCGGCACATACTCATAATAATACTCGCATACCTCGCTCTCATTTCTTTTCTTCCCCCTTCCTTTATCGCTCTCGCACACTCCGCACACATGTGAGGCCCAGCACGGTCTGTCTGTCGGATGAGAATTAAACAAATGTATCAGTTGGAGCTGGAGAATATAACGCCCCTGGGACTTCATTTACCTCCCGCATGTTCGAGGGAGTTTGTCTGTGTTTTACTGCCCCACATAATCTACGGCATCGCAGCATCTCCTCTACTTTAACTCTACAGCATACACGACTAGCACTGAGCTCATTACGAGTGGCCGGGCGAATTCCACTGAACGTCCAGACCTCGCAATTCCACCCACTTTACGCTAAAGGCTAGCATGCTTTTAACTTTGAACGTTCATTAATAACACAGGCAATGCCATCTGCTTGTGCCGGGCTTTTGTCTTGATTGTTAGTTGACGTGTTGCTAATACAGGCCGGAAAGGTCACGTACAAGAGGCCTCTTTTGTTGTTCTATTTGGAATTGCTCTCACCCGTTGTGTTAAGAAATCATTAAAAATTGAAAGGGAGAATGCTGGAAGAGAGAAAATGCATATGTTTTGGACATTATTAATATTAAATAATCATGTTTGTCTCCTAAATTGAGAGTGACTCGCACCACAATATCAGTAATTAGATGAATTATAGATGGAGGAGGGATGGGCAAGTGGCCGTCTGAGTAAATGGAATTGCCAAAGCCAATTATGCCTCTTTTTTTTTAAAAGTGCAGCCCCATTAGGAGTGTCACTTCAACATCCAAATGGCACTACTAATAAAACCGCAACTAGCACTTAACCGGTTTAATTAATAGTAAGATGATTAATATTAGAATTACTGGGCATTAAACACCGCTCACGCTGAGCAATGTTTGACAGCGGCAGGCGAGTGTGCTGGCGAAAGCAACGTTTTTTAGATGAAGTACGCTCATTACTGAAGACTCTGGACTGAATTTAAGCCGTAATGTAAATACAGTAATACAACTTGAATTCAACATTTATCTGGGGAACTGCCTTATAGACAGTAGACTACGTTTACACCTTTTCCATTTCACTTTTTATGTATTTATTTCTTTATAAGAATGCTGAAAGGCTTATGCATCAATATAATATTAACTTATGTATATTATTCAACTAATTAATTAATGAATTTGCATAAATTAAAAAGGCAAATATTAAGTTATGAGTTTAACATTAATAGATTATAATACAGGGTCTATATTTATATATAGTACAAATTAAAGAAATATTTTTTAATAAATATACACAGTACATGCATATATACATTTTTTTTTTCGATGTGATTAATCACAATGAATCATTTGAGAGCACTACTCTAAAATCAGTGTTATTGAAAACCATTCACTTTCCACTAGTAGACTTGTATTCTACAAGCTTTTATACGGAAAAAAAAGTCTGAAAATTAGACTACATTGACTGCAGTGTACCTTTACTAAAAACTACTTGCTCATAATAGGCATTTAACCATGAATCGGACTGCACTGCTTGCTTTGTATCTCTGCCATTTGATGGAAATCACACTATGCTTGCTTAAACTGTAAGTTTTTGAAACCACTGGTTCGTAATAAATGAACACTGGCTTGTTTTCACAGAATAGACAAAGTATTGGTGTTGTGATGGTGGGAGGCACTTAATAAGTAAAAAAATGTAGTAAGTAAAAAAAAAAGTAAATAATAAAAAAAAAGTTATTTAGCAGGACATCATTTAGGTTCAGTAGCTTTTTTTAATGGAGCCGCTTCTGAGAAAGAAACCTTCTTATGAAAAATTCTATATAGGTATTCCAATACATCTGAGGCTGCCAGGAAATATCTATCAGATGCTTTCTATGCCATTAATGATGTATTTCTACATTGACTGTTAACCATGTGAAGCTTCAACCCCTCCAGAGCCTCTTTTGACAGAAAGATAACATTTCACCACAGCACATCAGCCTCTAATTGGACCCAATAATTAGTCCAAATGAAATACTCATGATAACTACAGGCACAGTTCTGTGCATGTGCTGCGTGTGAATGCTACAGGGCAAGTAAATACAGGATGTTGAGATTCCACTACTGCTCTCTCGATCCAGTGCTCTCTTGGGCACACCTGAATTCTCTCACCAGCCTAAGTTTGCCAGAGTATATAAACATGCCTGAAGTGGTCAAGAAACTGTGGAACGGCACCTCGCTAGACTAGTGTTTTTCCCAGGAAACAGTTCCCCAGATGGAAACAGGCCCCTGGGCCTGGTCCCTCTGAGACCACCAGAATCACTAAAGGACACAGAATGAAGCTGACAAACACACAGTTTTAAACACATGGAGACAACAGCCTTAGCTTGAAAAAAAACGCAGCACAGGATTTTGTATGTACATTGTATACCTCAAACATAAAATAACTGGTGTTAAACAACTCAAATACATTTCCATAGATTACCTGACTTCATTTATATATGTTCTGTGCAATACATAAAAGATTAGGGGTTCTCAATTAAAGAATTTCCTTGCAAGGACCCACTTTTAAAATATAAAGGCACTGCATATTGTTCAAGAATTTGAGCTCGCCAACATTTTAGATTTTCTCTTATGCTCACCAAAAATACAATAAGTAATATTATAAAAATTACAATTTAAAATAGCTATTTTTTGTTTTAATAATTTTATACATTTCATTTATTTCTGTGGCATATGCCACAAACTCGAATTTTCAGCTACAATTAATAGCAATGTGATTTATTTACTTATTTAGTTATTTTTTAAGAAAATAAAGTTCAAAAGAACAGCTTCTATTTTTATTTTTGCAATGTCTTTCACATTTGATCAGTTTAATAATCTTTGCTGAGTAAAAGTGTTAATTTCTTTGAAAACCATCAATCACTTAAAATCTAGTGTAAATATCAATAAATATAAATAGTAGAGTGTATGCATATTAAGGCCTGTTTATGCTATGTGAGAAAATGCAAAATGTTATGCAACAAAAAGCACATTGTTATATGGAAAATACTGACAAAACCTTATTCAGTATAAACTGATTGATTTAGAGATTTGAATAGCATTTTCGATAATAAATACTGCTTTAAAAGCACTTTTGTTTGTGAAAAAAACCCTCAAAAGTCTCAAAACTCTTGGCTGAGATTACAACAAATATGAAAGCGTAAGGCATCCACAGAAAGAGCAAGGTTGACTGGAGTAAAACAGAGCAGAAAGCCGTGGACAAATTGAGAAATTAGGTACGCACGGTGACGACTCTCTGAGGACCAAGCAGTGAGCCGAGACCTATTACAACACATGGCACCAGACAGCTGTGCTGGTAATTATCATCTATATGTTTAGCAGACGCCCTCATCGAGGACAGTGTGTATGGCTTCTGCCTCCACCATTTAGCCAACCTATTTGCAGCCCCGCGGGGGTGAAGAGGAGAGAGACAGGACGCCAGCCTGGGATTCCAACCCAAAACCATCTTGTATCTGACCTCTGTGCGCAAGTAAATAAATCTAGCAGCAAACAATGGATAACAGTTCTTTGAAGCGCTCTGTTCACAATGTTGTTGTCTCCTGCTGTGTTCCACAGATGTGTGTTTGAGAGCTTTAGATATAAATGGGTTTGTGCATCTCGGTTCTCCATTAAAGACTGTGGTGTGACTGAAGCCCAGATGTGGCACCGATGCTCGGCTGCATCCAGAGGTGCTTCACCAGTCTGTCTATTGTAGAACAGCTGCACCCAACCATCTGCTTCACCTCTGTGCTCACTCGATTTCTCCAATTCTCTTTCTTGGAGAAATACACAGACTGTCTATCACAGACTGCACAGAGGCTTCCTGACAGAACTCAGAGCTCATTAGGGAAAGTTAAGCAAGTGGTCCTTCACAGAACACACCAAGGAAAAGACAAAGACGGTCTTAAAGGGATAGTTCATGCAAAAATGAATATCATTTACTCACCTGTCTATCTTCTGTGTAACACAAAAGGCTTCTTTATAATAGTGAGTACGGACAGGGTTATCAAGCTTTAAAATAGAAAGCAAAAGCATGAAATATCATAAAATATGACTCATGCACTTTATTCCTAATCTTCTGAAGCCATATGGTAACGTTATCTGAGGAAACACTAATATAAAAAGCCATTATTTACTGATTATTCTTTAATTCAGTAGGTCTGAAAAATTTATGGAAATGTAAAAAATATACATATCATTAGAATATACTTTAAAATACTTTTTTCTATACTATAGTTTTCTATTTCAAAATGTAATGTTTAATTAATAATGTTTATATGTGTTATTTGCCATTTTATTGTTATTGCAGCAATTTGCAAGTAAAAAAATGGTTTCTACACATTTTTTCTGTGTATTTCTGGCTAATTCTAATGAACTAGAGTGGCTTAAATTCTTGTCTGTTCATCACATAAAGTTATTGTACGGCTCTAGGAGACTTGGAATATTTCCCATGAGTTTTAAAAAACACTTTTTTGTACTTTTAAAAAGCTTTTTTGATCATTTTGAAGCTTGACAGCACAGAGTTCGCTCCTATTATACAGAAAACAGATATTATGTCGTTGTTTCATGGAGAAAGACATACAGGTTCAAAACGTTCATTTAAATACAGAGGTCAAGTACAACAAGACAGAATTTTTATTTATGGGAGAACTATTCTAAAAGTGAAAACAAGAAATGTGAACAGAAAAAAAATGGAAAGAGAGAACATGAATGTATGAATAATCTGGTGGTGCCATCATGGTGAAGGTAGAAGAGGATGAGGAAGAGTATAGGAACGTTCACTCCAAATGTGGCTAAAGGTGCATAACAAGGCACTGGCCGACGGCCCATTATTCCCTCCCTTTCCTCTCTCCCTTTTGAAGACAGGCGGGATTTTTTTTTTCTACATAAAAGTAAACAACATTGCCTGCAGGCACAATTTCCCTGGCAACACAATAAAATGTGCAGTGAATTTATGATGGTCATCCATTAGCTCTTACCAAGGAAACATCACCCATATCTGTCGTCCATCATTCTAATAGAGGGTTAATGCACCAAATTTACATAAAAAAGTCATATTGTCTGCATGAATTATTTACACCCTCAGCTGTTTTTTTCTTTCTTTCTTTCTTTCTCTCCCTCGCTTTCTTTTTTCAGCAACTTGGGGTTTTGTGTTGGATTCTCAGAGAAATTCTGACAGTAAGAAGGTGGCCTTGTCAACTCTTTTTTTCTCACATCAGACAGATGAACACAAGGTAGTTGTGTTTCTTGCTTCTGGCACGATTAAAAACAATTGCTAATAATTCATGTTTGAAACGATTTAGTTAATTATCCAGCGATGAAAGGGCTTCAGACAGATGAATCGGTGAATGAATACAAGTTAGCTTAAATGAAATACAATCAAATAAAAACCAAATGAGACAATTCAGATGAGCAGCCTTGTGGAAATTCAGTACGGTCAAAAAAAAAAAAAAAAAAAACCTTCAAAAACAATATTTTGATTAAAGAATCTGGATAACATCCAATCTCATAGATCATCCCCATTAACCATAAATGCAGAAAGAAAACACACACACACACACACACGGAATCCCCTGAATGATGTAACTCGTTTCATAAACGCTTGTGTGGGGACATGAATTGTAATATTGCCACTAGGCCCTTGGGATGAGCTTTGTGATTGAGCAATTATTACGAGCTCAATTACTATCATCACATTATCACTGCTAATCCATCGGTGTCAAAGACGTGGCGCGCGGCTCATCTTATCTTCACACAGCCTTTCCGCCACTCTGATGAAAGGCACTAAACCCCTGCCAACCGACTCAAATGAACACCCCTGTGTCTGTGCCCTCCCCTCCCTGCGCACTGTAAAGTTGTCGCTAGGATGAGTGCTTCCATTTTTTCTAATTTCACCTGACAGCACTACAGGCGTTTCTGGCGAGCAGCGCTAATTTCTGACATGCCTCAGCAGACAGAGACTCGATCACCCGGTGTCATCTGACAGACACGCGCAGGGGAATCAGACAGAAGGACGGAAGTAAAAACGCGAGAACAGTTCAGTGCTGAGTTCGAATGATAAAACTGCTTAAGGCACACTTCAAAATATCAAAAAACGCAGATGTTCATGTGAATTCTTTAAAAGCTGGAAAAATTCTCACTGAAAGATCCAGGTCTAACAGTATTATATACTCACACACAATAATGCATGATAATTATGTATATGAATATATAAATTAATTAGAAGTGACAGTAAAGACATCATTTTAAATAAACATTGTGCTTTTTTAACTTTTGTACTTTAAAAATGATGGAAATGTTTTCATTTTATTTAAAAAAATGCTGGAAACTATATATTTTACATTTATTACATAATAAATATTTTTGATATTTAAATATTTTAGATTACAATAGTACAAAACATAAAAATAAAATAAAATAATAATAATAATATGTATACTAATCATACTATGAATAATATTTCATATGATAAAAAATATTTTCACTTTGCTTCCTGCCTCATAAACAGTCTTATCCTAAAGGCAGAAACCCCCCCAAAAAACATAAAAGTATGATAAAAGAGGTCCATTTGACTTGTCAGCTAGATTACAATACTTCTGAAGACATATAATAGCTTTGTGTGAGGAAAGAAAACAAAATTCAACTCATTATTCTCTTTAAGGCTGATTTGTGAAAGAATCGTTCTTTGAAATGGATCCTTTCAATGAATCAACTGAACCGCTTCACAAAACAGAGCTGAATGATTTGTTCACTAATGATCCAGTCAGAAATTGTTTACAACCCACTGTAGTGGAGAATTTTCAGCGAACAACTAATTAAATTAAAACTATGACATGACTTCAGAGTAGGAACATAGCATTCAAATCTAATTACCTTCCTTTTATGGTGCTTCTGGGCATTTTTTGCCAGTTACTAAAATGTTCTTTCTCACTTTGTCAATTATTAATTCTTTAACATAGAGAGAGGTGGCTCTAACATAGTGAGCCTTGCATGTTCCCATACAGAGCCCCACTGATCTCCTCTAACATCCCCAGTAAACTGGGATCTGCCTGGTCTGAGAGCGGGGTCAAGGTCACGACCTTCTGTTTAACCCTACTGACCTTACCAACCCCAAATATCCCTCCAGTTAGTAACCTCACTGCAAGTTCACCGCCTGAGCCACTTCCTCTCTCTCACATGCACACGATATAGTTTGCGTAAGTTTTAATTTGGCTTTGAACCATTGAATAATTTCACCTAACATGGACAACACATTAAAGGGTGGCCTCGTAAAAACAATAAATGAATAAATACCTTAATAACTCTCGTGGAACGAGAACGGTATTGAAACCTTGCAGGCAGAACTGGTACTAAACAAATCAGAGGCCTGACGTCTTCTAATGATCCAGTTATGTAATAATATTGCTGTAATGGCACAGTACATGCTTCATAAATTACAAAGCCACCAAAGCAGCTTCTAAATGGTATTTGCATGCTCACCACCCATAACATAAATTTACATACAGAATGGTGACTGGAATTGAAAATCAACTTTGATCCACCCTACTAATGAACAATTACAAACCTGGTGCTCTCAGGCCCTGATTTGCATTCTAAGAGCCAGGCAAAAATGTAACTGCAAAGCATTTATCTCCTTCTGCAGAGAGAGCTTGTAATTCCTGACAGCCGGGTCAAAGTTTCTGTTTAATCTAGATCGTAATTTTTAAAATCTGCTGATCAAGTGAATTTTAATAGAATAAAATACAGTCTGCTTGAAGGAAACACTGAAAGAAGCCACCTACGATAGGAAACACATGTCTCAGATTTTGAGTTATTGCGTGTCGGGCGGATCGAGGAATGCACGTAACGCTGTGTTTGTTGGAAAACGGTCTGCGCACGGCATCATCAAAGCCCTGCCATAAGGCCAGGTGCTTCTGAGGTGAAGTATAAGCCCCAGGGTATTATGTTTTACCCCTGCATATCAAAATGCCACATGCTGGGTCCAACTTATCTCGCGTTAAACATGAAGCTTCATCAAGTATCCACACATCCTTAGATTTGGGATGTCTGAGCTGTGTCTTGGAGATTGGACATTATTTATGTGTCTCATATGAAAACTTATTTTTCTAAAAAAAAAAATCTAGTAAATAAGTCACATTGCATTTTATTTATTTCTTACTCATGAGGTGGTAATTCAATAGTTTTAAAAACAAAGCACTATAAGCAGGAAATACATTTTTAACCGTATTTTTAGGACCTTTGCCAACCACCTTCACACCTTTAAAATGCATTCAACGAATGACACTTATAAGCAGAGTTGCTGAACAAGTGCTTTTAAAAATATTACTGTGAAAGTGAGACTTGTTTTGGTAACCTCTTTCAATAAAACACTCGAGGTGTCATTTCTGGCATTCACTTACCTCCAATGGCTCATGTGCTGCGAGGCGTCTTCCTCCCTCCATCGATCAATACTTACAAATGCCAGCATCCTCCTGACTAATGTGTTTGTGTAATAATATCTGTATCACACACAAAGCTGTTTGTCACACACACAGATGCACACAAACACACAGACATGCAGTAAAGCAATAAATTAATCAGGAGATTAAGTGGAAAAAAGCCATTGATTTTTTGTTGTGTGCAAATAGGCATGAGAGCCGAGGAGCACTGGGGTGGAACAAGCTACAGATGTGTGTGTGTGCGTGTGTGTGTGTGCTTGAAACAGGGAGTGAAATGCTTATATAGTTACCAATACATTTATGTATTGCTGGTATTCACATAAATGTTTTTTTTTTCTCAATTGAACTAATCACCTATCAGCATATGGAAGAATTGCATCAAAGATACTGTACCGCTTCATAAAAACCTCTTAATCATGATTTAAGATGACACAAAGCTGAGTGTAAATTAAGCTTACTGTGGCTAATGAAGTTTGTTTAATAGCTTCTGTTCCCGCTGCAGAGGTCTCACCCTTCTCCACCAAGGACTGATGTTGGGGAAAGGAGGGGTTTGATTTCTTTGCCAACTGGCTCATGTTCCATGGGAAAGCCAGCCAGCATCATCCCAGCGTGATACAGCCTGGCCTGGCAGAACTCCATACATCCTGCAGACACCCCACCCGCCCCTTTACAACAGGAATCCACAGGTCCTGCTGCACTGTGAGGAACCGAGCCAAAAAAACCCATTTACACCCGGTATTAAGATCCGTTTTGGGTGATATAATCGCAAGTGACTAAATACAGAAGCTATTCGCACAGTTAAAGTGTTGTCTTCTCTGTGAAACTTAGGCTATATTGTATATTATAAATAGTGTAGTGATGTATGAAGCACTGCTCAGCTTGTTCAATATTCACATGACCAATATAAAAAGGTAAACTTTTTATTTTACAATTTTGAATTCTGAAAAAGTATGAATTGTAAGATTAGCGCAATAAAATGCAACTAGTCTTGAGACAAGTCTTGAGACACAGCAGTAAAAAAACGGGGCGTAAAAAACGGGTTAAAAACATCTACTGTGTGTGTTTACATAAAAACATTCAAACGCACAGGGAGATATAAAGAATGTAATACAAAACAATTTGTGATTTTATCACTTAAACCCCATTCGCATGGACGTTAATCCTTGAAACACTCCTAACGGCAGTGAGGGATCACCAACTCACCTGTCAATCATCCATTACATTAAAAAGGGGATTTTAACTACTAGGTCTATGTGCTGCTGTAAATCAAATTTAGAGTACATATACACTTTACAAGGAGCTCACAAGGCTTCCTCTCTATTATGTGAGGGCATCAACATGGAAATACAGATCATCCTGCAAGATATTGCTCATGATTAAGAAACTTTGGTAACACTTTATACTGCTTATAACTGCACACTAGGTAAGCATTAATAAATAATCAATTTACAATCAATATAATCAATAATCAATTAAAAGTCTTGTTCCAACATTAATAGAGATAATTAATAGAAAGCCATTTATAAATGCAGCTATAAATGATATGTTCTTGAGCATATCTATACGTTTAATAATTGTAATTTCATACTTTATTATCTATGAGTTAACACATATCACTGCTGTAATTCATGATTAAGTCAGGTAGTTATAAAATGTTTAGTAGTTGCTATTTTTGCAAGCCCATCTAAAGTGAGGATTATTTATATCTTGTGAAGTATTTACAAATGAGATGTAAAGGCTCATTTATCTTCCAAACAGAAAAGTTAAAAAAAGAATAAATACTTTAAGATACTTTTAGAATAAAACTGTACACTTAAAATAAACTTAATATAAAAAGATTATAATACAAATGAAAAAAAAAGATTAAATAATACATTTTTTGCATCTTAGAATAAAAGTTTCCCTTAAACCTTCTTTGTAATAAATATGCTTATAAATCAAGAACAAGGTATTTATAGCTATATTTAGAAACTGCTTACTAATGAGTATTACCGTTGGGACAATGATGAATTGTTTACTAAGGCTTAGCTAATGAGTCATTGCGTGCAGTTATCATAAAGTGTTACCGAAACTTTTAAGAAACGTAAAATGTTCAACATAAGTTACGACATAAAATTCAACTTGAAATTTGTGATTTTTTTGACAACTTGTGATGGACCACCTAAAAGACAAAACTTGTAAAATACCAAAATGCCACAATACAAATCTGATTCCGCATTTCTGAATCATAGCCACAGCTTTACCATACAGGTCACCATGTCATTCATGTGAGTACAGCCTTGAATCTGTTTGCAGGGCTGATATACAAAAGCAAAATCCCACAATGCATTCTCACGCATACAAAGACGCAATGTTGTCCGACCTCCAGAAACACGTGCCTCTGAATGTGAAACGCTCACCCTTTCAGGCTCCGTACGGTTTACCTTCCAAGTCCTGATGGCTTGCCCTCTCCGTCACTCCACGTATTTGTTTGCCGCATACATTTCCATGCCTTCGCTTGCAGAGGCCACTGGGAGTGGAGAAGGGGAAGAGGGCAAAGTGGAGCGAACAAGTGACTTAAACAGCTCCTTCTGTACGCCATTCACCTTCACTGACCGCCGCAGAACACACACGCACACATTTGCTTCCGTTCCTGACCTTACAAAGCCATCACTGTTGAGGGCAAAGGTAAAGCAGATGCAATCGTCTCATTGCTATTCCCTCAACAAAAGAGTGCGGATGAATAAACAGCGTCCATCAGGCGGCCGGAATATAGCCGAGTGAATGAGGTGTTTGGGAAGGGGTCAGGAAGAGGTGACTGTAACCATGTCAGAACCAAAAGCAAGGCCATTGGTAGTCCGCAGTCGACAACAGGTGGACAGATGGTGCAATTGGCCTGAGACCTCAACAAGTGAAACTTTTTGATGCTATCTTTATTTACAGCGACTTCTGCATCTTTTAGCATTTTCTGAAAGGATTCGGTTCTTCTTAGGCCATCACTGTCTCTTGTTTTATCTTTCACTGTCTTTCATTCTGTGTGCAGTCTTTCTTACATAAACACACACCTGTGCACTTCCTCTCTTCCTGCCTTGAGCGATCCAGTCTCTCTCTGACAGGAGCAACGGAAGTGCAGTGCTGGAGACAGCAGATGGTTGCTTACCTCGCTTGACTCAGGCACCTGCCTTATAAAATAATCATAGTAATCATGCGTACGTTTGACAAATGAAACGTTTAATCATCTAAAACATCGGAATCCATGCACAGACCGAACGTAAAACTCCATTCGCGTGTGCTGCTTAAAAATTAAAGACGTTTATTCTGTTAACGGAGAGCCATCAATTATATAGTGAATGTTTCAATTAGAAGCTTTGCTGTGTGCCTTTGTCCTCACAGAGTGTGCAAGCGGGGCCAAAGTGTTTAAAAAACAATGGAGTACAGATATGGACCTGTTTAGTGACGAAGGAGACTTGGAGGATGTGTTTTAGCGTGTGTGTGTGTGTTAGTGTGTGTGTATGCAGCACCTGGGTTGTGGTGCTACCTGCAGCAGAATCCTGATTGGGTTTGTTAAATAATGCATGGCTCTGAGGACAGGCCTTTGATAAAGTGTAGCATAAGAGCCCATGCATAAACAGCCACCATATGCAGAGGAAATTGATGGAGGAGATAAACTCCTCTCTCTGTGTGTGTAAGTGCCAGTCTGTGTGAGTATTTAACTGTATTTTTATGGGCATCCTAATACATATTACCATAGCGGCCTAGAAAAAGTACTTCGGTGGTATTACGATAAAATAAGATGATTTTTTTGATACGTATAATTAAAATATTAATATTTACATAATAAAAAACTCGTAAAATGATAAGACATCAGTAAATAAAGTTATAAATATTATCACAATTTAAAATAATCGTTCGATTAGCACTTTAATTAAGCAAAAAGCTTTCACTTTCAGCACAGATATCATTTTATATATATGCAATATTATAACTACAAAAATTGAGCAGGATTTTTAAAGGGTCGTGTGACCCTGGAGACTGGAGTCAAGCCTATTGAACATTTTGCTTTAATAACACAGAAATATTTTATTTTAAAATATTTTAAAATATTTAAAAAAAGAGGCATTAAAAATTATGGTAAAAACAAATTGCTCAAATTGCTCAAAAAAGCCACAGAAGACAACCCAAGAAATTTATGGTACTTTAGTCGCTATCTTATATGTTAGTAAGGTACATGCCCCTTTGTGTATTTAACATAAAGACCTATAAAAACATCAATGCCCTCAAGAGTTTTGTTTGCATTATAAATCCTGTATGTTATATTTAATGATATACTGTAGATAAAAAATAAATAATATTCTGCACATTTATATGTCCTATGATGCTATTCAGTACGTCTTTTTGTGTGTGAATGTGTGTTTGTGTGTAGCTTTGAGCCGATCTGTGTAACTGTAGAGGGTCAAGGGGCTGTCGTTGGGGTCAAGGACTGCTTTGTACATGCGAAGAAGCAGGGCTTTCTGTGGATCTGAAGAAAGAGCCGCTATCATCATAAACAGCCTGTGTATGGAGATACATGCAAACTAGCCTCTATCTTAGTCCGCCCACCTTATCACAGAACAGTGTCACCCTGATCTCATCAGCACTCATCCTTCCTTTTTTCCGTTTTTTAATCTTGTCTTTTTTCTGTCTTATAGCTGGTCAGTCCATGCCTGATCTTTCCTTTAGGTATTTCGTTTTTCTTTCTGCGATTTTGTTTACTTGCATTAAGTTATAGATCCAGGACCTTAATGCGACTTTCTTTAGCCCAAGTCTATCAGTCTCATTACCCACAATGCACCTACTCTATTGTTCTTTTCTGCCCTCTAACCAACACATAACCCAACCATAAACAATAAAAATATACTGGAGGAAAAAAAACTAACTCTTATATGTGTGTGTGATTCTTCAGTTTTAATTTACTTAGTCCATTAATATTTCAACTTTCCCCTTTCCTCTCCCTCTTTTCTTCGGGTGGACACAGTGGTGGTGGGTGTGCTGAACCATCATACCCTTGTTGTTTCAAAGGCATAAATATTTTAGCCTGCTTTATTGGAGACCCTTGTTTCACATCCCAAAACTCGGTGGCACACAAGAACACACAGACTATCACACATTACCTCTTTGCTTTATTTTTCTTCCTCTGTCTCTGTTCTAAAATAATCTCCTTTAGCACCTTGTAATTTTAAATGAGCATTTCACCAACTATTGGATATTTTGGCCTTAAAAAGACTTATTTGTCTACTCATTTACTTCTATATTTTTTTTATTTTACACACCATTAAATCATTTTTCACACTTTGCATATTTTGACCAAATTAGAGCCTGCATAGAAATGAATACACACACACACACACACACACTGGATTCATAGACGTTATGTTTTTTCTACTGTACACACTGCATTAATTTTAGAATTAAATTTAGAATTGTTTAATTTTAAAAACGTTTAAATGTTATTCTGCATGATAAGCTGTTTTTGTCCTATAGGGATACCTATAGGGATATTTGGTACCCATAACCTATGAAATAGGTACATACACACAATATTTACTTTGTTTTTCTTTTTCTTCACACATTATGTCATATTTAATCTCAAACAATCTTACCAAAACTGTTCTCCAAATAAAGTGCTCTAACTATCAAGTGGAATTATGATATTATATGTTATTGAAGATTGCAAGTCAACTTTGAACAAAGACATATACTAACAAGAAGAGGTCCCATTAGTTAACGATAGTTAGTGTATTAACAAAATGTAACTAAAAATTTGCATTTGTTACATTATTACAGTATTTTTAATTGCTTACAAAACTTTGCCTTCTTTTTTGCTTTACAAATACATTTAAAAACTGCACACACAAAATTCTAAATTCCTCACATATCTTGCAAAATCAACTGCACATCTCAGAAGCAAAGATGTTTTACATGAATTGTGTGTTGTGTTTTGCAAAAATGTTTTATGAAATTGAAAAAATCATGAATTAGTGTAGTGTGTTACAGATTTTACAGAAACTGTGTGACGTAAAGATAAGTAGTTGAGAAAAAAACAGCATAACCTTTATTAGCATTACAGTTAATTGTTAATTCAGGTAAGCTCAGGTCCATTTTAACAGATTAATACTGTATTGATACATTTTGTAATTAACAATAAGATTAGTAAATGCTTTATTTGCATTGTTAGTTCATGTTAACTAATAGAACCTTATTATAAAGTGTTACCAAAACATTTGAAAAATATCAAATAAATGATGAAGTCCTGGTAAAAGGTTATAACAATAAAAATAAGTTTAAATAAAAATAAACCATTTTTCATAAAAATGGACCCCTAAGATATTAGAAGTTAGAAGTCTATTTTTTGCAGGTCATATTAAAGGACACAGGCACGTTTTCATCTGTAGAGTCCCAGCTGAGCTTTCCTTATTCAAATGTCCAATCTACTCTCCTCTCTGCTGAGTATTTACTCTAATAGACCTCCAATGAGGCGTTGGGAGTGAAGCATCAAACACAAGTTCATTAACCTGCCGCTTTTCTGAAGCATCTTTCTTTTTCCCTCACCTTGGTAATGCGCTCTTCCTGTCTGCCTCAGTCATTACCTTTTGCTCTGATGTGTGTGGGTGCGATCGCATGATTGTGTGTGTGTGTGTGTGTGTGTTTGTGTCTTAGTTACATCTTACCATCACAGTGTCTTGGCACGCATACGCCCACACACAGCGCATAAAAGTGAGGACGTTATAGGTGATCTTCGGCAGGCAAATGGGAGCTACGAAGGAGCCTTTGACGAGACAAAATACACCGCCAAACTCGACACACACATACACACACACCCAGGAGGAGGGAAAACACAGAGCAATAAGCAATTTGAAAAGTTGGAATTGGATTTTGCAGAGAAGGAGGAGGCCGTCGAGGCTCTTTTCTCACAGACCAGTGCCCGATGGAGCACATGCGCACAAACCAACCTGACGGGATGCCGTATTGAAATGCGCACTGTCTCCGGGGCACTTATCCACCCCTGAAATTTTTTTACATGCAAAGTGGGTTGTTTTTGCCTACTGACCCAATCACCTCGGCCCAACTCCAACATGGCCCCGCCCTTCCCTCGACACCCCCGCCCCGTTCGCAGAGGACTCTCTTCTCATTTGCCTATTCATTTAAAAACACCAAATGCCCACTGAGATCCAATATGGGGCAGAGGCAGGGGGCTCGAGCGGGCCCGCAGCGGGGAAGAGCCGTGAAAGAGACAGGGAATAAAGAACAGAACAACCTGGCAGAGAGGAAAAGAAAATAAGGGAGAGAGGTGGAGGATGACCAGACGTCATGAGGAAACGTCTTCAAATGTCTATCTCTCACCATCTCTCGCTTCTCCTCCCTCATCCAGCTTTCAGGCTGGTGGGTGGGCAGTTGATTGGGTAGAGCTGCCCTTTTTGCTCCATGTGTCCTGTACGTGAACGGACCATTCTCACCCCCTCCGTCTTACTCTTTATAGATGGGAATATTATTAAAAGACACATTCTCACACAAAACTGATGCATGAGTTCAGATAAAGATGCATTGCCAAAAACTGGTTTAAAATGAAAAACAGGATAGCTTAGCGCTGAACAGAGAGTTTGGAGTTACAGTAGGTGGTGTTAAAACTACTGAGAAATTTTTAAAAGTGAAAGATATCCTAAAGATATGTGAATGAAAGCACAAAAGTGTACAAGCTTAACAGTTTTTAAATATATGCATATTTTGTTATTATTAAATATTTAATAGTTCTTGCATTTGAGAGACATCAAAATAAATTATTTAATTTTAATTCTCAAGTATAACAACAAATAACATACTGTTCTGAAAAATATACTAAAATAAATACACCTTTCTCAATTGTCATTTATAAAATAAATGACAAGAAAACCTCAATAAACTGGATAGAAAAAATATCTAGTGAGGAGCATTTTGATAAATATTTGAACCATATATTACATACTCAGTATATTTTTATGTTTGAATAAATATGTCATGAAAATTTCAGTCTTAGCACTATGTTAGCAAAAAGTGTATCAATTATCACTAGTATTCCTGAAATAAAACTCAGAAAGGTTGTTTTTGCAAATGCAGGTATGACTCAACTATATATATTGTATAATATATTGTATACAATCTGTATTTGACTTTAAAAAAAAAAAAACGGTGATACATATCAATTCGGATGGTATGATTTTAGGAGACAAGCGCATGTGTTATATTATATTTTATGTTTTATATACATAAAATTTGTTTTTCATGGAATGCATAGTGTAGTATTGTGGTACGATTATTCAAATCATTTATGCTCTGCATATAACACTGTATTTTGTAGAAAGAAATGGCAGTATAGAAAGGAGAGCATAAAGAGGAAGATTGTGTTATCAAAATGTTGCAAATGCCTGATTTAATATAATAGCTGATTTCTAGAACACGTAGAGCTCTAATCACATTCCTGTCTGTCTTAATCTGAAAAACAAAAACTTCCAGTTTATTAGTAAAATTTAACAAAAACTAAAATGTCTATCCATACTAACAGTGAATTTGGTAGCTTATGTGAGGAATAAAACTCACCCCGCTACCTCGATTCAGTGTTTTTTAACACCTGAAACACATGCTCTCTTAAAACCGCTTATATTTTCTCATTCATCCTCGTTCTCTCTCATCACAGACACACGCACATGCAGGTTATTAGGGCTAATTGCAGAGGCGATGCTGCTTTCTTCAACAGTACAAACAAAATCAAAGTGGAGCTTTCCCTCCTCCTTTTCTCCTTCCTTCATGAGCTGAAAAGGTATGCTTGTTCCCAGACCTCTTGTTCTAAACACTTCAAGCGCCTGGTGACAATGAGGCCAGTTGCAGACCTCTTAAAATGCAATAATCTCCATATGAAGAAAGAAATGCATTGTAAAACAACTCCCGCCATACATTAAAAGTAAGGTGTTTAAGGTTGTTGCCATCTTTCGAAGACTTACTTGCTAACAAACTGCCAGCATTTGCCGTGCAAGTCTCTGGCCAATCCATGGAGAAATGCAGCAGTTAGCACAAAAGGGCATCCCATAGTGAGGAGCATATGCAAAAATCACTGCCACATAATAGCCTCTATATCCTTAGGATATTGAAAGTGAGCCACCAGTGAATACAAAAAGAGTTGCCCTACCACTGGCAAACCTTGCGGTCATGCGGCCTCGCTAATGCTAACATCAGGGCTTATGGCGCGATGCTTGGAATACCTGTACCCCAGGAGAGATAAGCGAGAGCCGTGTTCAATTCGCCGCTAAGCCAAGTGTCCCCAGTGAGATGGCTCACCTATTGTCTGTGCTCCTTATCATAATGTAGGCCATGTTGTCTTCCCTATTTCGCACCGACCATTCAATTAGCCCCCATTTCCATAGTAATTGAGGCAGGCGTTGGAAGGGTCAGCCATGACAAGGGGATGAGAAGTGCCCGACAAGACTTTTTTTAAAGGGCTCAGTTAGAGCTGGCACGCAGACACAGTCTTTAATGGTGCTTTTCTCTTTAGCAGTTGTTGGTCTCGTTCTGAACACTAGTGTAGCAGTTGTTAGTTATTTTTAAGCACTAGGTTCTACTTGTCAGGTATAGTTATTTTTAGATTGTATGGTTCAGGCGTTAAGGTGGCAAAGTATATTTGCTGAATGTTAAAGTTAATTCTGGTTTGAGCTACAGAAGCTGCAATGTGCTAAGCATACATATACATGCTGGCACCTTTGTTAGTGGATCACGACTATAACAATGAATATTCCGCTTTTCTTATTCATTCAACTCATGTTCATCATATATTATAGCAATCAAAAGTTTCATTCATTCATTCATTCATTGATTCATTCATTCATTCGCTCATCTTTAACAGAATGTACAATTGTCATAACATAGTTTTGTGTGAGGAATAGAATGTTTTTTTTAAAGGACTAGTTCAACCCCCTCCCAAATTTGTTGTCATTGTTCCAAACTCGTAACAACTTAGTTCATTTTCAAAACATAAATTAAGATATTTCAGATGAAATTCAAGAGCTTTCTGACCCTATATAGACCACAAGGGGACTAGCCCATGTGACTTCAGTGCTTTAACCTTAAAACTGTTATCATTTACTTAACCTTTCTTATGTCAAAACTTCCCCACATAACAGAGCATATTTTGGAAATTTGGGTCTTTAGAATTCACTTTAATGTTATCAACATTTATCTTTAAAGAAAACTTCTTTTGTGATAACATTTTTAAAAGCACCACTTAGGGCAAGCCTACTATAATATAAGATGTATTGGCACGTGATATTTACATACTTAAATGTGAAATTTGATTTAAGAGCCGTGTTGAAAGAGAGTATCATATAATAAACAAAATTAACATATGACTTCACAATAGCAGCAAACAGACTACTAGTTGACTAAATAATGACTGAATTTTCATTTTCATTATTCTTTAAAAAAAATCATGGTACGTCCTGGTGTGGGCCTTAGGACTGACAGATCAGTCAGTCAATGTAAATCCCGCATTAAACACAAGCCTGTCACATACATCCAGCGCCTTCTCTCTTTTTTCTCATTTAACCGTCTCTGTCACTTTCTCAATCTGTCTTTCTGCCTCTTTCTCTCTCTTTCAGAGAAAAGTGTCACGCTGTCATTACTAGAACTTTGTTTCGCTGTCTTTCTGAGTCTCTTTCTCTGTCGTTCACTCTCTGTCTCTATCTACCTCTCTGTCAGAGACGGTGCCAATAACACTGGCAGTCAGTGCCAAGCTCTTATGTAGTTCTATGTACACCACCCCTGTCTGGCACGACGTACGACTGAAAGAGAGAGGGAGGAGGAGACAAATAGAGAGAAAAGGAAACAGGGGATTGCATGCAGATGCAAGGCCCTTCTCGTTTACAAATATGCAAATAGTGTTGCCTTTGTGATATGCAAATGAGAGATTACAGACCGCTAATTAGGGTCAAAAGAACTGTTCACGTCAATTAGGGGGAATAAAAAATGATACCCCGATCGGCTGGCCCTCTTCCCTCCCACCCCTCCACCTCCTACCCTTGCTGTTCACCCCTGCCATGGATATCCTTCCCTTTTGTCTTAAAAACAGGAACAAAAATGAGGACCAATAAAAGAGACATTAACACAGGGGGCGGCGAGCATATGCGTTCAATCTGCAATCTTTCATAAGATCAGTCCAGCTGCACCTCTATAGAGAGCCTCCTCCACCTCTTCCCTCTCCTCCTCCCTGCTATGTACCTGTCGGACGCGGCTGCAAGAAAGACCGAGGCCTGGATTTGCATTCTAATGACCCTCCCCACCATCTTCCACTCCCTTTGCCTGGCCCCTGAGAGGCGGCCCCTTGCATCACCCAGAGATCAATTAGAGCAGTCCCACCGCCTGCCGCTGCTTGTGCCGACCTCCTCTCTCCCCTCGCTCCTCACGCTCTCCCTTCCCTCCCTTTCTGTTCTCTTCTGCCCTCTCGTTCCCTTAACATCCATCCATCCCTCCCTGGGACGTACTGCTGCTCACTTGCTTCACCGATGCCCCGTCTGGTCTTCTCACTCTCTCCTTTTCTATTATAGTCAATTTTTTCCTCTGTTGTTTCTACTTCGCACATAAGCATGATTATGACTGATGTAGAACCAGATGAAATGTTCTACATACACAACCAGTGCAAATTGTGCTCAAGTGTTGAGGAAACTCGACTTACTATTGCTTTGAAAAAAAGTGTTGTCATGTTGCTAAGCAGTTTTTGCTAATCCTGGTTTTGAGGTATTGCCAAATTGCACATTTTGCATGCTTCTCTTATTTAACATATCTAATTCCTCATGAGTCTTCATGTCATGAAAATGACATTTAACAAGAGATACATCCTGTATACAATGGAACATTATATACATTTTTGGCAGAAAAAATTGTCAGAAAGCCCATTTCTGCCAATTGCGACACCTGATCTCTTTGGACTTTCTTCTCAGAATTTTTTTCCTAGCAATTTAGCATTTTTATAGTTATATACAGTTTATGTCTCGTAATTCAAAATATTTTACATTTTACAATTCTAAAAAAGAAAAAAAAAGTCAGAATTGTGAGGAAGATAATCTAAATTGTGATATAACTTTTGCCTCAATAAACTGTTAGTTAGTAGTTGTTTAGTTTGGGTATTTGGTTAAGTTAGGTAGTTTTATTTCATTAAAATATTATGATTTTTTTTTTTGCATTGATAGTTAAAATAAGTATTTCTTGAGCATCAAATCGGGATAATAAAATGATTTCTGAAAGATGATGTATCTAAACTGGGGCTAACTAATGTCTATTGAAAATATTTTAAACAGTGATAACATTTCACAATGTTACTGTTTTACTTTATTTAATTTTTTTAAATGTTGACTTCTTTCAAAAACATTGTAAAAACTGTACTGTAAACACAGTATATTATATATGCTATATAAAGAGTGTACCTATGCTGCTTTAAATTGCTGATCATTTGGTTTTGGGACAAACCATTTGTCTCTCCATCACATCCTGGATGTTTTTAAGCTGACTGTTCTGTCAATGCCCTCTTCTCTGATATTCTCTGGAGAGTGCTGGGAGCAGGAGGGTAACCCCATTCAGTATTGGCAGCAGGTCAGCAGAGCCACAGCTGGATTTTTCCTACAACCCTCCAGCCTGCAAATGTGGCCTTCTTCCTGGCTCATCCTCTGCCAATCACAGGGCCAGCCAACCAGAGGATGAGCGGCAGATCTGGGCTTTACATAGATTTCTGATGCCATTGATCCAGCCGATCAGTTTAAAAAAAACAGATGCCCCTCGGTCCGGCAGTCCCAGTGTGCGATGTGGACCGTCAGTGTGTTTAAATGTTGTGACAATTCATGACAGTTAAAGAAAAAAATCAAAATGGCCAGATTGTAAAAGACAGGTGGTACAGAAAGACGTGGGAAGAGAGAGCGGGGGAAATGGGGAAGTGAAGGACAGATTAAAAGGTCAGGGCACAGAGCAGTCTGGTCTGTGTTTGCTGCCTCTCTCTCTGTCTCAGGTGCAGTCATTATGGAGGTCTGGGTCGCGGGTGTGGAGGTCTGCTGACTATGGAGCAGCTTCCATTAACAGAGTCCCAACACTCCAGCACTGAGTAGCTCTCAATTACTGTCTCCTTGCCCGCGCCGACTCCAGACACACTGTCACCCTGGAGAAAGAGAAACCAACAGAAAGCGGGATTATATGTATAACAACTGCTCTAGATCGACTCAGACAAGCAGTGTGGCTACCCGCTCAATTGCATCCACAAACAAATGAATCTGTGTTAACATACTGTAGATATGCGTGAGAAATATTTTTGGAAAAGAATGGTATTATTAGACCCACAGACATGAAGAGTACGTATAAGAGAAAGATAAAGAAAATAAACACATGGAAAAATAAATTCTGTCATAATTTATTCACCCGCAAATCATTCCAAAACTGTGTGATTTTCTTTTTTCCTGTGAAAGATAGTTGTTAGGCACAATGCACTGGGTGTTTTTTTTCTGTACAATTACAATGAATGTACATAAAACATAAAAAAATTGTCCAAATGAAGTTGTCCAAAGTCATACAATAGAGTTGTGTGAGGAAAAGTCAGAAATAATAAGTTAAAAAAAATCATTCTTTTGAATCACATCTTCTCAATTAATTTTCACTATTAAAATCACAAAGATATTGTATGACTTCAAAATACTTAAAATAGTGCACAAAAGTCATTTAGACTGGTTTTGTAATACTTGTTATGGTGGTTTTCCAACCTCTCACAAGCTTAAATGCTCAAGTTCTTTATTCTTTATAAGTGTAGGGAAAACATGAACCTTTTTAGATTTATTGGGTGCATTTTTGGGTCAGCTAGTCAATTACATTTCTTTACATCTTATTTAAGATGTATGTGTTTTACATGCGTTATAACATCTACATGCATTTGGATCACACAGTTAATAACATTACAATTTTTTAACAAAATGAGATGCATTATTGGCATACATACTAAAGGTAATATTTCTTCGCTCAAAAAACGGCACAGTTTATTGTTAATCATTTGCATCTATTTAATTTGATTTAAATAATCATATTTAATTAGTAGTAGAAAAAGCAATCACTCCAGTTCACGAATGAGAGTGAAAGAAATCTAAAAAGATACATTGATAATAATAACCTGGTTTAATGTATTTAAAACATTACATTTATTAAGACTATTATCACTGTAGATTTCAAGCCAAGTTTACAAAAACAGCAATAAACTGGCGAGTGTCCCAACCACTGGCCAACTGGATAAAGAATGAGCAAAATCATTCTTCATCCAACTGCGATGGATCAGACAGATTAGCCTCTAAGTTGTGAAATTTCCCCTTAGACTCAATGACCCCCATGGCTAAGGATTTGGGCCTGAAAGGGGCCATGATGGGGGTGTCGGGGTGTCACCGTGAGGATTAATGCTTCCCCACCCCAACACACACACGTACACACAAAAACGCACAGATTTCTCCCTCTTCCTAATGATCTGTGAACCTCGGCTCTTCTCCTGCTTCCCAGCGCCTGTCAATCAAAGTCCAGATGGAAAAAGGAGGTTTTGGGGTTAAGGAGGTGGAGTAGGGCAGGCTGGGAGGGTGCGGGAGGGGGGTATGTGTGTCTGAGAGGGTGGTCATCATTCACAGGCAGCGGGCAGTTTCCAGTCTATTGATACGGATGGCCAGAAGACGGGGCAAGGCTAGCAATGGTGGAAACGGAAAGCACAAAAAACGCATTAGCATAACAGAGCCTGTCTCGTTAAAATGAGCATACCTCCCCTTCTCTGACACGTCTCCTCTGCGAGACCTTGGGCTGTTGCATTTTCTACTTCCACTTCGGCACCTTCATCAAACACTTATTTGTTTAAAGAAACAACAGACAGTTGTGATCACAAAATGTGAATTGTTCAGTTGATTATGAAATAAAAAAAATAAAAGGTAAGTAATGATGTTATTAGATCCCTGTAGTCTTATGTTTCTCATCTTGAGTTTCAGAAAATATATCAACAACATCTCAGAGATTTTAATATAACCTCAATCCTTTCTCATCATGTTCTAAAACCAAATCATCAAAACTCCAAAATCTCTCAATGAGATTAAATGGACAGCAAATGGAAATGTATGAAAGAAAGGTCTTCTTCCTAACTGTAATTTCAAATCTTTCTCATCAAATATTTAAAAGCAAATTTTGCGCACTTGTTTGATCACACAATGACGATGACAGAAAGGCTGTAGATATCTCCATAAATCAGTTGCTTTATTAGTATTTTTACATCTGTGGTAAGTACTACCTCCTTGAGTGAGGGTTTATGGAGCATACCAGCAGGAACAGGTGTCATGCCGACCATAAGATGAGAGAAATCAATAGAACTGCTGATCATCTCAATCGATCTGTGGGGCCTCCAGCCGATAAGATCAATAAAGCATATGTATGACTGCATGCCAAATGCTCCCTGCCGGAGCTCTTACCACGGATCGCTTAAGCTCCAATACTTCTGCTAGAATTCTTGGTGTGCTTTCTGGATTATTCCAATAAATACATGCTGTAGATACTATTTGGTTTGTTTAAAACCTAAACAAATCTTTAAACAAACCTTAAATGTGGTATGTAATAAAACAACATACAAATACCAGCAAGTACCTTGCGAAATGTACAATTCTCCTTTAAAATGTGTAATAAATTTGGGGTCCAAAAGTCGAAGGCAAATGAAAAGGCTTACCCTTTGCATTTTTATTTATTATTTTTAATACCTTCATTAAATATGCTGTTTTCCATTATGAAATATATTATCAGCAGAATAATTTTGAATTTGATCTGAACTCCTGGTCTGTTAGTCTTTTCAGCAACCCACAAGACACATGAACTCCATGCATTGTGTAAAACCTGATGATTATGTTCTTCAGCATGATTTGAGAATGATTTATGAGCCTCAATGGTAGCTAGAACATCTGACCATCTGTACAAAGAAGTCACATGAAAAAACTCACAAACGTGTAAATGTGTAGAGATAGAATACAGGGAAATCTAAATATTTTTTTGCTTTACATGTAATTAATTTGCTTTACGTTGTTATAATTTTCTTAAACACCAAATCGGCATATTAGAAGCATTTCTGAAGGATCGCATGACAGAAATCTAATAATAACATTAACAGTCTCACAGCTTATCTCACAATCGTATTAATGCAGCTGAAAAACTGACTACAAATGCTTGTTTCAGTGAAATTGACTAGGCTGAAGTCTTACGTATTTCTAAACTCACTGAACCCTAACCGGGGTGAGGGCTAAATGCCAGCAGTACAGCACAAGAGTCCCTTAAAAAACCCCGCCCTGACCCTGGGAGTCTCTCACACACTCTCTCTCTCCTGGACGTGTCTCTTTGTTTACTTTCACTCTTCTTTAGCTAGCTCTGCTGGAGCGAGGAGTGAATGGTCGAGGTATTGTCTCTTCGTCATGACCCTAGGTGACCTCATTCACAACCCTCAAAAACACCATCTGCATGATCCAACAGTCAGGGGCCAAAGGAGGGTGGGAGGAGAGGTGGAAAGGTGACAAGAGCTGCATGACGAAAGAAACTAAAACCAATCAAAGAGGATGGAAACGGATGAATGATGGCCTGGTGACTGATTGGTTTTAGACAGACAGATACACAAATGCATTTCTTTGGTCTAATTGGAATTCTATCCACTAAATATAGTCTACACAGAATTTATAGACTTTCAGAAAACCTAACATTATCTCTGAAATATTCTGACAGAAAATGCTACTTTGATTACTACCATATTCAAAAAATTGCATGGCATTTACAAGCGACACGTTGGTACTTTCAAAGACTAGAAGGTATTATCATCCTACATCTCCAAGTTTCAGGGTGCCATGTTCATTTTTATATGTTTTTATCAAAAAGCATCTGTTCACTCGTCATCTTTCCCCTATTTTTCTCTCTCTCGCTCCATTTGAGGTGGAGAATTCCAGAAGCCAGCCTACAGCAGGCTGCATGTGCGCAGGAGGCCGTTTTTTCCCATGGGGTTGCAGGTGAAAAACCAGGACTCTCTCAGCGCCTGCGAGGGACGCCATCTGTCCCCACAGCTTCGTCTGCGGGGCCCTTCACCCCCAAACCTCCCCCCACCATCCTTACACTCTCTCTCCCTCACCTCATGCCAGCCCAGCAGGGCAGATTACCCTGGAATGCAGTTCTCCTCTTTACTCTGCTCATCTGATCAGTTTTTTTTTCTCTAACCTACCATCACCATAAAGTACTGCACAAATTCTTTGCAGCACAGTCATAAAGAAGTGTCTGTGTCTCCTGTTTAGTTCCTGCTTGGAGTACAGTACAATAAAACAACCTGGGCCCAAACGTAAGCAAAACAGTTTGTAAAAATGCTGACTGTCACAAATAGAAAGTACTTGAGTAATTACTTCATTTATATACTTAAATATTATTTTGGAGAATCTGTGCTAGAATACTAAATCTAAATAATTGTGCTCATTTCCAATGCAAAAACACCAATTTTAACTCTTTATAAATTCATTTAGATCAGTAAATTAAGTCTTTTTTTTATGCAGTTCTCATGGCTTTAATAATTCAACCTTCTTTTCACTCCTTGCTATTCATATTTATTTGAAGCAGAACTAATTTTTTGAGCAGCAAATCAGCTTTATTACAATAATTTCTCAGTCATGTGACACTGTGCATTAAAAGCAGCATAGGGGAGCAGAGAGATATTCAAAAACATAAAAAAATTGTTATGATTCCAAACTTCTGACTTTAAGTTACCAATGTTTTTTTTTTTAAGTTCAATTTACATTTCTTCATTACCAAACATTTTTACAAGTATACAACAACTGTAAATACAACAAGTTATTTAATTAAGCAAAAGGCAAAACCCTTTTAACTTTAACTCAGATGTGTTTTTGATTACATAGACTTTTAAATGTGACTCAACAAAAACTGATAATTATGACTCTGAATGAAACTTATTCATAACCATATCTATAAGTACTACAAAGACTACTATAAACACACCTCTCACGCACCATGTTGCCATGTTTCTTTACAACTGCAAACAGTTCAATTCAATTATATTGGCCTATACTGCTTGCCAAAATATAAATCTAATGATATTTAATTAATTAAACTTAAAGTCTTTATTGAACAGTAGTGTCTGTAGCAATACAGCAGTTGACGCTCATGCATTATAGTGTTTTCACTACTGCTTTGCGCCTAAATGGCTCTTTGCATGAATAAAGTCCTCGGGTTTATGTTACACTTTGTTTTAGAGGAAAATACACAGAAAAGAAGAAAACTATGAAGCTGTCTCAAACGTCAGTATGTTTGTAACATCTCGTCATAAGTATGGGTCAAATGGATGCGCTCAGCTGAGTTTGTGTAAGAGCAGGACGTGGCCGCGCTAACGGTCAGATGGTCCGTGCCTGAGTGAGAGAGCACTTTCACGTGGGAACCCGGCCACTGCGCGCAGACAGACAACGAAGGGGCAGCTAAGTGTGAAGCTTCCAAACTGTCACTTACACAGACAGCCTCCCTCCCTCTGCCTGTCTCTCTCTCTCTCCTCTCGTCACACTTTATCCATGGTCCCTCACAAAAACCAGACAAGCACACAGGCACGCTCTCGTTCTCACCATATCAACACACACACACACACACAAAACACACTGCGTCAATCTCCAGACATTGCTGATAGGCAGGAGGGGGAGGAAGCAAAGAAAAAAGGAGGGAAAGAGAGACAGAAAGCGAACGAGAGAAATGAGTTTCTGACATTCAGCAACTTATTCTTTTTATGTCCCTCCATGAGCTGAAGACAGAGAGACGGAGACGGAAAAGGAAGTCAAGAATGAGAAGACAGTGAGGAAAAGCCTAGACATGAGACACATTGTAAGAGAGAGAGTTTGTGGGACAGGGGAGAGCTAAAGTGTCCCCATTCTCTCAGTGACTGGGCGTAACAAAGCAGTGGGCAGGCTAGCAGGAAAGCGGAATGGGATGACAGTGGGTGGCGGTTCGCTGGGGCCCCCGTTCCCCCGCGCCTCTTTGGGGTCACCCTGCCGGTGACCCCACCCTGATTGTTTCCCTTGGCTCTGTCAGATCCCATTGTCGCTGACTGGTTTAATGGGGAGAAAATAGAGGAGGGGCCAAGTGGGCAGGGAGACGCCCCTGCTCTGAGAGATCTGACTATTTGACCTAAATAAACAAATGTCCAAATTCTGAGAAGAAGAAGTGAGGGTAGGATGAGGGGAGAGAGATACAGAGCGCCCCCATCTGTCGGGGTAAAAAATGAAGAAGGAGGTAGAATTGCATATTCACTGTCCATAAACCTGTTTTTCTGAATTCATCTATTCAACCATTTGTTTATCTGTTATCCTATCTATCCTTCTATCCATCTGTTCATTTATGCATCTATCTATCTATCTATCTATCTATCTATCTATCTATCTATCTATCTATCTATCTATCTATCTATCTATCTATCTATCTATCTATATATCTGTCTATCCAATGTATGCTTACCTGTTCATCTATCCTTTTGTTTGTTTATCTATCTGTTTTTCTGTCTGTCTAGGTATCCATTTTATTTTTCACAAGAACCTAAAGTGTAACTTTTATGCAGTTTATGCAGTTATCAGTGAATAAGACCCAGTTTTGACCTCACTATATTTTCCCATCTCACCGATAATATTGGTGGGCAGACATTGTTTATTTATGCATGAACTGTTTAATGTGTTGATTGCATGACCCATATTTCTCACCCAAATATGAGTCACACACTGGCTGCTCTAAAAAACATCAAGCAAACTTCTGCAACTGCTGCTAACCACCTGTTTTGTGGCTCAAAACTCATTTGTTTAACTTCTGTCTAAAGCGTTTAAAGCCCTGTGGAGTCTTCTTTAGATCAATGGTGCAAGCCCATCCATTGCAGCAGTTCCTCGAGTCAAATACCCGAACAGCAAGGGCCAGTGGGCTCTTAATTGAACAAATGGCTTGCTTAATTGATCATTGATTTGTGATCAATGAGGTACATGTGTTCTGGATCTTTACAAGCAAGTGATTGAGAGTGAGCAATAAAATCTGTCAGGTGGTTTGGCAGTTGCCAATAATCTCACTTCCTCTCAGCAAAGCAGACAAGAGGAAAAAGAGGAAAAAGAGAAAAGACAATGTTAGAAAGGAACATAAGTGTTTTTTTACGACAGCCTCATTTTTTCGGCCTTAACCGGGACTGTGCATGTTGCTTTCGACATGGGCCACAGCTGAGTGTTTCTGGTGCCCTGCAACACACACACACACACACACACACACACACACGCAAACAAATACACAGGTGTTAGTTTCAGAGTGGCACGGGTCCACGTGGTGTGGGGTATCACTTGGGTCCTCAATCTCCACTCCAAGGAAAACATCAATGGCTCTCTTTGATCCCCCACTCAAGGTCTGTCTTAAAAGGACGGATGGAGAGATAGGGGAGACACTCCACATCAGTGGGCACTGCCGGCAGCCTCAGGTACCTTCTCACCACACTCGTGCCATCCCATTAAATATGGAACACAAAGACAAAGGAGCCAGGATTGGGAGCGAGTGCAGGGGGAGGTGGGGGGACAGCACTCCATCCCTTTGAAGAGCAGAGCTGATGAGGAAACCTACACAAACACACACACAGCTGACAAACAGGTTCACAGCAAAAAGATTTTTAAACGGTCCTTTTGCAGTTACAGTCTTGAATAATCTCCCAAATCACTGCATTAGATGAATGTTACGCTGTGCTGCTGCTCTAAAACAGACAGTTTAACACGAACATTAAAACCTAAATGTTTGAGATTTAATTTGCATATGAAATTTTAGAAACCAGAAAAAAACAAGTAAGATTAATACTGTTAATGAACATACATAAAAATGGATATGCATCATGCAATATGCATCATGCAACAGGACAACATGTTTTGTCCATGCTGTAAAAAATGAAATAAAATACATTTCAGTGGATAATATGTACCATGTATATTATTTTGGGATTTTTTCCTTTCAGGCACTTCGGTACCACATTCCCCATACTGCAAATCAATACCTATTAGGGGAAAAAAATGTAAAGGAGGTCCTTCCTTTAGAGTGTGTGCATCTGTCCAGTGTCTGTGGTCAGTGTGGGCAGGTCAGTCATTTCATCTCCATCTGTGGGTGATCCATCTCCTACAGCTCTTGCCCTTCCATTTAGCTCTGCCAAAGCGTGAAACATTCGGTCATTATATGTGTGCAAGCATGTGGGGAACCTGAATCATTGGCATCCCAGTGGCTACTTGGAGTGAGACAATACACTGTCAAGATTAGATCTGCTGAAATAACATGACAGTGTTGCTAACAGCTAACAGCATACAGATACATTCTCAACACACTTTAGATGAAAAGTGGCATGGGTATTACTGAACTACTGCACTTCACTGAACATTACACTACTGTATAGGAATAAAAATAAATTGCACACAAATTACAATGAGCTGTCTAAATGGAACCAGCCTAATAAGTTTCGAATAAAAAAAAAATGTAAATAGTGAAATAATTAGAACCCAAATTTTTTTAAAGGTAATGCATAAAAATGACAGCAATTGTAACTGATTAACTACCTTTAAAAAAGTGTCAACTTGCCCCAAAAATAAATATATTTTGTAAAAAAAAAACACCCTTGTTCTGAGAAATAATTTTAAGTTGTACTGTATTATACAAATGAAAATATCATTGTTTGTAATTTAAAATTTTATGCTTATTGTTACTTGTCAATTCTTTTTCTTTCTAGACAACTTGCAGGTCAGGCTGAAAGAGCCAGGTGGGTTTGTAGTATGACAGCTCAGTTATGTACACACACACACACACACACACACACACACACTGCTATAAAACAGCAGTGAGCCCCAAGTGGCTGTAACTAGTAATTACACACACTTCCAGAGAGGACCTTTTTCTTTTTCTCTAAAATATATTTTATTCCTTATTTTAGTCTTTGAAAATACAGAACTGCATTCAATTTAAGACATTTAGGATAAATACTGAAATAAATTTATAGATTAAAAAAGGAGATGGAAGGTTCTCTAAATTTGCCTGTGATTTATACCCTGTGACCGCAGATATTATATCTCAGCACACACATAAACCTTTCTTCCCCCTCACTCCTTCACTCCTTCCTCTTTTCTTTCTCCTCACTCTCTCTTGACTCTTTATGCAGATCCCGACTCCCAACCTCCCGCACAAACACACACACACACACACATGCAATGGCGTCTCCCCAGGGGCACAGGGGAAGGGCAGGGAGGATGGAAATGAATTCAGCGATGTTGCAAGTGGCAACACGCATCTGCATCTGTAATTAACCCCCAGAACGACACACTGAGCTCCCTACTACTTCCCTCCGTTCCTCCCTCCCTTTCTTTTCTATCTCTCTCATCCTCTCTCAAAGGCTTTTTAAGAGATGCTTGGTGGGCCAATTAGGGTGAGTGTCTGTGTGTATGAGGTGCGTGTGTGTGTGTGTGTGTGTGTGTGTGTGAGTGCCCTGGCACATCTTGAGTGTGGAGGAGTGTATGTTTGCATGAATTGATCTTTAAGTGGGAGTGTGTGTGTGTAGGTGTGTAAAGTGGCATCTCTTTGTGTCTGGGACCGGGCACATTTGCGCGTGTTTTAGCGTTCCCTCAGGCCAGCGCTGGTTGCGCTCTCTGCCCGGCTTGTGTTTGATGACATTTCCATTGGGAATATCTGTGACATCAGAACACTAGCCAAAAGAATAAAACACACGCCGCCATGTGCCAGTTTCGAAAGCTTACACCGTCAGCCATCAAATCAAAGCCATAATCGTCACATCACATAGCATTTAAGTCTAACTCTGTGGCGAAGTTTAGCAGGTAAAGGGTCGACCGCAGTGCAGGAAGGGACACCGTGCCTCCCTCCCGTCGAGTGAATGCGATGGGGAAGGTTGACGTGGATCAAGAGGGAACCCCTGGGTGAGGTGTGGAGGAAGGAGAGGAGAGGAGGAAAGGGTAGAGAGGCCCACCTTCTGTCTCTTTAGAGGGGTGCATCACTGTGTGGCCAATTAGCAACGGCCAAGACACAGGGGCTAAGTACACAAACATAACCGCTGTAAAAAAAACGCACCGTTTTTTTTCAACAATCAATTTGCAACTTTTAAATTGTTAAACACAAAAGTCTTGTGGTATTTGGTCACTGCTGACACTCAAGTAACGTAAAGAGTGAGTTTTTGTGTATAGTTGAGTTACAGTGTGAGTAAAAATATTTAAAATGTATAAATATGCCAACATATGTTTGAGTCTGTTTTAAGTCTATACGTGCACATAAATTTAATTAAAATGTCAAAAAAGTTAAAATAAAACGAATGTAAGTGGCAGTAACAAAGCAGTAAAATATATATTTTATAGCATCAAAATATTAATAATAAAAGTGTGTACTGAAAAGTTTAATTCTGTTAAATTTGTATATTATTAAAAAAATTATTTAAATTGATATTAACTTAACCCTGAATTACTTAAACTACAAGAAACTTACCAAGTCCACAAAAAGCTAAACTAAATTAAACTTAAGACATTTAAATAAATAATAAAATATAAAAAAATGATAAATAATAATGATTAACAAAATGTAAAAATATTAAGATGTATTCATTAATGATTACATGAATTAGCACACTGAACTAGAATTCTGTAAAACGCACGTATAAAATAGGTAAAATGAAAACAAAAAAACATTTTTAGGTCTATGAGTTGACTTTATGGTTCTTTAGGGACAAAAATGTTCTTGAAATAGATGTTCTAGGTAGCAGGAAAATGTGAAGCCTTCCAGGGTTCTTTGAAGAAGTATAAAAAGTATAAAGTAGATTTTGCACATATTTGTCCTTAGAAGACCAAAGAAAATCTTTTTAAGTTTACGGACTGTCAAATGGAAGAAGCTCAGAAAGAAAATACAAAAGATGGTTTCTAAAATAAGCTAAAACAAGTGGGAAAATCCTTAAAAAGTATTAGAAAGATCCTCCTTGTTCACCTTCCTGATGTCTTTACACATAACCCTGGACATGCATTATAAATGAACAGATAATTAACGTGTGCGGTATGATGGGGAATATTAGCACTATAAGGGGAGCATCTGCCATACGCACAAAACAGAGGCACTGTGGGTAAACAGAAAGGACTGTGGGTAAACAGAGACGACTGCGGGTGTTCCCTTGCCCCTCTCCTGATGGTGGGGTGTTGTGGCGTGGAATATGATGGAAAATGTGGCCTGTGAATAATGCATTACCCTGTTGGTCAACAGTACTTGATCTGCTTTAAAGAACGGAGGACTCTTTGCTATTATGAGATTAAAACCAGCCCACCTTTGCCTGCAAAAAGCCACGCCACCACCGAACATGTCAACACTGCGATTCTGCCTGTCCACACATGAAAGTGCAGCTGCAGTTCAGGATGCCATATCACTATGAGTGTGTGCTGGTGATATCAAAGCTGGTGTGTAAGATGCTGCTTTCCTCTTAAGACATGACATTTTGCCATTTTATTTGATTTCAGGCACAGTTTTGCTCATCCCACTCTGTCGGCCCACCTAGACATGATGGGATACAACAAACAAATAACAAACCATCGACATACCATTTAGGCATTTATATGAAATAGTTTTTACCACAATAACAAACATTAAAAGAAAATAGTAATAGTAATTATTAGTACAAGTGCCTCAAATAACTATTTTACAAAATTAGATGTCACCAACTTTCACAAAATCCAATTATTTAATCCTCAAAAACCTCATTGTTACAGTATGCTACTTTTGCTACATATGCTACATAAATGACTGAAGTTATTTTTGCGTCCACTAGGAGGCAACACTTTGGTTTTTAAAACATTTCGTTGTTGCATTTTAAAACTACTTGAACAAGATGGAAAAATCGATAAAACTACTGAGAATTAAGATCGAAACAACAAAAGTGCATATGCAGCGAGTTCACAAAGTATCTGTGTACAATTCACGTTTCAAAAAAAAGATGTCGCAACATGTGCTGCCCTCTGCAGGTCAGGTGAAATGCAAAACAAAACAAAACAAAAAAACAGTTGCGCAGATGCGCTGAACACCAACATAGAAGTACACAGTCAAAGACTATGGTCAGGTTAACGCTGTAATAAAATTTTGGATAGGAATGAAAAGCATAGCGCATTCGGTGAATTGTACTGTTTAACAACAAACCAATTTGTTGGCTGACAAAACATTTTAGACAAAATTGACCGTATATATAACCTCTTTAAATTCAATATGTATTTAACCTGATTAAGATCTATGATTAAAAAAAATTGAAGGCTCAATTGACAACAAAACTGGCCAATTAAGGCAGTTTTGTATGTATTATTCTTCAAATAAAAAGCACACCCAAAGAAGCCGAGAGTAACCTTTGAGGTTTGCAAGTGATTTTAGGAGTAGCCTTAAAATACATAAAATTGCATACAAATAAACATGGATTTGAGGCATACAACGACCAAAAAGATGTCGGTGGCCTGCTGTGTTGTGTATCTTAATTAGATCTAGCCAAAACTGAATGAGCCTTTGCAAATGACGACAGTCACTAACGTGAAAAGAACACAAATATAATAAAACGGAGCAGGGAATATTGCTCTTAAGTGGCTGTATTTTTCCACAAGAGTAGCTTTAGTGTGACATAAAATCTCTGCTTGAGTCCTCTCAGGTATGTATGTGTGTGTGTGTGTTTGAGCGAGAAAGAGAGACACGAGTAGCTCATCCTCACGTAATCATTCCTCAACTTAATCTCTGTGTAACAACGTTAGCTCTGGTCTGGCAGAGAAAGTTAAATATTCACGATACAAGGCAATCTACTCAGTGTTCAAACAAAGTGCCCTGCCAAGTTCAGCCATGTATGTAGAGACTCGCTGAGGGAGAGAGAGAGCGAGATTGTGAGCGAGAGAGAGAAAGGATCTATTTTATTATTCACATAAGGCATAATAAACCAGGGCTGCTCGGTTAGCACTTAAACTCCCAGCGCTTTAGTGGTTATCCTTAATGCGACAGCACTGATTTGAGCACATCCTATTAATAGTCCAAGGGTCTCATCTTAATGCCAGGATCCATGTTAATAAGTACTCGTAAAAAGCTATTAATAGATGCGCATCACTTTTTCTGAGCCTGTTGGATTTAACGACACGTTCACGTGTGTTTTACAGTAAGTGTATTTGCATAGCTGCAATATATGAGCTCTGAGATGTGTGTGTGTGTGTGTGCGTGTGTAATCTCCAGCTGTGGGCCCTGGTGTGTTCAGGCTTCAGGATGCTGGCCAAGCAGGAGGGAGTGAGACATGGATATTTAATGGCCAGGGACACTGATGCCCTTCACCAGAAAACCTCCTAGCCTTTGATTCACACACATTACTGCCTAATGGAAAACAAGACCAACGTTTACGCTTATCAAGCATAATTAAAACAGGCCAGTTAGTCTACAAGTCCAGTAGGATTCATCCACTTTAGTGATAGGATGCAAGATTTCTACGTGGCAGAAATGATCTTACCACATAAGCAAAACAGTATATTTTTGCGAATATCAAATGAATACATTATAATTTGATATTAGACATTGCAAAATAAATTCTCATAGGATGATGAGGCTATACTTAAATACACTGGTATTCAAAAGTTTAAGCTTAATACTGATTTAAGCCTAAATAATTGATGGGAGCAGGAAATAATGATGAGTACAGTGTAGGAATCCCAGGGACAAGAGTCAAATATACAGTTTAATGGTTAGTATACGGAGATATACAGCCACAGAATGCAACTGACATTATAATCATGCATTACATAAACAACTTAAATTACAACCATTATATTTTTACAAAGAAAGACAAATAAACAGCTTATAAAAGACACCACAGACCAAACAAATGAATAAATCATGTGGATGAGAAACATGATGACAACGTTAAAATATGGTCATCACGTCTGTATATTCCAGCCAATCACAAGGCTGAGGCATATAAACACACTCTGTATCTTCCAGCAGCCCTCCACCGCCCCGACTCAACCTTTAATTTCATAATTAGGTCCGGTGGGGGAACTTGAGGGAGTCTGGGATGAGTCTCATGTTCAAGTCAAGCCTGTTTATCCTTTTCCTCATTCTTTATTTATATTATTATCAAATGGACACGCAGACATGTGATATTAAAAGAGGAATGTCATGTCCTTAGCCAGATAAGAAGAGTTAATTTGGTTTATTTTGATTCAAACTAATTGAACAGTGCTGAAATTTCAACAGCATAAGGTGTCACTTATCTAGTCTCATATATCGCATAGCAAAACTGTCCTATTGTTTTAAATACCTTATGCTTCGGTCTCTAAGTGCAATACAGGAATGTGTGTGTATGTGTGTGTGTGTGCAAACCTTTGTGTTGGGCAGGTGTGTTTAAAGAGGTGTGTGATTTCACTCTCCATATTTTCACACCTACATCTACATCTATAAAAAAAACATACAAATACACTCATGCATGCAATCACCCAATTTATTTTTGTTCTGATCCTTTATCTCCTTTGTTATGAATCTCTTTGAATCACCTGACTTTCATTTACGAGGACTTAATCAGACTCAAATAAAGAAGCAATCCACTCCGGAAACATCATTCTTTGTGCCGAAGACGTCTACAATTCCTCAAGACACTTTTATAGGCGTTTAAGGCGGGCCGCACACACTCGCACACTGTATATGACACCACAGTTGTTTTGGACTGCTGGGGTATTGTTTTGTCTGCTACTCATGATAAGGGTAATTTGTTTGGTAGGTTTAAAGAGGAGAGATAATGTCGCTATAATGAGAAGGCTGACTGAGGAAATGTACAGTGTGGCAGAGAGGTAATTTGTAAAGATAGCCCACATTCTGTCAGCGCTTGAGAGGAGGAGCTGGCTCTGCAAGGAGCTCTGTGAAATGAATGTATGGGCTTAGCTTAGCACACACACACACACACACACACACACACACACACACACACACACACAAAGACAAACAAGCACACTAAAGATCATCAGAAGTAATGGATTCTTCAATGTCTCTCTTGCCTCAAAGACTTCTTGCCTCAAAATGACTTTACACATACAGTATAATGCAACATTTTATATATATATATATATATATATATATATATATATATATATATATATATATATATATATATATATATATATATATATATATATTAATTTAAGGGGGAAAAGTCCCTTGAAGGCCAAATCAACATATTAAAATAATTATGAAAGATCACATGGCACTGAAGATTGGAGTAATGACTGCTGAAAATTCTGCTTTGCTCTCACATGAATATTAGAATTATTTAAAATATATTCAAATGCAATATTGATCATATCCAAATGTGGAAATTTTTTGGTCCAAATAGTTCACAGCGTTACTGTTTTACTGCATTTTCGATTAAATAGAAGCAGGTTAGGTGAGCATGAGAACTCTTTTTTTTTTATCTTGGTTTATAAAAAAAAAAGGAGAGAAAAAAACTAATCATATTAGCCACGGAAGTTTCCATAAATAAATAAATAAATCACAAAAGGTTGTGCATAGCTGCGTAGCAGAATTTCAGCAGCACTGTCAGATTAGATGTATTAGAGCTTGTGCATGTGTGTTTGTTTATGGCTGTTTATTGCTACAATATATGCATTTCATCATAATCATGACTCTCACACAGGAGACTCAATGATACGCATGTCAGGGGCCTCTGAAACTAACTGGTACATTGGGGGATCTAACATAAAACTGACTATTGTATTTTACGTAAAAGACTAAGAGTGATTTATCACTTCCTGCCTGTTATAACAAGGAATAGACTTATCAAATAAAAATACACAAATAAACAGTTTAATTATCCAATTACAAATCATTTCAAGATTCAAAAAAAAGAAATAAATTAATACAAATTAAAACCAACATTGACTTGACTGAAATGTATCTGTTCTTTACGCAAATCTGCTAAATGTCTGTTCCTTACGCAAATCTGTGTACTGCAAATCTATCATGTGATTTTAGAAAACGTGTAATACAGAAAATGACTAATATGGACAATTCATTTAAGTCAAAGATTGGTGCAATTGTTTTTTGCTTTTGTTTTTTTTGTGTTTCCTTTTTTTCCGGCCACAGCAGATTTTGCAGTAAAAATTCCCATTAGAGACAAAAGAGCTTTATACACGTACTGTAATGCGAGAGCAACTGAGAAAAGATCTATCTCAATGTGCGGATTCAAACACACAATTAATAATCGCTGTTACCGCCACCCGCCTACCGCTGACCGCACTGGAGCAAAAACAAATGTTGCGAAAGGCACATCGGCTCCCTCATTAATTTGAGAGTAGGGTCATTACTTGTTTGAGGCAGAGTGCATTAGTCGTGTAGACAGGAAGGAGCAATGATGCGGCCCACCGCCGTCGGGGGATGAGGACGTTTTTTCCCGTTTTTAAGCCTAAACAGGAAGTGGGGGGTGCAGATTTTACAAGGAACGGTCAAGTATGACCTTACAAGCCAAACTCCCATCGCATGAAAGGTGGAATAGAGGCAGCTGATGGGGTGCCTTGCATTTTATTAATTTATAAATTGGGAGTATACCCAATTGTTCTTAATTGAATTCCCAGTTTAAGCTGTTTAAAAACTAACCTCGTTAAATTTATTGACAGGGCAATGAAATAAATATCAAGGGGCATGTGGGGGTGGGGAGGGTTCAATCCATGGATGTTTTATTAAATTATTTCTTTAAATAATAACATGTCGTACTCATCAAACTGAGTCTCCCTCTCTCTCTTTATCCTTCTCTATCTCTCTTTCCCTGTTCTTAGCAAATTAGGGAATAATGTGAAAAAATGCTTAGCACACGAGAAAGCGAGCCCATGCAGACAGGAAAGTGGGTCCCTTGAGGGTGCCACCGAGCCCCACATACATAAATCTAAAGCCAGATGCAAACAATCAATTTTCAATTTTAATTATTTACCATGCCCTGCCAGATAGAGGCATTCATTTTCCTTCTCTGTCTGGATTAAAAATTAAAAATTAGGAGATTAATATTTGGCAGAGTGGGCAGAAAAGGGTTTCCCTCGTCCAAAAATTTTATTAGTACCCCTTTTATGCTGTGTGACCGGCATGCTGAACACAGCAATCAATAACTTAATAAATTTTCACTGACCCCCTCTGTTGGCCCCATGTTTATACATTCACACACACACACACACACACACACACACACACACACATTTTCACCAATACCTACAAAGTCCTTTTATTTCAACAACACACACACAACTTTACTACTAGCTCTCTCTTACCAAACAGTTATTTTTGCTATGATTTAGCTAGTTACAATAAAAATTATGACCCTTGACCTCCCCCAATAACGTTGTGGACTATTTTCTTAGCACTGATGCAATCTCATATCTATGTTCACAAAAAAGAGTAACATGATATATATGTTTTCTAATGTTCAACAAAAGCTAGGCCACAGAGACCATTTAAATGTTGAACTACTTTTAACTTGACAAAACACTTATAGAGCAAGGTGATGAAAATGACTGGAAGTTATCTATTTAATTTAAAAATAAATAATATTAAATTGCTTATTTTTAATTGTAATCAACTTTTAAAATATACACAGCTGTTCAAAATCTTTTTTTGTATATATAAGAATTTAAACAATACATTTAAAAAATGCAGAAAAGTAATATTGTAAATTTAAAATTAAAATTGTAAAATTAATCTTCTATTTTAATGTATTAGCAGTTTTTTTCAGCTTTTTCCCATAATCCTTCAGAAATGATTTTGATATACTGTATGTGCTCAAGGAACATGTCTTATTATCAGTCGAATATAGTTGCACTGCTTAATGAAGTAAGAAGTGCTTTTACATTTTTTTTTGATTAACAGAAGTTAGAAAACACAGCATTTGCTGGAAATCCTTTCGAAATAACAGTATCACTTTTTATTCACTAAATCCTACTGTCTCCAAATTATACTACTAAGAAAAGAAAATCAAAAATGCGTCAGCGATTTTGGGTCTGGGTCAAGTCAGGTCACATGGTCTTGTTTATGGGACAGGTTGAGTCTCAAAATAATGCCTGTGCTAAGGTATAGTCTTGCAGCTGAATTTGAAGAGCTTCCTTGACAACATTCCAAGGCAGTCACAGCAGAAAACATCTAAAATATCAAGAGGAAACCAGTTTCTAGAAGCTAAACATCAGTAGAAAGAATGCTGCCAGACTATACAAAACATAAAATGTAAAAATACGAAAAAAGGTTAATGAGTGCAACTGTACTATAAGTTACAACCTACAACTTTCATTTATCAATTTCGAAACAGGCTGTACTAATATTCAGATAAAGTCAGGCCATGATCATAGCTGGAAGGAGAGTTTATCTGCTGGGTTTAGCGAGCCAACCCACAAGATTCAAGCTTATTGGTCAGAGTAGTGCCCCTGTAGCTGTATATGACCTTTGACCTCAGCGAAAGCAAGGGCCATAGACACCTGTGCGCTCAGAGGAAAAGGTCTGACCTTCCGTGGAGTCATTCTCTGAAGTCCGCAACAGCAAAGGTCAAGAGGTTGACCTGTGCATTGGCAGGGTGACCCCCCGTGATAGGCCACTTGACCCCGCTTACTGTGGAGTCCACTGGGGCCCAACCACCTCTTGGCCACTACGGAGTGCCACTGACAAATGAGGTCAGGCCAGAAGAGAGAGATTTATGTCTCTATACACACTCACAAGCACACACACATAAAAGCTTCCAGCTTTGTGGAGTGCAGAGGTGTAACCAACTACTAATACTATGAGAGCATATGTGTGTGTAAGAGTAATGGCTCCACTGTAAGTACAGGAAACAGAAGTAAACAGGATTTAAAGGTACAGTTCACCCAAATTACTCACAATCACGTCGTTCCAAAGCTGTGTGACTTTATTTCGTCTGTGGAGCACATGAAAAATACAAATAGTGCTTTTCAAGCTTTAAAATAATGGCAAATAGCACCTAAAAGTATCTCTAAAGGTCTTACAGTATGCTGTACTATAACGTGATGAAAAGATTTTCTACCAATTAGATTTTGTTTTATTAATGTTAGTACCTATCCCTACCCTAAACCTACTCCTTACATTAATGCAAAAAAATCATGCTATATTGATGTGCGCATGCCCAGCCGACAAAACATAAATATACTTTAAAGGGATAGTTTACCAAATTCTCACATTATTTAATCACTTTTACTTCATTCCAGATCTGTATGGCTTTTTTTCTTCTGTGAAACACAAAAGATGTTATTCAAAAGATTTTTACATATTCTTATATGGCCTTTAAGCTCTTAGATTAATGGAAAAAACACCTTAAAGCCTTAAGCATTTTGGCGATATACTATAGCTTTGCATGTAAAAAAAAGCTACTTTTTAATATGCAGTCTTTAGTTGCGACCCCTTTAGGTTTGCTACATCCATGAACCGAGTTCAACTATTTCCCAAAATCATTGCTTTGTCAGAGCTCAACAAACCCAGTCTTCATTCATATGCATCACAAGGGAAAAGAGCGGCTAGCACATTCTCTCTCTTTATGTCATCCACAGAGAAAAAGAAAGTCTGGAGCAAAGCGAGGGTGATTAAACAACAACAAATTACGTTAATTTTTGGTACTTCATTTCTTTAAGGTGCCTGGAGCTAATTTTTTGACATCACTTCAAAATCTTGTTTGAGATCCAGCAGAGCCAAACGTCAAAATTTCCATAAGTAAAAACATGGCTTTAGTCTAGAGCTAATTTTTCAACATATTTCCAACATCTAGTTCCAGCAGAGCCACTGCCAACTTTTCTGTAAATAAATATTTGGAGTGAGTGAAAGTACACTGGTGATGCTCTCTCCACCAGGCACATATACCTGAGCTCAAGGTCAGAGCAGCCTGGATCTGGATTCACAACAACAACAGCGCATCTCAAATACAAAAAACACACACATACACATTCCAGTTTGCAAAATTAGTGGCTTGGTAGCAAATGAACAATAGCTGTCCCGCTCTAGCCACGTCCGCTCGCTTATTTATTCTTTTTAGCCCAGCTAAGAAACATATAAATAAATAAATATACGCACATATCAATCTATCTCTATCTCCCTTGCTCTCTTCTTCTCTTTAAAGTGATGCTGTGGGCTTTTACCGGAATGGTGCTCGGGCACGGGGATCATTTATAACCGAGCGGCGGTGCTAATGCAGCTTCCGCAGCTCGCCCAATGTTTTATTCATGGGCTTTTATTATTAGGGCCCCACTTAAAAAGGTGAGCCTCCGCTCGGGCCTAGCCGGTCCTCCTCACCCCACGTATCTATCACCCTGACAAGAGCGTCTTCCTCTGGAAGTCTTTCAGAAAACTTCAAACAGAGACGCTATTGATTTTTTTGCCCAGCCCTCCTCCTCCTCCTCCTCCTCCTCTCCCCACACCTCCGTCACTACCCTCCACCTGGGCACCAGCATACATCTTGTCTGAGAGTTTGAAAAGAGAAAGAAAGGGAGTTAGAGAGAGAGTCTGGACCTGGCATAATGAAGGCTAAGATGGCAGGAAAGTTTGGCTGTTGTTTGTTGTTGTGTGTCTGACCTCAATGGGAACTCAGAAGTGCATAAGAAAAGGCGAGATGCATGAATTTAAATTTTACAAATTGAGAGACTGAGATGCATTCAAGAAATGATATCAGGCAACTCAAAGACATGCCCTCACATGAATAAATAAACCCGGACTTATCATATATACAGGTTTTGGCAGTAAAAGAACACTTAGGGAGAGTTAACTGGCTCCTTATCATACATCCACAACAGCTTTACAAAAAATAAATAAATAATAAGATAAGATAAAATAAAATAAAATACATGTATTTAACAAAATTGAATAATAAAAATAATAATAATAAAAAACATTTATATAATGATAAATAAGATACGGTTCATTTAATACAAAAGATTCAGGCATACAGAGTCACTTTGCAAAAGCTACAAATGCAGAAATGCCACATGCATCCCCCTCATTCTTCAAAAGAAAGAACTGTAGCTAATGCCTGGCACACGCACAATTAAAAATGTAATTAATAATACAGCTAGAGGTCCATTCAGACGAAGAGAGGACACAATATCTTCTTTGTGAAGACTTCAGCTTTTGCCAGCAGCGGAAAGTACCCTTGTAATGCTTGTAATGCAGTCTTTATTCAATCTGAGAGATAACTGTTGTTTCTTTTGTACTGGTTGCATTTCCTGGAAGACACCACTGATTATTGCTCTTTATCTTTTAAGCTATTAGTCAAAATATTACAATGTATAATTCTTGGCCTTTTGACTGCACAATTTGTGTTTCCATTACTTTTCCCTGCACCCCAGCATATCAATTTTGATTCAATCACTACACTATTATTAATATTTTCTAGCACAATGAGGGCTAATGAGGACAAAAAGACTACAAGGAAGAGGAGTGAAATGTTTAAATTAACCTTTTTCCTGGTCTGGATAGACAAGGAGATTTATTTTTATTTTCCATTTCGCTTCGCAAGTCTGCTAGCCTGTTGGTTATTTTCTCCTGGTTAACCCTCCTCCCCTGAAGAAAGCTAAACAAAATAAAAACCAGACAGACTGATAAAAAAGGTGAACTATTATAAACTTCTGTTGTCATTTATGAGATGCTAATATCTTATGGACACATTATGGGCATAGATATTATAATTCTGTGTGTCTGATCAAATGTACCTACAACGGCAACAGCTTGCTTTGAGATAACGGATCAATCTTTTGCTCGTTCAGGTACAACACTATTTTATTCAGAAAGCAATTCTTAATCTTACAGTGACGCAATTCGAAAAGCATTTCTGTAACCTCAGTTACAAATTCCCAATGTGTAGTATGAGGGATTGTGTGGATAAGGCTGGTTCCGCCAAGGTAGTGAGAATACTAGACTTGGTAAAAAAGGAAAAAAGTATAAAAAAGTATAAAATAAAAATAAATAGCAGGTTTCAATAACAAGTCATGATTCTAAAATGTTGTTTTTGTTGCATGTAAACAGATTCGAGACTGACGAACACACTATACACTGGACAAAATTCCAATGGTAGCTGTGGTTGCCAGAAAATGTCTGTAAAAAATACAGTTATATTTACAGAATAATCTGTACATTCACAGTTTAAAACTCTGAATTTAATATTAAATTAACAGGTAAATCCAACAGCCCTCCAGTTTTGTATCTTAAATATATACTGACATCCGCCAATATGTATGTATGTAAATTTGTGTGGGTGGGTACATACTGTAAATATAAATGCATGGTGTCATCATACTCAAAACCGTGAAATCTGTTTCAGTGTTTGCTGATTGTTACAGTCAAATCATTTCAGACATTTCAAATAATAAAATTACGCAAAGTGAAATTCCTCAGAAATCGAACTGTTCCTGCTATATTGTACTGCAAATTACTTGAGATAAAATGGCATCTGCTAAATAAAGCGGGTGAAGAGTTTGAATCAGTTTGTTCTTAACTATTGGTTTAATCTTTCGCTCCTTTTAGAGTTTTTTTTTTTGATTAGCAGTTTTTCATCAAAAGCCAAATAAACCGAATTAATTTTCTACACGTCTGCTAGAATGTCTTTACCGCGGAAAACACACTTTTCCTTTTTTTTCCACTGTAAGACTAGTGCTGTTGTTCACCTCCAAAACACATCGCCTCCGGCACCTTTCCACTTTCAGCATTTGCGTGCGGCATCTGTTTTTTCTGAATTTGTTTACCAGGATGACAATCTTTAGTCTCTTGTCTCTCACTTTGGACTGCGGAGGAAGTGTTTATAGACCTGTGCTTCTCGCAACTGGCGGCAAGCACCCCTACAGGAGCATAAATTAGCGCCCGTGCCAGCAATGCAGCCGTCCCTGGGACCCCAGCGAGAGGTATCAATATGGGGCGTAAAGCAAGCTGCGACCCTGATTGTGGCAGGCCAAATGTTCCGACAGAGATGTAACCTTTTACAGCTGTTAGACCTTCCCACCACACCACCTTCCCATATTATCACACCAACACAATCTTATTTCTCTCACACATTTTCTCTTCCTCGCTTTCTTCCAACATTTTCCCCGTCTCCCATCTCATACGGAGGCCCTTTCCGCATTTGATTAATTGTATGAAAATTTGATGCAAGACAAAAACAAGAAAAAAAACAAAGGTGAGAATGTAGACAAAAGAAAGAAAGCAGGAGGAGAGGGGTGAACAAAACACATGCGACACCAAACAAATGCAAACCCATTAATATTTCATTCTAATTGAAATATTCATATGTATTGCCGTGCTGAGACCTTTCATCAGTCCTTTGAGGGGTGGGGCACATGGGGTAAAGGGCCGAGAGGTGGGCTGGGTATTCCACTACAGTGGGTTTCAACTCTCAAATGTCAACCTGATGTGGCACGACAGGGTAGTAGACAAATACCCAGGAGCTCCAACTAATACAGTCAAAATTATCAAACCCCAATTTCACTAAAATAGGCCAATATTACTTTGTTTTTTTTTTTGTTTTTTTAGTAATCTGAAAGATAGTGGGTTACGTACACAAAAGAAATAAATAAAAATAAATCTTGCTCGCATTGCATGCAACTACTAAAAGTGTGCTAAAGTTAATCAAAACAGCAATATGAATGTGCACGGGTTTGCAGTATATAAGTGTACCGTGAAATAAGGAACATCTTTCTATTGATTTGAATGTAATATGGCACAAAATATAATTCTACCAATTCGTGAACAAAAACATCAGTTTCCACACAAAAATATTAAGAGTTACAAATGTCTTCAACACTTTTATTAATAAGAAATGTTTCTTGAACTCCATATGATATTTCAAATATATAAATATATACCAAGGGTGGACAGAAAAAATGACATCGTAGTAAACACTACTACAAACACAAGTAAAGTAGTTACAAGAAAAACAAACATTTACCATGATTTATGCAGCTCTTCACTTAGTATCGTATTATAAAACGCAACACCTCGACATTTCAGCAGAACATGAGCACGTAAAATGATTTGAATTGCGGAGTAGTTTGTCAGTAGTTAATCAAGCTGTGATTATGTGCTGCTACTGTATAGACACAGACCAAGGTTATAAATAATGAGCAGATGGAAAGTAAACAAAAGAGGCGGACTTACATTGTCGTTTATAACGTATGTGGCAGGATCTCATGCATGCTTTGAGTTCCCCTCTGTGGCGTTATACTCGACGTGTCTACCCGTGGTCCCCTGAGGTGGACTAACTGTATGAGGTAAACGCATCAGGAAAAATCAATGCCTCTTCTTCCTTTAAGTGCTCGATATTTTTTGTTTCTCATGCCGTAGCCTTAATTCGATGCACCAATCAAAGGCAGCGTCATGTCTAATTTTGGCCCTGGGACACTTGTTAGTGTTGTGACCTCATCCTAGAGAGGGGGGCAAGGGGGCCATCACTCCCGTTTGACCTCCCCCTTCCTTTCTCCACCCCAGTCCCGGCTCTCCTGCGAGTCAAGGACGAGAGTAATTGACATGAAACTTTCAAAAATGAGTTTGGCCACGTGTGCCACTTACGGATGGGCTTCCCACCACTCCGCTGGGATCATTTGTTACTCAGCCCTGATTGGCCCTGACAAAACAATACCTTAAAAACTCACCAAAGTAAATTATGGGCTTGGTAAATGGCCAGGGGGGAACGGCGGCCGGGGCCCCGGAGCTTTGGCGCACTGCCAGGCGCAAAACAAAGTAATGCGCTTTTGATATTAATAACTGAGATGATATTGATCCGCGCCGTGGCAGAGCCCTCGGCGAGCCATCCGAGAACGGCCCGAGGACGGCTCCTTGAGGCACTTCCACTTTCCCTGCTGAAAGCCACTTCTCCAGTGGGGCCATTTCATTTGAGTGTCTTTAATTACATGAAATGGATTCCATGGGAAAGGAAGAAACTGGGGGGGACGAGGGGTGGGGACGGAGAGAGGAAAGCACATAAGGGAGAGAAGTGTGCTGGGGGAAGTCACTTCAGCTTCCAGCATCACTGCACTGTCAACAGTCGTGTCCATCTCATCTGCTTTCTTTATGTTATGATAGATTTTTGCTTCTGCACTCAATAATGCAATGCTCCATGTTTACAAATGGATAGAAAGAAGGGAGGAAGAGAAAAAGCAATAGGCAGCAGGGAGACATCAAGGACAAGATAAAAGAGAGAAGGGCAAAAAAAAAAAAAAAAGCAACTTGGTTATTGTCTCTGTTAAACATATTTATATGTATTTAGTGGGTTTAAACCATCAAATTCTGGCTGTACAAAAGTATTATTAATATGATAAAATATATTTAACTTGTTTTTGGAATATGTATACATAATACAAAACTTTTTTCCACAAAAAGATTAAAATACAACACTGATGTTTTCCTATTTATACTTTGTGAAATGCCTCTTTCTGTGTACGTCTTTCTTGCTTTACATAAAAAAGTTATGCAAAGTTTTAAGTGACAGAAGAGTGAGTCATATTTCAGTTTAAAGCGAAAGACATGTGATTGGACTGAATGTATTTAGACATCAGAATGCATGATTTCTGACACCATGTTGCACATTTATACACTTTTGACTACAATAATTATGCAGCTTAATTATCAAAGATGCAGTACATTGTGTATTGTGAAGCTGAATTCACAAGACGCTGCACTCAAAAATTGCATGACACTTTTTTACCTTTGAGAGTTTACACTGAACGGTCCTTCCAAAGAGAGTGATTTTTACACGAGAGCAGGCGAGAAGACAGACATGATTACAGCAGGCTGTGTAGTCCACAAGCAATGAGAGAATGATGTAATGTTGAGGTATATGGTCCATGGAATGGTTCTATTAATTCTCCTGCTGTACACAAAGGCTAATTCCTCATAATGTAAATAGACTGTGTTTGCATTAAATAATTAGCAAAGTCTTGCTAACTGTTTAACAGTGGTAAGAGAAAAGCTGTGACTCACTCCAGACAGCAAAAGCTACAGCCAAGCCCTCTGCTCTTTCTTCCTTTTCCCTCCATTGTATGAGAGAATGCTTTGTTCCATAATTTACGTTTTCATATTAATCATGTTTGTACTGTCCTAATGAAAGATAATAGATAGAACACAGCACACAACACATTTAGAGAATGTTTTTATAGAATTTAATGTTAGCATTGTCATTAACAGGCACAGACACGGCTTACTAAAGCAACGCTAGCGGAACAAAATGACCTGGAGTCTAAACAAAAACATGAATGAAAAGTCTAATGGTGATCAGACTACTCTAACAAACTTGCATTGTTTGCTGTTTTGGCTCCTTATTTGTTCAGCTAAATATTCCCTACAACAATATATAGCATATAAAACATAAAAGCATAACAGTATATATATATATATATATATATATATATATATATATATATATATATATATATATATATATATATATATATATATATATATATACACACACACACACACACACACACACACACACGTGTCTAACATTCTACTGTTGAAGTCTGTCATTAATGTATTCTTAGTGGAAATACATAATATATAATAATAAATACATAATGATAATAGGCAGAAATAATATACTATTATTTGAATTTCTTTGACATCTTTTAAAGTAAAAAATTAAGTAAATTGATGTAATTCTTCAAAACCAGCAGTACATACCACCAGATACTATGACATTTTCACCTTATGTCATGCCATGGAATATATTTATTTAATCTCATGCATAACTAATTCCATTTTATAGCATTTAAGTTTAGTTTAAGATCCTGTGAGTTCTTTAAATGTTAATCTGTTTATGCAAAGGAACATAAGTGTATGTGTGCTAAAACAACACTACAACTACAAAATACCAACAACTAAAAGATTAAATGACAGTGAAGGAAGCCATTTATTGGGAAAATTGCAAATACTGTGATCCTTTTAACACTGGTCTGAGCAATAGAGACCTATTTTTGAATTTGGGTGTTGTAGAAAAAGCACGCCGCACCTTTAAGGGTCAGATGCTAAAGCACAAAATGTAGCATATAGCCTATTAGCATGTATATAATAATCCATCCATCTAATACCATCAAGACTTATTCAGCCCAGCATCAGCACCTTCCACTTCTACTCCCGCACAACATACAAAAACAAAAGAGACAAGGGTTGTGGGGAGGAGGCAACTTGTGTGTGTGTGTGTGTGTGTGTGTGTGTGTGTGTTGGTGACTATAAGTGAGTATGTACGGAAATAACATTTATTTTCCCTTCAGTCACATCATGCAATCTCACACATACACACACACACACAAACAAACCTTGTGATACTTTCCAATATATATGCAGAGAGAATTATTATGTAAAGCAACAGAAGTCCTCCCAAGCCAAGAAAAAAAAAGCACAAATCTAAATAAATAAAGAAAGGAGGAAATCAAGGTGTTTTTTCGTTGTGTAGACATTAAATATTAAGTTGCTGATGAGCTGGAAGGTGTGTGTAAATGTTAAATAATAGAAAGGCTGGATGCATCTGGGTGAGGGGCTATAGAGGCCTGATTCCTGCCTCCATCTAATGCATTATTAAGGGGGTGTGTGGGATGGGGGGCAAACAGTAGGCAGGTAGGTGAGGATGGCAGGAGGGGGGTCAGAGAAAGAGTAGCCATCCCTCCTGCACCCAGACAGACGACAGATGAAGCAGAAAACAAAGTGGGCATGCCAGGAGGGGTTGGGGGCTCAGGGTCGAGTCAAGAGGTTCCCCCATCTGTCTCGCTCATATACCAAGAAGTCTGATATACTAATCACATGCCTCGCCTCATATGTTAAGAGTGACGTGCCGGTTTGTGTACTTCAGGAAAGTCAGCGCTAAAACACAACAGACTCTTGCAGACTGAATTTTCAACAATTTCATACAACACCCTGATTTTTTCTTTGTTTTTGCTTTTTCTTTGGACCCTTGTTAGGTTGTATTATATGGCCCATGTGAGGTCTGGAGTAAAGCCCATAGGAAAGCTGTGGGACAATAAAGGTCACTTATTATTGTATATGATGATATACATCTTACTTACACCACTGTAAAAATGTGAGGAGAAAAATGTGCAGCTTCAGCTCATCATCAGGCCTAAATCTTGTGTACAAAAATAAATAATATAGTAATAAAAAAAGAAAATATATGTGAATACATAAAAAATAAAGGTGTACGAAGCTGAGGGGTACTGTCTCAGTGACTACACAAAAGTAAAGCTACATGTGCGCACATTTTATTGCTTTTTGCACATAGTTTAAAATGTGAATTTCAACTAAACTTACCACACACTACAGGAAGCTGAATTAGAATGACAGAGAAAAAAATACTGAATATACAATGCATTAGTGGCCACCACAACTTTCAGTATAGCTCAGTGTATCATAATTGTCAAAAAATCTTGTGTGTCAAACAACAGGACTAAGCATTTTAAAGGTTTTTTTTAAACTTCTGGAACTCTAAAACGTTGTAAAAAGGTTTATCATTTTTATATTATATTATAAAATACTACTTTCTATATTTAATAAGGTACTGATGGTCTTCACGGCAGATAATAATTAGAATCTAGCCCCGGATGCCAGATCCCGTCATAAAATATCAGTTAGTCCAGAAACAAAACAACTAGTCAGCAGAGCTGCTGGTGCCCAAACTGAGTGTTTAACAATCGTATGTCAGTCAAGAAATTGAACGAGAAAAGCCAGAGAAGAGCAAAAGCAGGAGATGAAATGATGATGGTAAAAAGTTTATTGAACAATGTTCATACTTCATCTGACCAGCACAAATTTGACATGTACTGTTACACCAAACCTGCTTCACAGCAACTTCCCATAAACCTTGGGTTTCCATAAACATTTTCCCTTTTCTATCACTAATCATTCAGACAAAACAGTTAATGATACCCCATGAAAATACATAAGCAAGGAAAAATGTATAAGAAATATAAAATATAAATTAATGAATAAACAATACAAATATAATGATAAATTATCAAAACAATCAAATAAGTAAATAATTAAAATTATTTAATAATAAATCATATAACTAATGATTAAGTAAATAAATGATTATAAATGAATTTAAAAAAACATAAAAACATAACACACAAAATTTGCACATGAGGATATAAAGATCCTTTGATATTTTACAAAATTTAATGATATACTACAATATAATCTAATTAGTTGTTAGGTGAGTTTGCTAGGTGAATACCAAACAGAAAGCCCATGACTTTGAAATTTGAGTATTTATTATTATTTTTTGTCTTAAAGTTTTTGTTAAAATTGACATTTGCTTGGTTTATATTTTAATTAATTTTTTATGTCCCTATTGTACTTCCTTACTCTTAAATCAGAAAATTATAATATGTTTGGTATAGAAAAATCCGCAACTGAATTTAAAAAGCATTCTTAATTCAATTACAATTACATTCTTAAAAAGATGCACAATGCTGGAAAGAGAAAAAGATAAAAGGAGAGATAAGAGGAAAATAAAGAAGTATGCTCATAGGTGTGAGGTTCACAAAAAAAACATAATTGGTACAATATATTCAGCTGTGAAAGGTGGTGACTAATTTAGACAGCACTGGTTATGAAATCAGAAAAATTTGACAATGTACTAGATGGTGGCAGTGACTAAGAAGGACACAGACATTTGTGGCTTAGCTAAATATATAAATAAATGTTGAAAAAGTGGTGCATTTGATGTTGCCTTGTGCTGCCTTGGGCCTACATGACACAAAAGAGCATGGAGGCGGGTGCTTATGGGGAGCGTCCCCCTGAAGAGGTATGCTGAAACAGGGCGTAGGAAGAAGGAGGTGGGGCAGCAGTGTTTACAGGATGGCAGTAGAGCTGCTTCTGTCCCCATGGTGGAGATGGCAGTAAGGAAACTGAGTGAGGGAGGAGCATTAGACACTGGAAAGTCCCTCCACAGCAGGAGAACTGCTTGAAGTTTCTTGTGAGGACACAGTAAAACACAGACACAAATAAACTCAGAGACAGAAGTCGCAGCTGCCATCATAGTTCTGCAAATCACTGTGAAGCGTCTTTATCAAACGTCATTCAAGTATATTGACGCCAATCAGCCATTAACCTCTTCTTCAAGGTTTCCTTCAAGCTCCAAGTTTTGCATTGGGCATCAAGAGACAACCTAAATATGTAATATAATATAATACAAACAATAAGAAAATAAATCAGCTTCAATATAAGTATATCTCTGAAGAGAAATTCATATATAATGCATTACATTATATTTAGCATAGTTTCAAAGTTTTCACAAATCAATAAATGTTATATATGACATTTGCTCAGCTTAAATAGTTAATCTACAATACAAACACAAAAACGTAAATGTTGAAGGAAAAAAGCGGCAAGAGTTTCTCCTTAGCAAAAAATAAATAAATAAATAAATTATTGACGATATAGTGAAGTTAAACACATTCACATAAACCTTCTCTTACTCAAAGTGGGAGTTCATTTATCAACCAGTTAACCTTTCGGTTCCCCGGCAGCAGTATAATAAGAAAAAGACTACAAGCATCTTGGCACATATCGCTGTATCTTCACAGTAGCCTGCAATAGCTTTTAGCTGAAGGCCTAGTGGTAGTAGAGAGATGCTCTGGTGGGATATCTGCTGTGTGAGGGGGATTTAATCTGTTCCTGCCTACAGCTTGGGGCTTCTCTGAATAATGGAAGACATGTTTGGGTGGTGGAAAAGGTTTCACGAGGAGTAACTCTATGAATATTAGCCTAAAACTCTAATGCTAGCTAGCTAGTTCGCAGGTGCTTTGCAGGGAGATAGATGCCGATACATTAGAGTACCGACAGTATGGCACAAATTAAAGCAGCGGTGTGTAACTCCTGCAACAGAGCGTTTCCTAAGTATTTTTTCAGTCTGCCATTGTTCGCCCAAACATACATCGTTGGTTGCGCCACATACACTATGTCAGCCAGCTTAAACAAACAATGCAATGTTTTGATAGCACCACAAACTCACAGTATTTACACTTCCAAACTAAATCAACCCGCTTACTTACCGCAAGCGTAGGAGAAAGTATCTTAACATCCGAAAAAAAAAAATTACACACATCGAATTAAACAGCACAACATACAGGACACCTTGAAAACAGTCAAATGTAGAATCAAATACAGCTGTTGTGCTATTCCTCTCTGCTAATGGGAGTCAATTAACAAGAACAATCGCTAAAAGAAAGTTTATCGTGCCGCATCTGTTCCGAAACCTCTCTCACAATTCCATGCTCTTTGAAAAACTAGCTAATGTGTTTTTCGTCAGATATGCTAGTGCAATTTAGTAGTTTTGCTTTCGAGCTTGCTGCAAAATCGTTGCTCGTCGGGCCCTGTCACAAACGCGCGACTGCCAATAAGACCACAGCATGCACCGCTAACAAGTGCACATGGAGGTCAGGGAGTCGGAGAATATTTATAGGGTTATTACCTACCTTCTCTCCCCTCTTCCAGAAGGTGAAATAAAACTTTGCATACAACCTTGCAAACCTCACACTTCCCCACCTTAGCCGCATCTCTCGCGTGTTATAAACAAGAGTTGCTTTGAATAATCCTCTCGTTTGTGTGTGTGTGTGTAAGGTGAGGCGAAGTGTTGATGAGTAGACGGAAGCTGATACCGCAACGGAAGAGAACAGGAACACATATGCTTAAGCGAAAAACCACCATGCAAGGAAATCTGCATGGCATCGAGAAGCATAAAACATGACCGTAGGTCAAAAACGGCTAGCAAATAACCAAACCGGGACAGATAACACTCGGTCGGGGTTTGGGAGAGTCCACACTCGTTCGGACAGCACCGTAGCCTATATCTGCAGGAGCTTCCCCGGGGGTGATTGAAGTTGCTGACATTTTAAGGCTATTGGAAACAAAAGCTAATAGGCAGTGCAGTGTGCTGAAATCATGTCTGGTTCATGTTTAACAAAACAAGGTCAGCAGAGTTGTCAGGCTGTGAATTCCATAAATAACTTGATAATGGGATTTTAAAACAAGCCGTCCGCCAAACCCCCCATCTCCCTAAAAGGAGCGCGCGCACGTGTGTGTGTGTGTGTGTCTGTGTGCCTTTCGAGAAAGAGGGGAAATTAGAATGCAAATGGATTCACACCACATCCTCATAAACAACAGTGTTCATTTAACCCTCGACCCCTGCATTTAACTGCCCATCAAGTCATTTTTGCATGGCGAGGCACGTGGAAGTGGACTAAGATGAGGGAATGTGTGTGTTTTCGTGAGACGGCCCGGGTTCAGAGTTTACCATTTGTAATGCTCAATTAATCTTGTCAGCATGCATTTACAGGCGAATTGAACACCTTTTAAAGTCCCTTTGGTTTTGTCTCTCGTTTGTACCGCCGTCTATCACCCGAGAACGCTTTTTGGAAAATTCAACACATAGACACATCATTTAGCTACATAAAACCTGTAATCATCAAATCAGCCCGTTACGTCATTTGCAAGGATGGAGGGAATGATGCATACGGGCATATGGAGGGACGACCTAGAGGTTGGCACGTACGCGGCAAGAGAAACAGGGGTCCATTTGAATGCCGTTCTCTTAATCCTGTGCCGTTTGTCGTAGCTAATTACAGCGGACAAGCCTCTTTATCGAACCCACTCCTGCCATCGGCATTAGGATGCATGAGCTGCCGTTGTTGTTTTAAACGCTCTCATTTAGCACACAAATCAGCGCTGTTGACAGAGTGCTTTTGAATTAAGCGCGGAGCGCCCTCCGCGCCACTGTTGCGCTACGACGCGCAAGCAAGACCCAGGACAAGGAGCAATTTATAACGCCATTAGCCACACTCGCCGAGGTTACAGGCATCAAAATTGTTCCCGTCTAATTATTCTTAATGGATACAGGGAGGCGGCGGCACTCGGGACAGCTTTTTCATTAGCCCTCAATCAAGGAAGCATAGTGAGTGGGGGGTGGAAAGGAAGAGGGGCCAAATGCACTGACACTGCAAGTAGGAAATCCACCAAAAAAAAAAAGTGTTTGCATGCTTTTATTTTTGTTCTAAGAAGGACATTCTCTCTTTTGTGTGTGTGTGTGTGAGAGAGAGAGAGAGAGAGAGAGAGAGAGAGAGAGAGAGAGAGAGAGAGAGAGAGAGAGAGAGAGGGACAGAGTTCAAAGACGGCCTTGTGGTAGGCTATCAGTGGTGTCTATATTAGTTACTACTACAAGAAAAAAAATGATTCGCTCTTGCTCTGCTGCTTTGCCTTCAGTCTTAATGCTTGATTAAGAGAGGAGATTTTTCCCTGCTTTTAAAGAGACGGATTAATGTAAGGACTAAACTTAAAGAGGGGCACTTAAAAGTCGCCCTACTCAGCCATTTGTTCATCAAGGGCAAATGACATTTAGGTATGATTACTGTTCTCTATGGATGTGCGTTATTGATTGTTAATGCAGACTGTTTTAAAGGGCTCTAAAGTGCTCCGTCTCATATTCGTCCTCGAAAGAAATAGGACATGACAGAGGAAAAGTTGGAAAAAAGGGAGGAGGATGAACACTAACCTATAGCAATTTCCTAACTGAATGTCCTAGATAAAAGGCCTCAAATGTCAATTACAGACTGTAAGAGACAAAAGGTGTCAAATTGCACAGATTAAATGCTGATCTTGGATCAGATTAACACAAACTGTGTTGAGGAAAGTATAAATATTTAAAGAAACAACAGTTCATTCAATGTCTATAGCAAAATGTTTTTAAAAATTACTAAACATTTGTCTAAACATTAATTGTCATACTAAACCACCACATCATAGCTGATGTTATGCAGTATATTATTGTCTTACAAAAAGCCAGCTTTTTTTTTATTCAAAAGTTTTTTTTATGAATCAGATTAAAAGGTTCAGTCAGAGTGGTTCTACAATCACAAATCATTGAACCTAAAAGAGTCTCTAATGTTTGATTCATAATGAGTCAAGAACAATAGGTGATAGTAGATTTTAATAAATAGTAATTAAATTTATTTAAAATATGATAAGGAATTGAACTTCAGGACTGTTTAATGTAATTGTAAATGTGCAAAATATATTTTCATGATCTGAAAACTGGCTGCAATAAAGACAGACAGTCATAATAATAAAACTATTACTCCAGATTCAAACTAAAAACATCACTTTACATTACACCACAAAATAGCAAAAAATGGCATAATTAATTATGTGCAAAAATGACAGAATTTATTAGTTTAAAGTGGCCCGAACAAATACATTTCTTTCATTGTTTACTAACCCGCATGTTTGACTTTTTTTGTCTTCTGTGGAAGATATTTTGTTTCAGTTCCCACTGGCGTCCATTATATGGACAAAAATATAATAGAAGTCAATGGCAACTAAAACAGTTTGGCTACACGTTATATAAACCTAAATAACTCATCATTAGGTAAAACAATAAGCTCCTAACATCACCACTCTGTGATGACAAAAATGTTAGTATAGGCAATGAAACAATAATCTGACAATTTATTACTTTAAAGCCTGCTGTGAAGTTGCACCCTTATCTCTAAATCGTGAACATTGCTTAATATGAAACAGTCAGAATCTGTCAGAATCGACATATAGATAGACACTGTGGATTAAAGTATATCAAGCGTCTGTGTCTTAAAAAGCCTAATATGCAGTATACAGCACTGCTCTTAGATGAACACGCTCTGCACTGCTTGCGAACAGCAACAGAGTACACCGATCGGGCTGATGGTTGAGGTGGAAGTAGCCGATTCCTGTGGCAAAAGACTGTGTGATTTCCAGCAGCGCAACCTCTGCTCTATCCCCATGCAATTATGTCCCCCCGTGGTGTCCTCCGTCATAGCTCGCGTGTCATCTCGCACAGACACGAAACAGACGCCAAATTGTAAGTGTTAACCATCTTTTACAAGCCATTAAGTGAGAGGGCATTATCGCATAGCGGAGTCCCTTAACGAGGACTGACATATGTGAAGGAGGCAGTTAGCGCCTAACATTAAGACGTGCCAGCGTGCTGATGGAATGGGACGTTGTCCATGGGGAAGACATCAGTGTTAATTAGAGGATAATCGCTGGCTGGTGAGCTCGGTCTCTTTCTCACACTCTTGCTAGCTGGCTCTCTAACGCTTCTGCTCTCGCTTTCTTTTCGAGACGCTCTCCTGTCTTCCCTCTTCAGGAACCCCAAAGGAGAGATGTGTAGATTATTGCTCATTTGAGAACTGGGTAATTTCTTCGGTTAAGCCTGGGAATGGGTCCCTTACTATTAGTGTGCAGAGTCCTGCAGTATAGAAAAAGACTTTGCCCTGATTGCATCTCAAGAGAAGTCTTCCTGCGGGTTTATGCATCATTATATAGAGGCTTTTAACTTTGTGTTTGTGAAGACTACTGTATAGCGCTGTTCCAAAACCTACTGAACTCTTATAGACCGCATCCTAATGGTCACAGAAGCTTGTGTAAGTGACTCAACTCATAATTGATTTTATTTCAGGTGACGGAAGAGAAAAGAAACAACAATAGAACAAACAGAAATTTTAATTTAATACAAAACGGTCAGATTTTAATTATTTTGAATATTTAAAAAAATCTTTATTAGGGTAACACTTTAGAACAGGCAATACTTGTTTACTATTAACTGCAGATTTTCTCTCAATAAATTCTTAATTTGCTGCTTATTAACAGTTAGGGAGGTAGTTGTTATCAGGTCATGTATAAGACGTTAATATGTGCTAATATTCTAGTAATATGCACGCTATTAAGCAACTAATATGTTTAACTGTAAAATAAAGTAAATTAGTAAATACAATTAAATTATCAGTCATACATTTAAAATATTGGTGTGGGATAAAAAGTAAAAATATAAAAAAGTGAAAATGTATCTAAATAAATACAACAAAACATTTTCTTGTGACCTTCTATGACAAAATAGATTATGAATAAGAACGGGACCTAACATTAGCATCATGCTAGAGAAGACAATTTATAAAATTAATAGTACACTTTTTTTGTAATAAAACTGTACCGTAATAACTTCCTTTTGCAGTCGTGTGAAACAGTTTACTGTTGTTAAAATGTGCAAATTTTTTGTATTGCTGTACAAATTAGCATTTCATATGTACACATATTGTTATGAAAATATCCAAATCTCAATCGTAATTGTGTGTTTATTATAATTTATAGCGGTTGAAAAAAAAAAAAGTGACATGCACAGCTCTGTAATTTTTCCCGTAAATGTATATTTAAAATAGCCAAACTGTGTGAAAAACCGTGACCCTGGCAACACTGGTTCGCTGTATACTTATAACAGAGATACCTGTGATAAGCAATTATTTCTTGCAAAAAAAAAAAAAAAAATGTTCCTGACATCAATACTTTGAAAGGTAATGTACGGTTTATAATTTTTTTTCACGTATTATTTACTTGTTTCATTCAAGAGACTGCATAATTAAGTTGTAGGCAGTTCAGTAGGTTTTAACACAGAGCCCTGAACAAACTGTGACAACAAAAGAGACTTGCAAATTCTCTTTCTATGATTTTAGCTGTGCATTATGAACAAACACACAGCTTGAAAGGTGTGACTCATTTAGATTTAACATTGAACAAATGATTTAACCCTTCACTGTCTGCCTGTTTCATACATAAAAAGCATTTTTTCCCAATAAGGAGTGTTTTCAAACACTTTGTAAGACATCGAATAAAGACCCTCCAAACATCTGTCCTCATACTTTGCTCAACTGCGAACTTAAAAGTCAAAAGAGTGTCTGAAATGACACTAGCACCACAGACAGTTTGTGGGGGTATGATGGCCCTCAGGGCACAGACTGGCAGTGAGAGAGACAAAAGAGCTACACAATCGACACCAAATCCTCTTCATATGTCAAACTTTGAAACCAAAAGCTGCACAAATGTCTAGAAAACAGGCATAAATTCACATACTGTACATGAAAGAAAGAGAGAAACACGGATCAAAGTTACATAACGGCGTAAAACAAGAAGCTTATCATCTTGCTGACACTCTCCACACAAAATAAAGGAAACTACGCCTCATCACCCCCGACTTCTCTCTCCAGTCACAGTGATTTACAGCAGTGGACGGGTCAGAATAATGCCCTGTGGCAAGCATGGCCAATCAGCTTGAATTATGAGCCATACGTGTGGAACGGGACACTGGCCGTCGGGGCTACAGGGCTAAACGCCACAGTGTACACATCAAGAGAGATTGCCCTGAGAGACTCAGTCCATCGATGAGACCCCGAGCCCTGTATTTTTGAGCAGCGTGTGCGCTTATACGCTCAGTGTGCGACGACGAGGCCAGAAAAGTCACAACACCGCATGTTTTCGCTGCCGTCTTCCTCAGAAGGTTAGCTTGGCCACCTTTGCGAGCTAAGTGAAAAACTATAAACTTCTTGAAAGGCTTCCGCTATTGTATTTAGATTTTACCACCCAAATTTTCATTCAGAGAATTCATCTTTAAGACAAACTGATTCATTGTTTTATGGAAATCGTCTTTTGTTTAGTGCAAACGTGATAAATACGGTTGGCTAACATTAAAATAAAAAAGCGCCCGACTACATTAGCTTTCTTTGTTGTCTTGAAACACAATGTTGGTCTCCAAACAAAAAAAAAAGAAAGAGAAAGAAGTTCAAATAAGGGGAAAAAACATGCAATTAAGCATGACTAAAAGACAACGATAAGCAGTAATTAATATTCGATTAATGCCCGAGGAATTTCTTTTAAAGTAATTAAGCGTTTATTAATGCGATTTGTAACCCCTGAAGTGTCACAGGATATGCTAAATGAAATGCTAATGTTAAATTGCTCTGCCCCCCCACTGCCAAAACGTTTCACTGCAGCTCCTCTTATTGACGCTTAATTTAACAAAGCCTCAGTCTGAACTTCATCAAGTCAAATCAGAACTTTAATCTGTACTAAATCCAAAGTAAACTCTGACACAAGTATAAAGTTAAGAGGAACTTTAAACCCCCAGTGGTAATTGTGTCAAAGAAAAAATGAAATAAAATATGCAAGACTGCAACAAAACAGTCTGTTTAGGTCTAGCAATGGAATAAGGTATCACAGAATTAATATTGTCATGATAAAATAAAATAATGCAATAAATCATATAATTAATATAAAATAATACATATAATTTAATTGACATTAAACAATTAAAATAATAAACATTATAATTGACTATAAAATAAATTATATTTAATTCTATAATAAAACAAAAACTTTTAATTAATCAATTTAAAAATATAAATGTAAATCTGCAAATAAAAATTCTGTTTAAATCTACAAATGAAATCATGAGTCAAACATTTAATATAAATTAATATTAAGAATGAATAAATAAGTCAGTTCAAGTCTTCCAATGAAATCGTCAGTCAAAGAATGTATATTAAATATTAAATGACAATAATAAATATTACATTTAATTATACAAGAAAAATTATACAAGGGAAATAAGTCATAAGCAAGTTTTAGTTAAATTAATCAGAAGTGTGAATCTAAAAAAGTATGTGTGTGTAAGATTACCTATCCATCAATTATTTTAAATGTATTGCCCTGGGGTCCTTGTTGATTTCTCGTTGGCCTGCATCTGTGTGAATGTATGAGTGTGTGTTCTTGTGTGTGTGTGTGGTCATGAGGGCTGACAGTAGGTTCTGGGGGGCAGTGGGCCATGCCAGGTCTGCTCTCCAAGCCGGCTGGAGCAGTGGTCAGCATCCTGACAGGGTCTCGCAATCCCTCTTTCTGCCTAATTTAACCCTGTTCCTCTCACTTAACCAATTGCGACACCAACACATACAGACACCTTAAACCTCCCAGCCACTCTCCTATATACCTCTTCCTCCATCCCGTCTTCTCCTCTCCACACATTGGTCCACATGTCGTCAACCTCATTCCTCTCTTCTTTTCCTTCCAGAGAGTAAATAACAGCATATGACTCTGGAATGACAAGAAGTTGAGTAAATAATGACAGAATCCCCATGTATATTCTTTCAATCACCCTGCTTTCTCATTTTTGCTGCCTTTACATCCTTTCATCCTGCGTGAAGGCTCTTCAACGTCCCAATCACCCTGACTGACCAAACAGTTTAATGTCAGTTCGTCCTCGTTCACTCTTTTTCTCTCTTTCTATCTTTATCTGCCTGTCTAACTGCAAATTGATAAATCTCGGAGCTCACGGCCTCTCTTCCACTTTGACTGCTGCATGTCACTGCTTGTCTTCCTTCTAACTCTCCATTTAGACATCTCCGTGCTTCCCTCAATCCAGCCCACACAGACAGCCAGACCTGATCCGTCTAAGCTCCATCTCACTCCCTCTCCTCCCTATCTCCAACATTTGCCTGATAGACAGCAGATCTGGGCTTCTCCTGCAGTTGACAGCAGTATCTGATCCTCTGGCCTGCAGGTATCCCACCTTCCCTCCGCTTATGTGGCCCTCCAAATCCCACTTTCAAGCTCTCCTCCTCGCCTTTTTCTCAGCATCGGGGTTGTACTTTGCACTAAAGCATGGGTAAATCTGACAGAGGGACACATTTTGATCCAACTATCTCACGACAGCTGAGAACTGTAAAGCTAGTGATCCCAGAGCAGCTCCAGTGCAGTTTGTCACCTCGTGTGCTGGAGAACTGAGGATGGCAGACACAAGAAAGATGGATTTGAATGGAGAGTTATTAGGTAGGTTTGCGGATTGTATCACATTTGTAGCACATGAATATATATAGTTTTTTTGGGGTTTGTCAAGAACTGCAGCAGAACAATGTATATTGGTCAGTTTATTAAATTATACAATATTTGGCTATTGAGATTTAATGTCCAATAAACACTTTAAAATTTATCTGTTTTCAAATATCACAAAGTTAGTTTGGAGCACTGCTGTTACAGGCCACTAAAACTACAACATAAAGCTGAAATATAAATATATGATGAAACTTAACAAAAAAAGAAAAATAAATTAGAAATGCTTAATTAAATAAATAAAATTGCTAAAACTAAAATAATAGAGCTAATTAGAAATATTAATACAAATTAAAAAAATACAAAAACACATAACAATTCTTTTTAAAAGTCTCTTTAAAAAAAAAAATTATAAAACTGAAAATATAATTTAAATTAATTTAAAATATGAATAATAATATAATAGTAAATAAAGACACTAATTTGTTAACATTTAATTAAAGTAACATTTAAAAATCGTGTTTATATGCTTATATCATATTAAAAATATGTTTTTCACAGACAGTGAAGATCTCACACAAAAAATCTGGATTCAACATTTAGGTTAATTTACCCAAAAATGAAAATTAGGCTGTTTTTACCTCACCCTCGAAACATCCTAGGTGTTTGTGACTAGGTGTATTGACAAATCCAATAATATTAATATTAAAAATTGTTGTCCTTTCCCTGAGAGTGAACGGGTGTTTGTTGTAAACAGTTCAGAAGATGTTAAATAAAGTGAACGCATCCATAATAAAACATCCCTCACATGGCTCCAGGGGATGAATAAAGCCCTCCTGTAGCAAATCCATGCATTTTTGTAAGATAAATATCCAATACTTTTCTCTCACTTATCAGTCATGTGCAGAAGGTGTCTCGGCGAATTAACGAAAGATGTCTACTTTGTGCAAGTGGTGACGAGTGCAGAGAGAGAACAAAACGCTAGTCACAAATTGCGAACTGTGGATTTGTAAAGAGAAATGTTCGATAAAAGACAATATGTTTCAATATAAGAAGACTGGTTTTCCTTTGCTAAATGAAGGAAACTTGCAGAGGCACGTGCATATGAATTGTCATCACCCATTGAAAACCCACACTGACTGACCACTAATCAACACCACGAAGGACATACACAAGAACGGAAGTGTCACGATTACAGGCACATTTGAGCGTGAAAGAAACTTGATCCAGCACCACAGCACATGATCACCAAACCCAAATTTCTCTTTCTTTTACTCAACTCACGCCTTTCCCATGTCCCTCTGAAATCCCTCTGCCTCCATCTGTCATTTAGAATTCAATTTTCCCACTCTCGTGCCTAAAGGTCAAAGTTTAACAGGGAGCAAAACAATAGGCCTGCCATAGACACAACAAACAAAGACCCGTGGGATTTGTTTGCTTATTCCTTCTTTTTCTTAACCCCCTTTTTGCCTCCTCCTCCTCCTTTTCTCGCTTCTGTCCCCCCTCCTGGGCGCTAACTGGGCCGCGTAAGGCCTTGTCAATATCCTGTCGCCTGATCAGTGGTTTATACCTATTTGGGAGGTTAATTGCCGTTTCATGGGCTTGTATTTACATGAAAAAGCCTTGTTAGACAACTAATAAAGACTGGGAGGTGGCGAGCTCAACAAATTAACAAGAGAAGCTGGAAGCGAAAGCTAATTACCACATCCAGTACACAATCATCTGTGCAAATAAACAAGCTACTTGTTTTCCTTCGATGGTCTCGTTCTAGAACCACGCTTCACTGTCCGTTCACAGACGCGTCAGGAATGAAAGAGAAAGAAAGAAGCGTGAAGAGCGAGCCGGGTCGTCGAGAGACCGGCTGGCCCACACGTATGTGCGCGTTCACATTGTTCGGAGGTAGCTTCAGAAGGGTGGGAACTGTACAGATTAGACAGAGAGAAGGAAAAAAAAGCATGAGAAAGAGAGAGAGTGCGAAAGGGAGGGGGATGGGAACAGTGTCCTCTCTTTAGCTACAAGGGGGGTCTTGTCAGCTGGAGTATTACACAGCAGTCGAGCAGCAAATTCAGGTCATTGCCTGTTTGCGAGAGTGTGTGAGAGAGCATGCGCTGCTGTGGAACGGTAGAGGACACTTCGTTTACCACACTAAAACTTTTCAGCGCTCACTTCATGCGCACGTGCAGTGGCAGAAGCACACAGACTGTGTTATTTTATTCAATAGTTTAGTCGAATAATTAATCAAAGGAATGTGTATATATTGACTGTTTGGCCTTGAAGAGACTTTTTAGAAGGAGCCCAGAAAAGAGGGTAGGTCAGGAAATATGATGAAGGTGCTGATGTAAAAGTAAAAATATCATTCTGGGCCAGAAAATTTAACCTGCTCTTGAACCTGCTGATGTCTAAAGAAGAATCGTTAAAATCAGACGTCCAAAGAGTTTGCCAAGTAGACTGCATTAAAACCAACAAAATGGAAAGAGCGGTGGGAACACAGTGGAATTCATTTAAAATGCAAAAATAAAATAAAAATAAATAAATCAGCAAACATCATGTGTAAACAGATGATAAATGGCCTTCGTATAAATAATTTGAGATTTAGTCATATAAAAGAAATAAAAATACATAAGATTCAAACCTTTTCTTTAAAAGTAGCTTGTGATGTTATAAAGACTTAATCAAATGTTCTATGAGTAGAAATGTAGTCACAGTGGTTACACTACCATCAAAAATATTTATTTTGTTCAGAATGGATAAATTAAACTGATCAAAATAATAGGAAATGACATTTTAAATGTAGCAAAAAAAGGAATTTCAAGTTAATTTTGAACTTTCTATTTATTAGAGCAAAAAATATGGTAAAATATAAACGTATCATTATTTCCATTCAAAATATAAGAAGATGATGAAGATAAGAACTAATTTTTAGAATAATTTAAGTGTCACATGACAATAAAGACTAATGGATGCTAAAAATTCTGTTTTACCATCACAACTTACATAATAAGTGTCACGGGTGTGGTTAGCAGGAGAGCACACAACGAGCATAAAAAGGAACTAAAACGCTTTAATCTACTAAGATGAAATAAACAGGCAGGCAGGCAGGCAGACAGGATAATAACCACACGCACATAAAGACAAGATCGGACAAACAGAACTGAAATCACAGGACTTAAATATTCAACGGAATTACTTAATAAATGAGACACAGGTGAAAACGCTAAGACAATTAACTAAAGTAGGTCACACGGAACACATGGCACACGACAAAAACAATAACAAAGTCCAGAGACGTGACAATAAGATATTTTACAATGTTACTGTATTTCTAAATAAACATATGCAGCCTTGGCGGCCAGAAAAATCGCACAGACCCCAAACCTTTAAAAGGTAGCAAACATTATTTGGCTCTCAAATCAGTAAAAATGTAGGCTGGTTCTAGGATCAACCAACAACCGACACCATTTATATGGAAAAATGGCCTTGGTGCAGTCTTAAATGCCACCTTAAGCCCATTGCGCCCTCCTTCACATAAACCATCAGGTATATGCATTGGTTGCAGGATCAACAAAGGATGTTGATCCAGAAACATATCCGACATGGCTAAATCATTAAATCAGAATGCTTTGGAAAATGGATTCTAAACATGTAGACATTCACATTTATTTCTTTATATGTCCCTGTCCTCTCGCTTTCATATCCCAAGATCAGAGGTCTACTCCTCCCCTTCTCCCTAATTCAGCGTCATCGCTACATTTTGTCAGAGTCAGCAGCTAAAACGGATGGTTTAAAAAAAAAAGGAGGAGAAAAAAGAAAGTATTGATTAGCTTTCAAAGCTCCATGTGGGCCACTCTTATCGATTAGGAGAGCTGAGCTGCTGGCCTCCTCTCTTTCTTTCTTTCTTTCTTTCTCTCTCCCTCACCCTCTTTCTCTCCCTCTGGGGTCTTTGTTCAGGGAGTGAGTGATATAATGGTTCTTTGAGGAGTATGGAGAGTGGTGATTGGGGGGGGATTGGCTGCTGTCTGTGGCATCTGGGAGGAGGGGGAGGCAGAGCGAGAGAAAGAGTGAGAGAGACACCAAGGAGAAGAAAAAAAGTCTCAATGACAAAAGGTCAGGGCAGCCGGGCTTAGGGCGACGGGGACCAAAGAGAGTGAGAGGATAATCTGCTAAAGCCCCGAAAAGAGAGATTCAGCATGCGCACCACCCTCGTAGGGCCTAAGAGCAAATTTGCACATAAATAAAGAGCCAGCGTCGCTTTGAACAAGCAGGTCTAAAAGGAGAAGGAGGGAGGGAGAGAGTGATAGAGAGAGAAAGAACTGCAGCTGTCTGACGGTGGGCCAACCGTCTGGCCAGTCTGAAAAACGTCACCATTTTATGCCCCTGTTGGTTTTAGGGAGTCTGGGATAGGATGTTTATCATTTTTGCCTTTCTTTCCGCTTAATCTGTTTTTACTTTCCTCTCGGCTTTAGGTATAACCTTTTAAAAATTCTCTTTGACTTACCTCAGTCTGTAGACTTTTGTATTGTGTAGAGTGTGTCCTCTGAGGAAAGTTTTGTGCTCTTATACTTTAACAGATTTAATGCACTTCTTCTGTCATCTTTCATTTAAGTGCCCAGAACTAAAATTCCCTAAGAGAGGAAAAAATGACATAATGATATTGCTGGTCACATAGGGTCAGAGCACAGAGCTATCACATGTATTGCTCAGATAATTAGGCAAATTTCAGATTATACAGTTTGATTATAGACAAAAGCACTCTGTCTGCAGTTTGAGATAATACCTATAGGAGACATGTATAATATTTTTTTCTTTAGGAGAAATTCACCTTATTGGTGTCTAAGAAACAAATGAGATATTAAAAGACAACATGCAAATACTTACAGACTAGAAGTCTGTGATCTTATAGAAGGACAAGTAGAAATACTGAAATGAAGTTTCCTTGTACAAAATGCTTCAATAGTCTTTGGAAATTTTTTTTTTTTTTACAGTGTACATCTGATCAATTCATGCATTCCCTGGGAATTGAACAGATGACCTTGGAGTTGCACACCAGAATGGTCTTCGGTTTGAGCACTATAACAAAAGTTTGAGCATTTTTTGACCGAATGAAGACATGGGAAGTGTTCAGAAGCTGTGTCATTGATCTCGCTTGTAATTTTTCTTTGGTCTGTTTCATCTGTTTAGAAGCAGTTTTAGAATTAGCCACCAATAAGTGCATACAAATAACATACTTAATGGATTTGCCTCAAACCTGCTTTAACTTGTTCCTGACGTACACAAAATATGTGAAACTGACAAACATCAATGACTTCCCCTCAAGATCTCTTTCATAAGTATAAACAAACTTAAAAAAAAAAGTATATAAATCTAAAATAATTTGAGTCCAATATTTCTGAGTCACCCGCTTAAAATTCAAGAGGAACAAACCTACATATAATCTCTAATGCCTCACTTTTCCTACTAAATACAGACTTGGAGCCCACGGCTAAAAAATGATGCAATGACAGCCATCTAAAAATATCTCACAAACACCCTTTCACTTTTTTATTCTAACACCTAAAGAAAGGCAATAATAAAAATGGATCCCGAGGTTCCAGGATCTTATCATGATAGGCAATTGGGCATTTTGAGCTCAGGAGGTGGACAGGGCATGAGAGGTGAACAGGGATTGAACATAGCAGGTGCTATTGATCAACCATAGACATTATGAACTAACTGCCATTTCCCTTTCATAAGAGGCTCAATGGGTATTGACTGGCAAATGAAAAGCATGTCCAAGTACTCCATCTTGAGTGTAAGACTAGAAGACAACAAAAGGCAAAAGATGAGAAGCAGGACGGTGCATGCATGGGCACATATATGAGCTGAGCATCCTTCACATAAGCATTCACAAGTGATTAACAGACTCGAAAATTACAAAGCGAATAAGGGACAAACATACTGTTAGGAGATTCTTGGAACAGCTAAGAAACGGAGACAGGATCACAAAGGAAGAAAGCAAGCTAGAAAGAGATTTGACAGAGGAGAGCATGCGGCCCACGGCAGGAGAGGGATTTGAGGCGATATGTGGCGCGTGGCTCGTTGAGGGCCGGACAGCGATGGGCACACGCTGGCCGGCAGAGCTCCCTCGGATCACAGACATCCTGCCAGGACAAGCTAATCCCCAGCTCATCCCTTCTTCAGGTCCTGGGCCTCCCCGCCACGCTATACGTGATTTCACGGCAGCATTTCTTTCTAAGAAAGCTGCAAGCTAAAGGGATAAGACCGGCCCCCAAGCGACAACTGAATCTCTCGCTTGCGGACGTCTTTTCTGTCGTTTTTTCCTTTTTTCCCCTCCTGCTTTCTCTCTGTCTTCAGGTCTTTTGCTCTCTAGCTTCTTTCTAAAACACTGGTTCACAGACTTTTTCAGGTGGCAGACCATTTTAGCAGTGAAAGAAAAAATGAGACTGCCTGACACCCTACATTTGGAAACTACCGTCTGCCTCGAAACAATGCCTTACAGTTGGGTGTACAAATTACTTTTTACCCTATACATTGAAGCAGCTATACTTTCATAATTCAGAATTTTTGCCAAAGTGGCATTTAGTTTTTTTTTTTATAAAAATTTTGTAGATTAAATAAGATGATGTGTTCAGTTAGATATTGTTATCATTTATTAATAACTTCATATTTATTTATTTATTTTAAAATTCATAGTCAGTTAAATTTTTTTAATTATATTATCATATAACATTATCAGTATAACAATCAAAAAATTTGAAACATGAAGAATTTAAATAAATGTTTAGATTATATTACATATATATATATATATATATATATATATATATATATATATATATATATATATATATATATATATATATATATAAAACACATTTTATTGCTATTGTAGATGGTGAACAGAAAACATGAAATTAAAAAGAAATGTTGGGCCCAAATTTGCAAAAACGGCATACCTAACTAACTAGCAGGTGATATTCTGCTCTGAATTTTTTACCATAGTTTGTTTTGGTGCTTTTACCATCTTCCTTCACCCTCCTCCATCTCCCTCCCAGCAGCTGGCCCTGCTCACAGAAGGGTGCCCATCTGATCGCCTCTCGCTTCCGTCACACTCGCTGGGTCTCCGAGAGAATCAGGCGGAACGGAGTACACGCCAGGACGAAGAGGGAAATAGAGGAAAGACAGAAAGAAGAGAGGGATGAGGGATCTACTGACACCCCCACCTCACTGCCCCTGAGGGATGCACGCTACATACGGAGAGAACTGCCTACAAAGAAAAAAAATGGTTTCAATGTGCTCTACAGCCTGCTATTTTCCTCCTGAAAGTCTGTCGGAGCTCTGGAACCCTGAGAAGGCACACGCACCCCCCAACTAAGCCCCACTAGAAGACTCCCCACACAAAAAAACACAACTTTAAGCATGTTAGCCTCGGTGCTACCCATGCAAGCATGTGAAAGCTACGGCTGGTGAATGAAACCGCACTTGTTCGTTAAAGGCAAAGCGATTACACTGAAAAGCGCAGTGTATCTGTCTAACACCCAGAGCACATCCCGCACAATCGCCACGCTGTCAAAAAGGTGGGAGGCACCTCACGCCCCCGTGTGCCCCACAGACACACAGACACCGTAGCTCGAGGAAACCATGAAACATTTCAATAAACAGGAAAAGAAAAAAATAACATGCAGTGTCCCAATCCACCATCCAATGTACTGTCTGGACCTCCTTTCAAAGAGCTTTGTAAACGAAACCCCTCTGGTAATCCTTCTGTGTGTAAGTTCTCTCGCCTCACGCTCTTCTTTTGTTTACTGTAGTCGTCACGCTTTGTGTACCACCTGCTTTAGGGTCACTGATGAAAAAATTGTGTCTGGGATGATTAAAGGTTTTGAAATCTTCAAAAAAAAGAGCTAAAAACACTTGGCTATGTAATATTTTTCAAAGCTGTAAATAAAACTGATTATTCGAATATATTTTACAAGAAAATTTACAGTTGACAAATATGGGTGTCTAGGCTGGTTAAAAACTTTTGAAATAAGTTTAAAACGTGGCAAATTTTGTAAATCTTTGTATTGTTGTTTTAATAGATCTATTTTTGAAATAAAACATTTCTAAATCATGAATATCAATATGCTTTCTTAGGGTTACTCCACTTGACCTGAAAAAAATATGCATTTTAACGGAGTTTCAAAAACAAATAAAAATATAAAAATGTTATTAAATCATTTTGACACACCATCATGATGGTCTAAAGAGGGTTTTTCTGTTTTATGGTTTTCTTGTGACATGACATGAAAATGGCTATGTGCATGTTTAGTCACCCCATACAATTTAAAATCGAAAAATTGCTTTACTGCTGTTTATAGATAGATAGATAGATAGATAGATAGATAGATAGATAGATAGATAGATAGATAGATAGATAGATAGATAGATAGATAGATAGATGGACAGATTTTTGACTTTAGCCTTATAAAAAAATCTTCAATGTAAAATGTATTTATTTATTTTTTTTTTTTTTATACTATAATTTAGCCAGACAAAAAAAATATATACTTTCAGATTTCATATTTCATTTCCAAATTTCCTTCCCTATTTCCCCTCCAATTCTCCCTCCCCCATGTCCGAGACACCTGGCTGGAGCGGGAAGACGAGTTCTGCCTCCCCTCCTTTTCCAATAACCAGACCCTTTGGTGTTCCATAATGTTAAGAGTAGTCAAGCATATAAATAAAGGTGAGGTGAAACGACGGCCCCTCGACTTGTCAGAACTGCTGAACCACAAAGAACACCTTGAAGGGCATGTTAACTGTCAATAGACTTCTGCGTAACCCTCCCAGCCATTAACATAAAACTAACCCTCAATTTCTACCTCTCCTCCAGATACGTGGCTTCCACCGCTGTGGCAACATGCCCTCCATCATGTCACCCACATACGCACATATATTCAAAGCACACTCACTAACATTTCTACCACGCCCTAGCGCTAAAACATGCGCACATACAAACTATCTAAGGCCATGTTCCACACCGCTGCTACGTGACCAGACACTAGAGAGGCCGAGGAACAGCGTGTAATAGGTGAAGCATGAACTAGATGCATATGTAAGGCCTGATCTCAGCTCTCTCACTCATGCAGGCTATTACTGCAGTGTGTGTTGGTCTAATTCTCCAGTCCCAGCAGTGTGCTTCAGCTCATAGACACCTCATATGGGCCCAGACAGGTCCGACCCATAATCAGCTTCTCCGAGGGAGATGCACAGCCTCTGTGAACAACAGCTCTGAACAGCCTAGCATTTTGCTGCTGTACGGACTCGCTGGGGAACATTTTCATGTCATCTCTTTGGAGCGAACTGCATCACCAGGTAGTCAAACGAGGTTTTTCGGTGCCTGAATACGGAGTCCCACTGTTACCGTCACACTTACAGTACATACGAGGATAACGCTAAATAAGATTAATTCAGCAACTGCCTGGAAGCTGCTCAATAGTTTTTTTTTTCCTCCAGAGAGCAGGCCCTTTCTTCAAATCTTTTTGCAATAATTGGTTTACCACCAGGTTCTCTTTGCTAATCAGTAATTAGCACTTGATTAAATATTCAGAGGATATTGATGCACATTTAGCACGCACTGGTAAGTAAATGATTGTTCAGTGTGCTTCGCATAGCCATGCGTCTCTGACATTTGCCATCACTCAAGTGTGCGGAAAATATCTAAATGTACCACAAAATGGAATTAGCATCAAATAACCACGGCTTTTAAACCGCCCGTCAAAGACCATCACACCCACTGACAGGAGAGAAGAAAGTGCAGAATAAAAGAAGATGGCACAAGAAAGCATTAAGAAGCAAAAACAGATGTCACTAATTTTTTCAGTCAATAGATTTTATGGAACATGAAATAAATAAATAAATAAATAATAGAAAATTTTGATAATATTTAATATATAATAAGCTGATTAACTTTTTACTTATATGCATCATTCATCTTAATTAAATTCATTGAATAAATAAATAAAAATGAATACATACTCAGATTATTTACAGAGAACTGGGTTCGGTTTGAGTCTTTTATGGAGACTTCTGTTCAAAAATATGTGAACGAAATTGATCATTTTATTGAGTAAAAGTCATTGCATATAAGTCACCATACCTGGCCAGAAGACACTTCATTTACACACTGCCTTCACTTCACTTTAATTAAATCAGATTCTGAAACGTTACATTGATTTTTGTAACAGTTTTATAAAATTAAAGGCTTGTTTTTTTTTTTGTTTTTTTTCACATTTCAAATATATACATATCATAACATTTTGAAAAACATGAAACAGTGCATCCACAAAATAGCATATTTTTGAAACTGACAATACAAAATGCTTCCGGAGCATTGTATCAGCTTATTAGAATGACGTATTAAACGTATTAATACGTTAATTAGTAACAAAATAACGTATTAATAAACAAAATGTTATACACATAAATACAGCATTGGTGAACATAAGAAATAAAAAAAATTGTATAATTGATAATAATGAAAAATGTTTCTTGAGCACCAATCAGCATATAAGAATGAATGATCATGTGACCCTGATGGTTGCTAAAAAAATTCAGCCTTACCATAATATGAATAAATTACATTTTATAATATATTTTTGATCAAATCAATTTTAGGAAATATAAGGTAAGCTTTTTTTTATTTATTTTGCATTAAAAATACCACTTAACTCTGTGACCAAGATACTTGTCCAGAATCTGTTATCTGAGTCCTACACTGAATTTACAATCCCTGACTGGGTGACTTGCAAAAGGCTGACCAGAGACTTCAACCCAGTATGTCCCATCACCCCAACAAGCCTTCCTTATTTCTACCAAAGGACCATTCATCCAGCCACGCAGGTGATTTAACACTGTAACTCCACCTGCCAGCACCCCTCAGCTCACTGCTTTTGATTAATCATGCTCTAGGGGGGATTTATTGCATGCAAGATATTTGCTTCAGCAGTTTAATAAGCATGGGGGAAGAACAGGGAACAAGATTAATCAGGGTGGGCCTACCACTGGGCATACACCTTAAAAAAATTCATAATTAATGACTTTGAATATGTACATTTGTTTGTCTGCTACTGCAGTGTGGCGAAGGGACCGCAAGGCATACAGCGTGTGTGAGAATGCAAGAGCATGACTTGGTGTAGACGGCTAGATAAGCATTTGAGAGTGTGGAAACTCGTAACTTTTCTCCACGTACTTGTATGGAGAGGGACGGACCAGCTCTGCTCTTCATTCTAAATTACTGATGCATCATCTCCGCCTTTCCATCTCTGCCGCTGGCTTCTTCAGTATTAGATCAGCACAGGTATGCTATTCTTCCTCCTCCTCCTCCTCCTGCAGCACCACAGCTCATAATCGCTCTAACAAGGCCGGTGCACGGGGAGAAATAATGATGCACGATCGTGTTGGCCCATTTATCAGCGTGTTTTACAACGTCTGCCGCGTGGAAGTAATTAAACTCCAGCATCATTACAATGAACGCGCCCCTTTAATAGAGACACGATGAGGCTCCGGAGGCCTCTGCCGTAATTGTACCTCCCAACTCTGCCATTGAGGAGGGGGTTTTAATTAGTGCAGAAACAGAGTGCCCAAGCGATAAGGTCCAACCGGTGGGGTTCAAACACTCCTTGGGGTTCTGTGTTTATCAGCTCCCATTTCAGAGGAGTGCACAGGGCAAGTGAAGGCTGTCTGAAGTGAGCCCATCTCCGATGGGACGTAGCATCCGTGGTGTAGAGCATGAGACTGCGGATTATTAGATGTGTTGGAGCAATGGGTGCTGGGTGTATGGGTGCAGCCCTTTTGGGTTGTCTTGAAAAGCAACAAATAAAACAGAGCAAAATGTGGGTGATGTGAGTGATGCCAAGTGGACATGTACTAGTGGAACTAAAATAAAATAATAGCTAAATGCAGATGTATCCTTATTGATAGTATATAAAAAAATATGTAAAAAATATATATATAAATTAACTAAAAAATGCCATTTGCACACAATTAGTTATTTTTCTTTCACAATTTCTATACACTAAATCATAAGTAGCCACAAAACACAAAAAGAACACGTCCCGGGCTAATTCTGGTTTAAATCATGTAATTTGCATCATGTCCTTGCAAACTTAGAGACCATTAATGTGAAACTAATCATGACCAAAATTATGCTTGCATACTATATATACAGTACGCACATATTTATATGTATATATAAATACACACATCCATGGATGCTTTTAAGAAACATATGTGAAAAAATTCTGGTTCAAAATCATCCCATTTTAGTAAACAGCACGCTTATACAATTTATGCAAGCCTTCATTGAGCTCCAAATTCCTTAGTAAAAATTATCTGACACAGTGTTACGAGACTACAAGACTTTACTTCGAACAATACCCCGACTTTTTAGTAACTAATCCCATTTAAAACAAATGTACAAAATCATCCCAAAATTAGAGTAAAGGCGTGACTGCAAACAAACATTATTTTTATTTCCAAACCTACTACTCACTCCACTCCCTTTGCTCACTCCGTTCAACTGTCCAAATAATTGCAAACTTTCAGGTCCAATCACACCCCCAATTAAACACCACACAGTGTCGTCTGCACAGTCGTCTGGAGACGGCGCCATCAAACGGTGCGGCTGGCCTGTGGTAGCTGCGCTGTTAGCATTAGCATTAGCAATGTTAGAGAGGAGAAAGTGGCTGTAAACATCCATTAGTCGTTAGCAGTCTCCTCATTATTCCTCCCAAAGCTCTCTCATTAACGAGGCGCTAGCTGACAGGTAAACACGGCTAATGGCAATGGCCTATCAATAATGGCATTGTGTGTTAAGGACTGGTCTGTGGGGGAAGATATAAATAGGGCTAAACTGTGATGGTTTATCATTAGCGGGACTTTGCCACAAACAAAACGATGGTGGTCGTGAAGGTAGCGGCATGAAGAGTTGTAGTTGTCATTGTGCTGTAGATACGATGTGTGTAGGGACAATATAATGTCAAAAAATGAGAGGTGGCACAACTCGGTTGTACAAAAATGCACAATGTTTAAATGTTGCACATCTTAAGCTTGTGGGATTCTTGCCCTAATGAGTGTGCCAGACTGGATGCATGTTTGTGCGCTTGCGTGTGTGTTTACAGCAAGCCGGTAGGGAGGGGAGGAGTAAAGAAGAGGAAGACGAAAGATGTTATTTATGTTTGTTCTGGGTTCATCCCAAGTTCGTTTTACAATGAGATGTCCCTGGGGCGGTAACGGCCATGTTGCCGTGTTTGGGACAGTGTGCGGCTGGTAATGGTCACGGGATGTACGGACTGAAGATTGGAGGGCTTGTCAGGGATCCATTACTGGAGTCACAGAGCACTAAATCAACCTTATACCCTCCACTGAAAAAGACTCATGCAAGGATATCCAATACACACACACACACATATCAAGAAGAAACACAAAAAGCCACTGAGAAAGTGAGAATATGAAAGACACAGAAAGTGAAAGCAGGGAAAGAGAGAGTGCAGCCCAACCATAAAAACATCAGATGTAACACTTCAAGGACTCAGACATAATTTTCCCTTAACAGCACACAGGTTTATATCATGCCACTCACATGCTGCTACAAAAAAGACACCTGGAAAAAAATAACTCCACCTGGTCCTGGATTTTTATCAGGCAACATGTTAAGTCACCAGGTTGATAATTCATTTTGTATTAGCTGACTTTTACCACATTTTTGTTAAAATTGTGTTTAAAAAATTAAAACGCTTCATCATTTGTCTTCACTTTCCCTTTCATTTCAAACTTTTTTATATCCTCTTTTAAACACAACATTATTCTGACCGCCATTTTTAATATTCTTAATAAATGAAGTTTTAAAACCATTAAAAATCTTTATTCTGTTACGAAGAATATATTTGGAAGAATGCTGGTAACCAAGGAGTTGGCAGTAGCCATTGACTTTCTATTGTATTTTTTTGTACCTCCCTTGTCAATAGCTACTGTCAACCGTGAAGCATTATTTTAATGCATAATGGTAATAGACAATGCCTTACATTTCTATATGCATTCAGTCTTTATGATACATTTATATTTGTTATGCTTTAAAGCTCTTTTCCCCAATTCATTGTCACTGCATGGAAAAACTAATGGTTGCACTTTATTTTGCAGTGCTTTTCCTCATGTGCATACTACGTACTTATTGTAGTAATTATAATAACTAGGTAATAACTAGGTACTTACCCTGAACCTAACCCTATATCCCATGTAGTAACCTTTTATTACTGGTACTTTCTTGTGTAAGTACATGTAGGTACATATACTGCAACCAAACTAATAGTTCCAGTTTATTTTAGATGCCCTTTTAACTATTTACATAAAACAGAATAAGTACTAATTGTGTTTATACTGTATTACAAATAATTTTTGCTGCTTTAGGGTGGGATACAGGTATGATTACAGACAGGTTTGGTAATATGTATCACCAAACAGTATAACTATAAATGTATTTACAGAAATTAATTACAGATGCAAGTATTTTTGTTAAATAAGTACAATGCAAAAACATGTATGCACATAGTAAGTGCACTGTATCAAATAATTAATTTAAATGCAGGTACATGCTGTAGTAGTTAAGTCCACCTAATATTAACTGGGACTGAACTTCCTGTTCGAATTACATGAGGGCAACTACATAATTACAGCCTTTTCATTTTTGAAAGAAGTATCTCTTTACTATGTCAATACATACAACTGCTTTGAAACTCCCCAGAACAGCTATTAAACGACAGAAGCACAAGCTCACTCACACTCATACATGCCTGTACAAGAGAAGTTGTGTTTAGGAGGAGGAGAGAAGTGCTTTTTGCTTTCCACCACTCTAATTACATAGCCTGACCTCCCACCGGTCACCCTGCGCAGGCCCTTCTCAGATCAATATTCATTCTTTTAGATCTGTCATCTGCTTTTGACGCTATCGACCACACACTGTCTCTCCGCTCTCCTCCCTTTCTGATTTATTCATTTATTTAGCTCCACTGCACCCCCTTGACCCCTAAGGGTAGCTCTTGCACATACACAAGGGTCAGTCTATATGAGATGGTTAACCTGGCATTATCCCTGTTTTTCTCTTTCTCTGTGTCTCTGTCAGTGTACTAAGGGCTAGGAAGAATTGCCCTTGGTGGATTCCAATGGCGGTCATTTTCTATGGTAATATTTTGTGGGCTCCCACTCTGCACAAAGTGAGTATATTGGTTTTTGGATAGCGTTATTGCAGATAAGAGCCCAGGAGCTAATGAACTAAGCGAGGGCTGAGCCAAGGTCAAAGCCTTCATTTAGGAATATCCAATGGGCATCTGCCACTCTGTGTGGACACGCATATGGTAATCGCCTCTAGCACTCTACAAGAGTTCGCTCTCAGGATGTTGTTTTTCTAGTTCTGACCCGTATTACTTATGTTCTGAGTAATGCTGATTTACAAAAGAGGCTTTTAAAGGTCCTGAAAATTATACATTCTCCGGCCTCTTTAAAATTGTGGTGACACCAGGTAATGATGATGATGATGGCACAATGGCACAGGGGGACGCAATCAAAGATGTAAAGTGCACTGGGTGCAATACAAATGCCAAGCAAGGTCAACGTACGCACATGTAAGGAAGATCAATTTGGTACTGACCTCAAAGCATCAATCCTTCTCTCTGTCTAATCTTCAAAGTTTGCCTTCCTATTTTAAATTAGACTCATGAATTTATTTTTTGAAATCTGAATTCTATTTTCTTTTCTTAAAATTTAAATTGCACTTTTGCTTTGCACTGATTTGGAATTCAAAAAACATTCTCAGTACTAAATGGACGAGTTGTGAATCTTAAAAAGTTGTGCTATTATTTTTCTAAGCTATAAGGTAGACTCTTTAGATTTGAGCCAGTAAACACCTAGCGAAAACACACTGAACACCACCATATTCTTCCAATTCTTTCTTTCAACTATTGTTATGTATTTAGTGTGTTGTATATCCCCTGGTAATGGGGAAATACAGTTGGTATCCCCTGAACTTTAACCCATCTCTAACATTGACTGTGAATTCCCCTTTGATGCTTATTGTGACAAGTCTCTGTCTCCATCTCTGCACTGTCCCCTTCTGGTGACAGACTTCAAATAAGCCATCACTCCAGGGTCATATGACTGACAGCTGTCAATCAGGTTTGCAAAAAGGGAAAACTCACTTTGGGTTTGACATACACTGCAGTTCAAATTTTGGTGTTGGCAAAATTGTTTAAATGTTTCTGAAAGAAATGTCAAATACTCACCCAGGCTGCAATTTCTTTTAACTAAATTACATCACATGATCTTTGAGAAATCATTTCTTATTATTTTTATTTCCAGAATACTTCCACATTTCTGCCTAATATATACAAGGAAACAACATTTTTCCAGGGTTATTTGATTAATTATCTTTATTAAGATATCTTTATACTCTTTATACTCACTTTTGAGTGATTTAATGCATTATTGTCGAAGCACTAATAAAAAAATACTGTATCTAATATTTTGGAAACCGAGCAACAGTATATTTTTTACTATCACCTCTGCGAATCCGACATCTAGAAGTCATTATTAATGAGATTTGTCTTTTCGAAAGCTATCTCACCACCAATTTGTACGTATTTTCTGAGGTGGCTAATCTGTACGAATATGTACAACCTCACTTGTATGATTTTGTATGATCTGTCTAAACCCCAGTGATGGGTTAGGTGTAGGTCAAATGGGCAACTTGTGAAATGCATGTGATTTAGCAAAAATTGTATGAATTGTGTGAGGTCGTACGAAATAGCCATCTCCTAAAATATGTACAAATTGCAGTTAAATTCTGTTCTTTCCTTTTCCTCTCTGTCTGTGATTTTTTTTTTACCATAATAAGACCCCTCATTAACTATTAATATTAGGTTTCCTTTCTATGCTCTCATTTGCCCCGTCAGCAACATTTTTCATTTGCCTCACCGACTAGTGCCACCTGTCAGCCTGTGTCCTACTTTTCATTCAGTAATTTAAAAAGAAATATGGTTTGTATGAAAAGGCAGCGAGATTTCCACAACAGACAGCCAGATGTCAATCACTTCCATCAGCGGGATACCAGGACCCTCCACGATCTTTGCCCCCTGGCATCTTTTATTTTTGGGGGGGATTAGTGGGTTGTGAAAGCACAGCTCCTAAAAGGCAAGAGAGGGAAGGGTGTGGAGAGTTACATTTTCAAAGTCAATACCCCCAACAAATTACCCTAGCTAAAAGACTGAAATAAATAAATGTGTGTGGAGGATGGTGGGTGATCAGGGGCGCAGAGGGGTGGAAGGATGAGGCGGACGCAGGGCTGGCTGGAGGGGTTTACAAAAATCAATAGACAAACAAGCAATGGAAAGGGAAGCAGGAAAAAATAAGCATTTAAAGAAATTCCGCTCCTTTGGATGTGGACGGAGTTGAGGCCATACGTGGAGGGGGATGGTTGGGGGTATGAGTGCAGAAGAGCTCCAGGGAGCTTTGGATGAGGCAGTCGGCCCACAATGCCCCGCAGCCTGACAGGGTTGAGTGACCATATTAGCGTCAGCAGGCAAACAAGGTAAACCTGTGGGGGTTAACGCAGAGAATTATGGGTAGGCCCTTTTCCAGCAGTTCTCCTTTGCATCAGGCAGGTAAGGGAGTCTGTGTTGCAGTGGTCAATTGCTAAAGAGCAAGACCAAAGTATTACTAATAGTCTGGTTTAATGTTTCAAGTGGTAAACGGGAGCGCAGGGTTGTGTGGTCGGCACTAAGGTAAACAGGTCAATAGTATTGATCTCGCTTCCCTCGCACTTCAGCCAGGGCCAGCAACATGTAATGCATTACAAGCTCCTGTTCTGCATTGCACCTCAACAGCAGTATAAGTGTGTGAATGTGAGCTTGTGTGTGTTTCTATGTATGTAGGGGTTGCACGTGCCAGAACTCTTGCCTGAGAGCATTTGAGTTCTCCAAAAATACAATTTACTCCACAATTTAATCCAAGCATTTCTGTCCTGAACATTACTATTGTGTGCTACAATAACAAAAGCATTAACTAAGGCTTTGTCTCTCATGCTTCTTCGTTCACATGGGTATGACATGACAGGTCAATAGAACATGAAGGAAATGCAAATTTCTACATTTTGATCTGAAATTAGATCAGACGCAATCTCATTTTGGCATATTAATTAGGCATATTATTTGGGTGTGTCTTTTGGGCTGTTTTGGATGACATATTTGGCCCTATGGACTTTATATTATAATTATATATTCAGAAAACATATATTAAATATAAAAATACATATTATAAACATATAATATAAAAATGTTAAATAAATAATAAAAACCCTTCTAATTTCTCTATTAACAACGCCCTTCAGTGAATTTTGTCTTTTTTTAATAAACCACCATTCCTCTCAATGACTTACATGTCATTTATATCACATTTTAAATTATGTATGTGGATCAAAGACATCAAGATGTCTGCATCAAAAGAAGTTTACAAAAGTGAAGTGAATGAAGTAACTTGTGGCCACTGGTGACTCATATTTGGAATTTGTGCTCTGCATTTAACCCATCTAAAAAAATCTTAGAATTAAAATGATAAAATTTAAAAAAATGTAAAATTACTATTTGAGCTTACAGTAATTAGTCATTTAATAAGTGATACATTGATTTTTGTTGTAAACATGCCTGACAAAAGTTGTTGAATGGCATTTTAGTGGGTGTCTTCTGTAAATCAGGGAAAACCATATTGTATTTATTTTTTCCTCAGAAAAAAAAATTTAATTAAATTGTATTAAACAGAAAACTTGTTGTTTTTGTTTGGGGGTTTTAGCAGTATTTTAAGTTTTTTATACTTAGACCCTTTCCCGTCTTGGACCCATGTACAGTTTTTTTAAATTGTTGGACTAAACAAACTGATACACTGTATTTAATTTTGTATCCACAAAATGAATTCACAGAATTAACACAAATAATACTTCCAGATTAATACATTCATTTTTAAGCCAACTTTTTTTTAACGCTAATCAAATGCTCACAAATCCTGATCCTGTCTATATGACACAATATGAATAATCAATGTATCTTAAAAAGGCCTGAGCAGTTCATTATATCAGATCAGCAGTGCTGCACCAACAGACGCCGCATCACTCAATAACAGAAAATGTGATGTTAGTGGAATTTTAGTCTGAAAATTTGTTAAGTTGATCTTAAAGTTAAGTAGATTATGGTGCAGAGCAGGGGATGTAATGAAATAATGAATCAAATCTGCCTTTCTTTGTGTGCGGTACCTCTGTGTTACTCAAAGCAGGGCCCATGCCAAATCCATTGCATGTGGGAAATAGATTAACTCTCTATTTACACCCTCTCCTGGCTGGCAGCGGTGGCTAGCGTGGCCAGCCAGCCGATGACAAGGGAAACCCCACCTCTCCAGAGCCCATTAAGACACTCAACAGACTGTGTAACCCTGATTATTGCATCACAACACCGAGAACGGCTGTGCAAATTATGGCTGGCTGAGGAGATTGGGTATTTCCTTAATTTAAACAATAACTCACTGCCCTACTCTTGGACCTCCCATTGATGTATGGCTCTTTTATTTAATGTGTTAATTATTCCAGCTTGATCTGTAATTCCCAGCGCAAGGATTTACAGAGTCTGAGACGGAGAGGAGAGAGAGGAGAGAGAGAGAGAGAGAGAAATAATATGAAACAGAAACCTTGGGGAAAGATCTGTTTAATTTGCTCCTCGCCAAAAACATCGCCCCTGCACGCTTGCTTTATTGATTTACACCCCGACTCATCTTTCCATAGATTTACTTATTATTTTTCGATTCCAACTAATTCAATTAAAAACCTTTTTACACATCTAGTCGCTGATGTAAATTCCACAGCAACATTTCATGTTTCTTATTCACACACTTACGCTCACACTCTTAGTAACACATGCCCGGCCACAGTCTCGCGTTCACGCGCACGTACACTCGGCGGTGGAGATTTCACAAGTGTAAATGAGCCTGTGCCTTTCTCGCCGACTGACTCCGCTTATTATACTTCAGTCACACCCCAAGCGTCAATCAGAAAGCGTTGCCCTGCAAAGTGGCGCAAAACACCGTTTCGGCTAACCATATGCTACGCGTGCACGCTCGCCGCTCACGCTCCATGTCAGCTCGTGCCCATCCAGCCAGGCATTTAAGCATTGCTAAGACCCAAACGAGAGCTTTAAATAAGTGCGCTAAGGGGGGAAGAAGTGCGACAAGCGGAGTGTCGAGTCGCCAGGCACAAACATCCTGGCTAATACACATGAACATTCTTCCACACAAACACGGTTCGGAGAGCAAATCAGTCTCTCTCTCTCTCTCTTTCCCTCTCCCACATGCACTTGTGTGTATGTGTGTGTGTGTGTGTGTTTGGCGAGGAGTAGACTGAAGTTAGCTGTGCTTGCCCTGGGGAGGACTCGTGGCCGTGGCGGTGTGACAGGCTGCTGGCAGATCAGGCTCCTGTCAGCCATGCAGGCCCCCGTTAAACAAGCCACACTTATGAGCCAGAAAAATAATTGGAGGCTGCCGCCCGCAATATGCTGCCCCCACTCTCTGTCCATCCGGGTGGCTTCAATAGTGTCAGCTTCGATTAGGGCGTGGAGGCCAGTGCAGAACACACTCCTTTCCACATCTATTTGCCTCCCAACCTCTCTCTCTCTCTCTCTCTCAGGTCCACAGAGTGGCCTGAACTCGCCCTATCGCCCACCTCTTCCCGAGAGAGCGAAGATATAGAGAAAATTCAGAGAGTGGAAGGGAAGAAAAAAACTGAAGAGGGTAGATGGGCTTTTTTTCCCAGTCGGGCCTGTCATGTCAGAGTCTCATGTGAGCGAGGAAGCCTGGATGATTCCGTTGATGTTGTCGTATTGTGTACGAGTGCATGTGTGGGACGGTGAAGGCATGCTGAAAGGGACAGGGGTGAGGATGTCACAGAAGAGCTTAGTGAGGACCGCAGCCTCTGATCTGACAGGTCAGTGGGGCCATGAGAGATACACAGCCGGCCGTGCGCACACTACATGGCCATTATCCCCCTTGGGACGGAAGGATCGCTGACCTACTGACACCGGATCAGCCTAACTAACACACCAGATACTGTCTACAATGCCCAGTGTACTGTCAGCTCGGACACATGAGGCGCAGCACATGTAACCGCATCCCGCGGCAGCGCGTTACACAGCAAACATGTCATACTGTTTGGACAGGGCTAAAACTATCTGACACACTCCGCTGTGTGATATCCCAAACAACGGTCCGCAATGCCCACCTTCCCTTCTGGACCAGGCCATGGTGACCACATGCAGTCTTCAGGAATTTCAACAATAGATAGAGTCAAATATGAGATGAAGAACCGCATTATTAATCCCAAATCAACTATGGACTTGTTTCACGCATCTGGGGTGTTTCGAAGCAGAAGTTGTTGTAGTTGTAGTAAACTTCCAGTGACAAATGGAAACGTTGCAGGGTTAGTTCAGCCAAAATGTTCAATTCGGTCATTAATTACTATGTTGTTCCTAACCTGTAAAACCTTTTATGAAATCCGAGAGATTTCTGACTCTCCATAGAAAGAATACAACTGAAATTGAAAGGTCTTATGAGTTTGGAATGAGATGAGGGAGAAAATTTGATAGAATAAACTATCCCTTTAACAAATGTAATTTTTATATTCCCATTTTCCCCTTAAAGTAAATACCCAGAAACGCTCAAACAGCAGCATTAACCTTTTTTTGTAATAATTCCAAAATATTTAAATAATATAAATGTATATTTAAAATACACACACACACACACACACACACACACATATATATATATATAATACTTAGACTTTAAGTTTTAAATCTTTTGTCTTTTACAGTAACGAACCCCGTCAACCTGGTTTGAAACAACATGAGTGTGAGTAAATGATAACCAAATTTTTAAAGTTAATATATTTAGTTTAAATAGTTAACTTTGGGATTGTCCAAAGAAAAAATCTTACTTTAAATTCAACACAACATAAAAATTGAGCCTTTACTTCCTAAATTTGCAATGTTCTTGGTCTTGTTGTGAATTATTCATTGCACATTGTTCTAAAAAAAAATTAAACTCATTTCATAATCTTTCATCAAAACATAATTAGTCTCATAACAGCTTTCTTATGTCTTTCTCCAGTCCTCTTACTTTTCAGCCACTCAACTCACATAGAGGCAACTTTACATAATCCAGTCATATACCTTGATTTATACATATAGCAGGTGCGTTTCCAAAGAAAATGACTAAACTATACATTTTTTGTAATTCATGAGTTCCCTGGGAATTAAACAATGACCTTGGCATCACTAGCAACATGTTCTACCACTTGTATCAGACTTCCTGTCTATGCATTACACTAATGTTTATATCTACTGAGCACCGACCAGTGAATCAGGCCTCCCGAGCAGATCTGCAGCCCGGTCTCTAGGCCTCTACATCCCTGTGAAACCAGTGCAACTGAGGCTGGAGACGGCGATGAGGTGACATTGAACGTACCTGCGGTCTCTGTGGACGCGGGGCATCCGTCCGTCCATGGCCGGCGTACAAATAAATAATGCAATGTACACCTAATGCAGTGGTCCCAAACGTAGGAACCTGCCGTCGCCTCCAGCTGCCTTTGGGGTGGAAAATAATTACAATGCAGAGAGTGAGAACAGGCCTCCTATACACAGCGTAATGGGCCAAAATAAGGGGATGGAATGAGGCTGCCCTCTACGCTTCACTGCCTTTTCCACAACACACACACACGCTGCCCAGCTGAAAGTTACTACCAGCAAATTGCCTTTGCATATCCCCATTCAACACTGAAAAAGGCTTCCATCTAGGAGGAAGTGAGAGTCACTTATAATGGAGGGATGAATACACAAACAAGTAAACAGAGGCCGGGAGCGAGTAAATAAACCTGCGGAGTGGAGAGATGGAATCGTCTTGCTTGCAAATAACTTTTCTGTTTACCTTGTTTGTTTCCTACTGTAATTATGCATTATATTATGCATCTGCCAGCATTCATAACAAATATTTCGTTTAATGCTTTAAACGTTTTCACGTGTTCTAATTATGCATATGAGGAAGCTCAGATATGTAGTGCAGTAGTGTTATAATGCTGACGCCTCCGAGTATTGATTGGACTAACAGATTAATTGGAAATAGAGTAACAGATTCACAGATTGAGTGATTATTTAATTAAGTTTAGTAATTAATATTCATTTACAGTCTCTAGGTATTTACATATTTCAGAAGCAGGTTTTGGTGTCGAAAGCATCTACAGTATGTCTGGAGATGTATATAAGAGTAGACTGTACACACCGTTGAAGCACATTGTGATCCAGTATACACAAAGAGAAAGGCTGTGCATGGATAATAAAGGCGGTGGATGCAGCGCTGTTTGAATGCAGATCAACATGTTTACTCTGTCTCTCTCAAACCTCAGTCTCAGCTCAGATGTAAGACACTGTACCCTTACCTCCAAACCACAAATTATATGCTTTTCATGTTAGCGTAGATTTACTTTGCTGTACTTGACAGATGCTTTCTTACAAATGCAACACATAGATACAAGACACTGTACACTCACATTTTATCTGTCATCAAAAGAGTGATGTTTGTATGCTGTTTGGGATCCAAGAGACACCAGGGCTATATTGACAGCTTGGGAATAAAAGAGCATTGAAGTATCAGGTAGATACTTATCTGTATCTTTTTGTTTATTATTATTTAAATCTAATTATTATAATATTTTTTCTACATTATTGTTTTGATGGGGTCAGATTTATCCTAAACATAACCAATATTACAAAAACAAAATCCAATCAAGTCTTTTTTTTTCTGGTTAGTTTATTTCTAAAAAGTACTGAGTTTAACTTTCAAACTTTTCAATAATATTGTACTTGATTGACTTAAATCTGAAAAGAACATTAATTTTACATTTTTATCACTTTCATATGATTATTATTGCTTAACTATTACACTTTATTATTGCAAATAAAACCTAAAAATAATGTTCCTAGAGTGTAACATTAAAGTAACCAAAAGTAACCAATTAAGAACCATATACATCATTTTGTTCTAAAAGAGTGAATAAAATTGAAAAAGTATTTTCTCAACCATACACTTTTGCGTAAAGGCTTTTAACAGCTTTTGTTTTGCCAATCTCATTTGATAATGAGCTTATTTTGGTAATATGCGTTGTGATATTGTTATGAAAACCAAACTGAAACTTTTTGTCAGCTAGTGCCCACCTAAAGACAAATCCAATATAAAAGCTACATCAGACTTTAAGAAATAAGATTTGTCAATGTAATTCTTGTTTTAACCACATATTAAAGTTTCCTCTGTGTTCTCAGCAGCTCCTCAAGGTCAAAACAGAGTTTGTCATCCCACAGGAGGAGCACTGGAGCCTAGGCCTACTCTTTAAGCTTCGCTCTGCTCTCTCCACTGGGCACGGGAGATCCGGAGCGGGTTGAACTCATCTCAGTTGCCCACATCAGCCTTCTTCCCCCTGGGTGACCACTGCTCTGGGGTTCTGGCCACTTCCCTTTGAAGCTCTAAAGACTTTTGGTGGAAACATTGAATGTCCTTGAGAGGCCCCACCCCACTGTGACCCTAACAGGCTGCAAAATTCCCTTGTCCCCTGTGTTATTTTCAGCCCCTTATCTTTGTCTAGGGCTATACTAAAAGGGGCTAGAAGGTTAGGATTTTACCAAATAAGGTTTAAAATATTAAAACTGTTTGAAAATGAGCGGTGTAGTAGAAATTGTGAGTAGATCGTCGATTTGCTTTGTTCTAAAAAAAAAAAGATGATTATTAATGCCTTATTGATGTTATTATAATAATCAATGATTGAATAGTGCTATGAGAGCAATACAGCTACTTTAAAAACAAAGGTACTTTCCACAGTGAGAAAATGTAAATGCTGATGCTTAATGTAAGTGCTATGTCACGACAAGATCTGAATATAGCGAATTAAGACATTTTTTGTTCCCAGAATGTTTCAGACAAATAAACAATTAAGTACATAAATCTTTTAATGTTATTTTATAAATTTTAAGCCATATTGCAAATATTAAAATAATGAGACCATTTTTTATTTTAGCTGAATTAGCTAAATTATAGAAATTAACTAGAATTAGCTAGAAATATAGGGACTGGTTTCCAAAAAAATAACTAAGCACTATATACATTAGGGGAATGTTCTATATTTACTAGGTGACAGAAACCCATTAGATGTCTTTTAAGCTGAAAACAGAGTTTAAAACTAAAATGTGTTGTTCTGCCAGCCACCTTTCCCACAGGGGTCCACGTTAGTTGGAAGTCATTACTATACCATAATCCTTCTGACAGTAACATAAAGTTTAATCATCATTCTCATTTGCTTTGGAATTGGTTGCATTTTCTTATGTCTTCCACTATACATCAATATGAGTTGCATATTACGCCTCAAACTCCATCCCCGTAAGATTCATTAGCAGCTATTTTGCGTAAAGCAGCAGCAAACATAAAAACGCACAAATAACTGAGTGTACATCATTAGGTTTTCAAGCTGTACAACGCACACACACACACACAAGGCTGTCATTTTCTCAGAAACAAGCAAGGAACACGCATTTGACCTGGCAGTCTTTTCCACTGTCCCACCTCTATTTTCCTGTCATTATCGCCCGATGAGCAGTACGACTATGTGTGTGTGTATGTGTAGAGACGTCACTGTGTCTCTCTGGCACACACACAGAGTAGATTCATGCCCAGAGGCAAGTGCCTTTGAATAACGGTAGGTTAAGACATAATCATCTACACGAAGGAGAAGATTCTCTTTGACCCGTGTCACCTCGCCACCTCATTCACCAGAGCTGGCGGGCCAGGAGAGAGGAAAAGCTAATTGCAGAGGGTGAACCTAGAGGCAATAGCAGAGACACAGAGACAGAGAGAAGGAAAAGAGAGCATGAGGGAGACAGAGAGGGGGTATCCCGCCGCTTTGAAGCTAAATGAGGAGCTCTTGTACCGCTCCAGAGACCAGGAGACGGAGAGACATTTTTTAGTCAGCTGACACCTGTTAAAGTCAGAGTTATTGGGCGCTCCTACAGTTGAGCTCAAGATACTCGAATAAAGTCGTGGGAGATTCGGTGAACGCTTTCAAGCGCTCTCTCTATGCGTGCACTCTTAAATCTCTAGCTCTCATGGTCCAGAATTAAGTCGACAAGAGGTTTACTGATAAATTGTCATTGTGTGGCACTAAATGTAACATTTTTGGAATAAAAAAAGTTTGTCTCTTTATTGTTGCAAGTCAGTGACTGTAAAGTGGTGTTAAGCCACTAAAACAAGCACAAAGAACAAAATCGAGTGTCATTTCAGCAAGAGATGCTGTCATTGCTTATTAAATACGATAAGCGAGGAGAAAGCTATCTGTTGGTACTGAGCTGCAGTTGCTCAGCTGGTGCAGGAACCCCTGCAAGTATACCATTTGAAATCTGCCAGTCTGCCAAAGCTTCTGTGGTTCATGTGAATTGCCATAAATGCCATGTCACTAATAACTCTGGAGCCACGTCAAAATTGAATAATGCTGAGGAAACAACAAAATGGCACAATTAAAGGGATATTTCACCCAAAATTTCAGTAATTGTCATTAATTACTCATGTCATTCCAAACCTGTAAGACCTTTATTCATCTTCCGAACAAAAATTAAGACATTTTGATGAAATATGAGAGCTCTTTCTCTCTCTCTATAATACCGGCATGCCACAGAATGCAGGATGAGGAGGAGAATAATTGTTGAATAAAGTAATTATTTTTGCACAAAAACATCTCATAACTTTGAAAATTACGGTTGAAACTTGCTACATTTCTGGACCTTGATTGTGGTAGGACTCTTGCTGTCTATGCATGGGAAAGATAAAGAAAACTTACTGATTTTTATCAAAAATATCTTAATTTGCGTTCCAAAGATGAAATGTAAACGTCTTTCCAATGCCTTATGGATTTTCACATGAGGGTGAGTAATTAATGACAGGATTTTAGTTTTTGGGTAAACTATTACTTTAATAATCTATGACAAATAATAGTGACAACCATAATAAGGAAAACTATAAAAAATATTTTTTATCTTACATGTGCTAAGTTCTTCTTTTTCATAAATAATAAGAGATTCTCCCAAAAAAAACTTTTCTTTTCAAGAAATATGTGAATTTATTTTGATTATTTTGATATTTTGATTGAGTTTTTACTTAGTGATGTTTAAAAACTAATGAATCTTCAGTTAAGCTGAAATAGTTTTGGAGGGTAATAGATAACCTACAAAAGGTTATGTCAAGCCTTATGTGCTATATCTGATGCATCTGAATGTAAAAATAATAAGTATTTTGTAGAAATAGAAATAATCAGACATGACTGCTTTAGCCCAACAATCCTCGTCCTTAATGACTCTTTGGAATATTTTTCTTTACAAAATATTGATTGACTTGCTTAATATTACAAAATATTACAGACAATTTTCCAAAAACAATTTCCAAAAAGTAATGTGCAGACCTCCACTGAGAATGTATTACTGAGAATGGACCTCTTAAAACTTTAATAGATACAACCGCTTTAACCGAACACCCGTGGTGTAGATACACAATGTACCAGCAGGGGCTAAAGGGTGTTTGATCAACAGCAAAACCTTAGCCCTCTTAGAGAGAGTAAAAATTGGGATAATTGGGGTAATAATTTGCTAAATTCACCTACACGGCAAGCGAAAAACAATTATGCATTCAATCACCATTAGCAGGTTCTGGACTCTTTGCACAGATAAACTCACATAGCATCACAAGGAATTCTTCTTTAAGCATTTGCTGTCCCACTTTTACAGTTCCTACTGGAGTCTGTCTCTCCACACGGCTTGCGGTCCACTAACCTACTTTAGAACCACGTCAACACATCCTCTCAGGTCTTCCTGTCTCGACTGTCGTTTGAGGTAACTCAAGCTTTTAATGAGCTCTTAATCACAGAATCCCCTAAAAAGAATTCCCCCCTCAGCTACGAGCGATTCTCTCCACAGAACGAGACGACTCGGTGCGCACCGTCTGTGAAAATTCATGAATTCAAAAGGCTGAGCCGATTTGTCTAAACACAAAGGAGCAGAATCGGTTCAGGAGATCAAATCTACTGAGGAGTGTCAGTTGAGGCATCTCATGCATCACAGTAACATGAAGTTCATTCATGAATATACACAAGCCAAATCACAGAGAGGATTCACATGGCTTGACTTGGCATTTCATCCTTCAAGTGTCTCACTGAAAACCTTTTCCTTAAAAGCTAGCACGTTATTTTTCATTGCTTTCCTTTTTCTTTCCTCAGGCTGTGGAATGCATGATTGACCTCAACTTCAAAGGCAGGACAAAGAGCAAATTTTAGCACTGGAGCTCTGTCACTTACACAAATAGATATAGACAGGGAAAAACATATAAAATGACAAGACAGAGAGAGACACACACAATCTGGGCCCAAAATTAACATTGTCCATGTGGCAAACGCCATTAAGAATTGGCTTTGGTGAGTATTTATCTTATTTGGAACCACAACAATGGGTGAATGCTGGTAATCTGGGACATTTTTTGTAGTTTTGATATCAGCAGTTTATTTTGTGTCATGCCAACAGTCATCAAATGAGTCTTTTTTTAACCGTGACAATTAAAAACTTGCATGTGTTCTTTTAGCTCAGTGGAAAATCTATTAACTCCCTGTGGAATATATATGTGGAAAACTCCTGATGTTAAGATACAAAATTATGAGGAGCACAATCATGTGATCATGTGATCACCCTTTTCTCCATTTTGACTTAATTTCTTTTACAACTATGGCCTGCAATATTAATAATGAAAATGCAGCACAAGGTTTAATTAATTTTAATACATTTTATTTTGTATTGGGCCTCATTCACTAATAAATGTAAAATCTGGTTTTCACTAAACAATCATGATTCACCAATCATTTCTGTATGAAAAACATATTTTATATGTATGAATAATAATTATTCTAATGCATTTAGGAAGAACTGAAAAATACATATATTCTAACACATATAAATATATTTTATTGCATATCCTATATAGTAAAAGTGCATTATACAATACAGTATAAGCATACACCTCAAACAGTTTTGTACTTTTGCTTCTCAAATAAATGTATCTTAATACAAGAATGTTTAGATGTTTTTACATAGTAACAAGACAAAAAAGAAGGCAGTGCAGTGCGTTATAACAAATCAGACACAACAAAGAACACTTAAATGATGCAAATGTGTCACAATCAAAACAGTGCACCTCCACAGACACACACACACACGCACACACGCACTCTGAGCCAGCCAGCGATGAGGGACAGCTTTAAAGGTAATTGATTTTATCCCCGCCTAATTTCCCCTCCTCTCTCCCTGGAGCTTCATCAGCAGTCTGTCAATAGGCTCGCCGGCCAAGCTCCATTCGTTAGTGCCAAGGAAACGCCTCAATCAGATCACCATCACTCACACACACATACACAGCACCCTTGCAGAATCCCTGCAGCAGAGTTCAAACTCTCAGAAACACAGAAGTGCTGTCACACACACAATCAACACATACAGGCTCATTACAAGTGCTGTATGTACACACATGCACACAAATACTGATGCAGGTACACACCCAGCGCTGGAAAGTAAATCAATGCTTGCAGCTAATCACTGGTTGATTAGCGTGTGTTAAGAGTGCTGCAGTGAAGATGGGCAGTCATGTCACCGTGAGCCTTCAGGCCTCAATAACTGACACCAAAACAGAGCAACTTCACACTCACTTACAAAAACTCAAATTTACTTCTCAGATTTATACAGAGAATTCAGCCTATAGTTCATTCAGAATGAATATCTTGTCAAAATAGTTTGAGATGACACAAATATGTATAAATGATTAGAGAATTTCTTGCAATAACTAGGATATTTTCATTTAAAAACCCCGAATCTGGCCCCTATATATAGGACATACATTAATTAGATGTACAATTTTGAGGTCTGTATAATGTTTTTTATGTTTTGATGAGTGGCTATGCTACTAACCAAAGGATCAGCTGTCTTTATAATAGAGTAGCTTATAACAAGTTATTAAAATGGCTGTTTAGTGAGAAAAATCTCAATTTATAAACACATTCTCCTGTATATATATATATATATATATATATATATATATATATATATATTTTTTTTTTTATTTTTATTTTTTTTTCACATTGGAAAGTCTGATTAATTTTAATGATAAATCGGTTAAATACACAGACAAAAAAATGAGTCACTGACTGAAGTGCCTGCAAGCTATTTGATATCTTCCACATAAAAGCAAAATATTTAGATTAATGCTGCTGTTAATCACTATAAATTCAACTCGGTTATAAATAAATTAGGGCCTTTTATAGTTTTATAGTTAAAGATTAAGGTCACGTTTAATACAAGCAACCTTATTGAAATTCATTCATTTAAAAACTCTTTTGTGCCTGAAAATGCAGTTGTTACTGAAAATAAATCATACTCGTATGATTTTACCTCAATTTCTCTACTTCAATGATATAAAGCCAAGTCCTGGTAAGGTTCGAAACCAAGCAGACATATTCTTATCTATACAATTTAGTTTTCTGGAATCACAAACCAAATATGACCAGTACCATGGACACAGTACCATGGTAAATACCACAACATACGGAATTAGTTATTTAAAACCATGGTATATATCAAAGTACTATGGGACTAACATATCTTTGGCCATGTTAATACAACAGCATTCATCAGTAATTTTGAGTATTTAAATACTATAATTGTTCAGTATTATTGCATAGATCATGGTACTACCATTAATTTCACCATTTTTCAAGATAAACCATAATACTGTGCCATTTTTTTAAAAGTACCTTTGTTATTAGGATAATTATTGAGTACTGATCATCTCAAAGTGTTATGGCACTACCATCTGATGCCAACACTTTGTACCAATCCAGTTCATTTTTGTAAGGCATGTCTTTCCTAGCAGGAGTTACCAGTTCACTGCCACCTCTGGCACAGGAGGGGTTAATTCTATTTTGTCTGGGCATGTGTGTGTATGTGTTTCACCGAAGCAGTTTGTATGTGGCCGTGTGTCTGTTTGTGTGTGTGTGTGTGTGTGTCCGTGTAGCGCCCTGCCTCTATGTGTATGTAAAGGAGAAATTTGCCTGTCCTTGCCTAAGTGAATGGCTAGGATTAAGCTGACAGCCCACCTTAGTGATGGCGAAATAATTGGTTGTTCAGCTCTGTCCTTGTCAGAGCGCTGACAGTTCTGCAGATGTCCTGCGCGGTTCTCCAAAGGTTAGGCTCAGCTGGGGCTGCCGTTCATTAATCATTCTGCTCTGACAGTGCTCTGAGCAGCCCACAGCTGCCACCCCGTCCCCCTCAATTTCTGTCACCGCCTACCACCACAGCCACCGACCCCCCCATGCCAAACATCCCTATGCACGGCCGGACGTGTGTACATTTAAACACACATTTGCATCCAATAAGATCATATAAACAAACGCACGCGCCATATGACGGTGATGTATGAACAGACAGGGTTAAGATGCTGGTGTAAATTGGTACGTGTTTTGATGGCGTGTATCTAGATCAATAATGTTAAAACGCACAACATTTGGTCATTTTAGGATGCATGTACTTACTGAACTTTATGCAAACAAAAACGAACTGCAACTTTCGTTTGATGAATACTATGGCATATTAGGAGTTAATATGATATATGATTTTATGGTGAACAGAAATCACGTTTTTCACGCTACATCCTTTACAGGCCCTCGGATGGTAAATAACCGCAGAAACGAACTTGAACAAGCAACTAGCATTAACATAATCGTCACTCAGGAGTCGTCACTTGTTGCCTGGCTGCTAGTTCTTCTGTCGCTATTTTGAGCAATGTAAACACAAATTCGTAATAAAATCTAAAGAAATTTCTGACCATCTTCCATAACTCAATGTTATTTACACCACATATCATATGTAAACATTTGTGTTATCACAGCAACGATGCATTTGAATTGAATCCGTTATCAGCCCCGCATTCGAAACCGTAAATGTACTGGCGATTCGTTCGGAATTGTTTCTTTCAGCTGTTTGTCTTTCCCAAAATTACAGATCCTAGTACTCACATCTCATTGGTAAGCTCAGCTCTTTTTCAACCAATCAGCATCATTATCCCAAAAACTAATTAAACAGATCTTCTTCTGCGCAAATTAGTCCACTAACTGTTTCTCAATCTTTCTCCACTCACCACGATCAGACACTGTCCTACTCCAGCCGCCTAAATCTAACCTCTCTCCATCTCTTTTCCTCCATTTTTCTCATTTTCCCCTCTCTCAGCTGTGGCTCTGTCTCTCAGGGGGCTAAGCGCTCATTCCTGTGTCTGTGTGCTGCTGTCGATTGGGCACTAAGTGCTGTGAAGACCCCAGATAAATCCTCAATTACGGCCTATCTGCTTCTTACAGCCACTGATTAACGGTCAGGCTCCATGGCCGGCACTCTCTCTTGCTCTTTCTCTCTCTTTCTCTGCCCTTTGGATACAGTACAGAACAAGCAGTAGATTTCCCCAGCGTCTGGTCAGTTCTCCTGAGACCTCTGAACACCAGATGACCAGTGGACACTGTGAGCCGCCTGCGTGTGTGCAAGTATCAGATTCAAATGTAACATTTTTAGAGTTTAAAATCAATTCTAGAATAAAAAGAGTCATGTGGGAGCAACGAGGTGTGCCACAAAAGCAAAAAATTTATTATTTTACCCTCTAACCGAATTTAAATAATTTCATGTTCTTTGTTCATGTAATATGATTATATTTTGCTAAGATTTACCTGTGAGAGGCAGTCAGAAATCAATTGGCCAACATATGCACATAGAAAGCTGACTATGCTGAATATTAAATTGCTACAAAAAAAAAAAAAAAAAAAAAACAGTTACAGACATCAAAGGTTCCGGTGTTTTGAGTGTTGGGCACCAATGCCACATCAATAATATCTAAGTTTGCATGTTTACCATCATGTTTGATGGATGTTATTTGAACAGTGGAAACTGAAGGTCAGATCAATAAATCTTAAAAAAAAGGATTTTGAACAAAATATGGATGCTTGAGCTCCTCAGGTTTTGGGCTTTTCATTGTGAGACATTCATCTCTCCAACTCTTGACTCCCAGGAGTGTTGGATCTCAGCATGGTGGGACTACGGTCGTATATTTGGACAGAAATTATTGATCCTGTTATTTCAGTGTGGTTAAGGCTCACCGACCTCTCCCATCATGTCTAGTGATTCGCCCATTTGACTTGCAAGAACTTGATTGATGATGTTACGGAAACGACAAAAAAGTTCCGTCGGGATGCTAATGCTGTTGCTCATTTCCCTTACTGGCTCAGATGACTGGGTAACCTTTGCACAACATCTATGGAATACAAACAGCCAAAATGGCCAATATATATAACTTTGCAATACTCAACTGAAAGAAATGCAGAACTGCAATGAATAAAGTATTAATTATAGTCTGTCAGGGTAATGAATGCCTTTCTGTTTCTGGTACATCGCTGACATGTATATCTGTTTAAGGTTAAATTTATATATGATCCATAAAGAAACTCGAGTACACCTCTAACACTTCAAGGCTCCACTGATTATCAACAGCTAATGCATTAAATATGACAATATTTAATACATCACAGTAGTCATGTGATTGACATACCATCCGCATACTAATACCATTAAGTATAAAAGTATAAAATATTTTACCTTAAATTGGCATGTAAGTCAAATTATAATTGCTTCAAAAATAGCCATTTTAGCTAACCTGATAAAGATTGTGTGGAAACGTAACATATCTACTTCTATTGAAAAAAAAAAAAAACTGTATAGATCTATTTCATACTGAAAATAAGAAATGCCACATATGACATATTATGTTTGCAGGAAACTTTACAGGAGGGTCACATTTAATAGCAGCTTACAGAGTGTTGAGTTTCATCTATTGTGTGGCCAACAACAACCTGGGATATGTGCTTGCATCAGCATGTGAGTAGATGAGTTTGGTGTGAGGGTGGGGGATGGAAGCAGTGACAACAAATTTTATGTTGGGGAAATACCCCTCTTTTTCCCCTATGAGGTCTACATGGTGAAAAAAGTAAAAGCAATGGTAAAAGAAATACAAAAGCAGGAGTGGAAATGAAAGGCAGACAGATGCAGATCTTCTTCAAAAATCTAAATTTACAAAATCAGTTCAAATCAACTGACAATAAAACCAAAAAGGGATCATACAGACGTTTGCAAAATGGCTTTTCATAGTTGATTATACTGGTCTATTAGAACGCAAACAAACATACACACCTTTACTGAATCTACCGGTCCAGTGAGCGAACGGTCATGTGACTGGCACAGTCATGTGACCTAGTCCTCAGAGGAGCTCATCAGCCTGTATGTAGATGTGTGGTGAGTGAGTGATTGCCAAGGGCTGAAAATTGGTGTAGTGAGCTTCACAGGGGAATTGCAGCACACACATACATACACATATGCAGGCAAGATTATGGCCCTGTGCAGAGCTGCCAAGCTGTAGCTGCCGTTACCTGCCAAGTATTAATATATGGTTCTGTGTGCTCTTAAAGGAACAATACGCCCTGGCCTTCAGTGTGTCTGAGGGGTCAGAGGCCACTGGAGCACTCTGCATAAGTCTTCATGTACGTATAAATTAATCTTGTTTATGCAAAGCACATTCTTCACAAGGTTGTGATTTTATATTTCAACTGAAATATTTAGCAGATATTTAAAGACAAATACATTAAAAATAGTTATTGAAATTGATATATTTATATTTTAAAGGGTTAGTTCATCTGAAAATTAAAATTCTGTTACTCACCCTAATGTTGTTCCACACCCCTTTGACCTTTTTTCATCTACGAAGAATAATCTCCAAAATATCAGATGATGCAACTCAGGGTAGAAGTATGGTTAAGTAAATTATGTTGTTTTTGTTTTCTTTGCGAAAAAAAAACGTATTTATTTCTGGACCTGGGAACATTTCAGTTGCATTGCTGTTTATGGAATCAAAATACTGGGAAAACTGCCTTTAAAGTTGTCCAAATAAATCTAATTACTAATACTAATAAAAAAATATGTTTTGATGTATTTACGATACAAAATATATAAAAATTTACTTTGGAACATAAAAAAATCTATAATTTTGCACCACACCATGTATTGTTGGCTATTGCTACAAATATACCCATGTAAAAAAAAAATCTACATTGGTTTTGGGGTCAAGGGCCACGTATGTACACAAACACATTAAAAAAAAAAGAGTGAGTTACTATGCCTAGTAACTCAATGTTCGTAAATTGCCTTTAACAATGTTGTTTAATTGATAACCTTTTAAACAAAACCCGATTACCGCAAAATGATTTAGTTTTAAGTTATCAGGATTTTATAATAAAGCATTTTTATATATATGTAAACATTCAAGTTATTGAGCATAGGTGTAGCTTGCCATGATCTTGACCGTTCAACAAATCAAAATATGTTTCTGAAAGGGTGAAAGGACATTTCACAGTACATTACATTGCCTTAAAAACTGGTACACACCATAAATTTACCTAAACCTACAATACGTGACCAGCAAAACTGAGTACAGAAAGCTGCTTTCAGATCAGTTTGACACGTTGTTTCATAGAAGAGACTTTGCATGCAGTCTGATCCCAGACCTGCTGATGATGTAGCCAGCTCAGCCATGTTCCCTTGGTATATTGGATTGAGGGGGTGATTTGTTACTCGTCTTGGGCCGCTCATTTCCCCATGCCGCACGTTCTTCCCTCCGCCTCGGTGGTGTGATAAATAGCTGGCCGCATGGAGGAGAGCGGCCACACCACCACCAAGGTTACAGTAACCTGGGCTCTCGTCTTAGGCTACCTGCCTCTAATTAGCAACCCATAGAGACGCTGAGAAAAAGAGAAAGAGAAAAAGAAAGAGGGGGGTGGAAGGAGCCCAGCTCCATGTTTATGGGCTCTAAATCTGCATGGCAATTTTCGCCCGTCTCTCAATCTCCTTCTGATTACCTGCCCCCCACCCTCAGCCCCCTCCACTAAAGGTGGTTTGTGTCGACGTGCGTCTCTTCTGTCACTGATCACTTCTTCCGGCCTGCCTGAGGGAGATTACACACACACAACTGTGATTTATCAGAGGAAAGGATGGGATGGACTCCTCTCTCACTGTCTCTGGCTGCGGAATCTAATGGATTTATGAGCTGGAGATGCTCAAAGAGAGATAGAGGATGAGAAAGAGAGAGATTCACACAGCATTTGTTAGTTATTTATACAGAGGAGAGACACAGTGAATCCAGCCAGAAGGCATCCAGAATGAGATAGGAGAAAATTAAGCTTAATGATGAAGTAAGAGCGTTGAGGAAGTGCTCTAAATATTAGTGATTTTGACCCGAGCCTTTTCTCAGATCTCACCATTCTGAACAGACAAATATTTTAGGGGCATAGAAACGAGGCAAATACCAGCTTGGCTCATGAATATTTATTAGCCAACACCATATTCGACCAATAGTTTTTGACCAGCCACAGTCACTTATTTTACCCTACACAGAAGTTTCTGCTAAGTCCTAGAGTTCATTTTATGTGACACCTTCAATATTTTTGCAGCAATTTGTAAAAAGCAGGGGGGCCGCATTGCTGTGCTCTGGTGTCTACTAAAAACTGCCAGTTATGTCTCTGCCAAGACTGAAACAGAGGCATTAGAGTGGCACTTCAACCCCTGAGGATAAAGACAGGAACAAGGGAAATGTGCCAACCATAGCAGAGGCGCCAGTTGTAGAGGCTGAGGGTGAGGAACCAGACTTGGCACTAGATAGCCTGTGGACAAGGAGTAGACCTTTCTGTTTTTGGAAGGCAAATGGAGTTAAACACACACAGGAGTGTGTGGATTCCAGCTATAAAGTTGTTCTTTAATATATCTTTATTGCAATGAAGCTATGCTTTTTTTATTGTATTTCACAAAAAATTGTATGTGTCAATTCATATAAAAACTGCTTTGGGACTGAAAATTCTAGAGCAATTGAGGGAGGATATATACAAAAGGTGAAGTTCTGAAACCTCTGGCATTCCAGAAGCTTTGTTTGCAAATGCCACTTGGTTTCATATGTGTTAATGTCTTATGCATTTCACATTTATACATTTTATTGTGTCTCAAAGTGTCAGAATCCTAAATATCATGTGCACAAATCATGACACGCTAGCGCACACCTTACTGTGCTGGAGTGTGCTGGCGGGTGGTCGCCAATTCCACACCTTCTCAGGCCACTAGAAGTGACACAAACACACTGTTTCTCTGTCCTGAAATATCAGCGTGCGTGTCTGCTGTAGCCTTTGCTTGTTCACTAGTGGAAACTCTTGCTGGCCAGTGCCAGCGCTAATTGCTTTTGACATTGTTTGGCCTCTTGCCGCCCAGTTTAGGACAAATCCTTCATTCATGCGGCGAGGAACGCTCGCAAGACCCTCGACCCCATCCAGTGTCCTCCGCCTCCCGCCTCTTTAATTAACTGCTAAGAAACTGCAAGGACCGTGGTGGGAAATTTGCACACAAAGGGCCGGAGTCTGGCCTCTCCTCCCCTCATCTCTCCATCCTTTGCTCTAGTATGCTCTTTCTCACCTCACACATCCCTTCATTTTGACCCATGTTCTTGTCCGGTACAACAAAGAAAACTGACAGAGCCTCCTTTTTTTCTTGTCTTGTCTTTCTTCTCACCCTCCGCTCTCTCGCGTTTAAAAAGCGGCCTTCCCTTTAACATGATTCGTTGGGAAAAGGCCCGTCATCCCCTCTCCTCCCTTTTATTTCGCTCCCTAGCTTTCTCTTTCTTCATTGCTCCTCGTCTGATACTCTTTTTTTTCTCTCCGACATTCCCTCTGTCTTGCTCTTCCCTCCTTTTCATGGCTCTGCTGAGGGTCGCGGAGGCCCTTTGTGCACTGGCGGATGGTGCTCTGAGGCAGTTAGCCGACTGAGTTGAGTGAGAGCCCTCCAGAGAGGCCTCAGAAGAATGCAGCCAGAGCAGAAGTGTAAACAGGTGGAGATCTCTATTGTGGAGCTCCGCACAGTTTCCCGTACTGCGCGCACACACACACACACTCAACATTCCTCCATCCACCCACTGTCAGTTATTGTTTTGGGCTTTTATTCAGTCCCTACCTTCCCAAAAGCAGCCTTTTGTGCTCTTGTTGGGCCACAAGCTCCCAGCAGAACCCCCCACCACCATCGGTGCTGGGTCTCTCCATTGGTGCTTTTTGAGACATGGTCTGAGGGTGAAAGATGGGGTCTTGACTGGATCCATGTCCTGGTGACACAAAAGGACAGGCACTGCTATATTCATGCCCCCAGAATCCCCCGCAAGACATGTACCTATATTCAGTCTGCAAATTATAATTTCAACTGTTACAATAAAACTTCTGCATCCTAAATTGTCTTTTCCAATATATATATAATTTATATATATATATATATATATATATATATATATATATATATATATATATATATATATATATATATATATATATATATTGTCTTTTTCATATATATATAAATTCAGACTGAAGAAATTGCAGGAAGCACTCTCAATCAGATCTCAGTGTTGGTAAAATTCTATAAAAAGTTAAGCATATAATACTACCACTCAAAAGTAAAACTAAAAAAAATAATAAAATAATCTTCAATATATATTAAAATCGAACACAGTATTCACAATATTAGTTTTATGATATTTTTAAACAAATAGATGTAGCCTTGATGACAATAAGAGACATCTTTACAAAATAGTAATATAATGTTATTAAAAAAATATCCTTACATAATAGAAGGATTACACTTTACTATATCGTATAGGCTAGCATTTACACCGAGAGAACACAAGCAAATTTAGCATCACCCTACAGAAGAGAGTTCCTGTTTCACAGCATTCATGCATTAACACTAATAAGGCTCCCTACTGCTCTATGGCAACTGGCAGCTAGTGTATTTGCAGTTATAGATATTACTGGTGCATTAATAAATCAATGGAGAAGAAAAAAGATCTTTAAAACTGCAAGTGACCCAGTTGGTTTTCTCTTGTACAAATGTTTTTAGAGTGACAGGCAAAGGAGAATGTTAGTGCATGCATGCATGAATATGTTTGTGTGTGTGTGTGTGTGTGATCACACATGACTATGTGTGTATGCTCAGACAATACCTGAAATGACACAAAAACACAGACAATCCTAGTGCACAACTCCAGAAAGAAATGACAAGCAGAACAAAACAGAGAAAAACTTCTGTTCGCCTGGGGAATTGGCACTGACCCATCTGTTGAAACAGCTCCACATATTGTGACCTAGATAATAGGGCATACTTGAGCTTCTTAGGTAGATCTAGTAATGCGTCTAAGCATTGGACACATATCGATTTATGTTCTGAACTAGATGTCTTAAAATAGCGAGGGCTTTTGCATAATTTGAGAATGCAGACGGTAAGATGCTACCCTAATGATGCAGGCAAGAGTTGAAATAAATGTCTCAACAAACACATTTATTTGCTAAGAATGTTCTCGGTTTGTTCCTCTGTCACTTTTCCTTGAGAAAAGTCTCTGTCTAGTGAAACGAGCGTAGGAAAACATGAACAAACTGACTCTCTGAAACCGCAAAGGCACTCAATTGCCCACCCATAAGCCCGCTGTTCCTTTTTGGCCCCACTTTCTCATTATTGAAAATGTTGCTTTTCTTTTGCTCTCTTTTCTTTACTCGTTCCAAAGACGGAGGTCTTTTGTGCGAGTCCAGAGGACTGTGCTCCGGGTGAGGGGCTGAGGTGTATGGGAGAGAAAGTGATATCTCTAGCTCCTAATGAAGGAGCCGTTCTGTTTATGAAGGCACCTTTTCAGGGCCACCTGACCTCGGAGGCACCAAGAGAAAGTTCTAGAACACTGGAAGGGTAAGTGGGGAGAATGTGTATGTAGGGGGAGGGTGGGGTTAAGGACTACGAGTTGCAAAAGAGCCCCCCTTCAATCACTTTACCTTCATAAATGCACACAGACACAGGCAAGAGACATCCTCAAGAGTGGCCATTGTAGCTGCCAGTATTATGCTTGAAACAGAGGAAAATTAATTTAACGTTTTCTATAAAGAGTCCTTCTTCGCAGTCGAAAGGCCACTTCACGAGGGGCTGGGCTGGAAAGCCCCTGGTCCGATCCACACGTCTAAGAGGGCACATGTGTGAAAGGATGCACGCACATTTAAATGTTCTGATTTTGTGAACCTGTGAATTTGACCAACACAGAAAATCACTAGAGAACTACTGGATTCTAAAATTTAATATAATTGACTTTTTACAACTTATAAAGTCTTGAATCATACAGGACTGAAAAATGATTCACAGTCCATTAAAAACACTAACACAGTGAGTCTGACTCCTCCCACTAAATCATGAACGTGGAAGTCTACTGACATTTATATCTAAAAAAAACTAATTAAAAATTTTGCAACATGCATTAGCATAGAGTAAATTTTATCTGAATTTTGATAGTTGAATTTGTGCCACATTCAAGTAAATAAAAAAAAAGTTTTAGTTTACTGAAATAAACTGCCTGATCTCATTTTTATATGTACGTATTAACATTTACAAGCACAAAACATACATTTTGTTAGTTTTTACTGATGCTAAAATGTAAAATTTAGATGTATTTCAACATTTAAACATACAAATCGTAACATATTTTTGGTTAAAAAACAAAATATTTTTGCATCTTTTATATAATTAAGATATTTGTATCAGTGCGTTTTATTGTTTTGTCAATAAGTGATTTCGAATTTTAGACCCCTTAACCAACCAATTTGATAGCAAATGTCCATTTCTATCATTTTATCAATAAGCAATTTAGATTGAAAATAAGTCTGTATTCTACGTTTTAGTGTCTGTAAAAACTTAAGTAAATGTACATTTTCTAAAAAAACATTTTATGTAAAATGCGTACGAATTTCGAGATTGCGTTGCAGCAAAACATAAATACTATGAAAATTTGAAATGCAGCCTTTACAACTAAAAATAATAATTAAAAAAAGCTACTGTTAATAGAGATGTTTAAAAAAAATTTTTTTTTACATTCATTCACTTGAATAACATCAGATTTTACGTAATAATAAATAATAATAATCAAAAAATAATTCCATTCACTATCCTGCTTACTTTTGACTGCCTTTTTAAAGGGTGACTTTACATTCAGTTAAATCTCTGACAAAGTGCAAATCTACTTGAGTTGTAATAAAGCAACATTTTAGCTAAATGATCCTATGTTTAAGCATTCTACGTATGTAAAGTATTTAAAGTCTTTGCTCTCTTTTGTTGGTGCACAGGTTGGAGGTCAGAGGTCAGCCTGAGCGCAGCTTCTTTTAGTACTGTTAGCACTACAATCAGCCATCACAGACCTTCAATCAGACACAGTTCAGAAAGGCAAGTCCACGCCGTCACCCCGTCACATAACTTCACAAGCAGAACTGTAATCACGGTGCCCCGGCCCGGCTCCTCTTTGTCAGCCTCACTGTAGTGGCATTAAATTTTAAGTGCGAATGTGATTATCGTGCCGCATTCATTTTTAATGGGCTTTGCCACTATATGTTTTAACATGCAGCAAAGCACCACCGTCAGCTGAGTCAGCCAAATTTTGTGCTGATGGTGTGTATATATTCGCATATATACATGTGCTGCTTATTTCTGCTTCTCTCTTTCTAACCCTTCTCTTATTCTTTTGCCTTTTTTTTCTTCCTTCCTGGCAAGTTATGGGACGAAGGCCAAGGCAATGGTTAGTGGTGCAGTGAACTTGCAGTTTAAGTTACAACTAAAGTTTAAAACGCAGATGTGCTGAGCAATGCATTCATTTAAAGATGAACTGTGCAATTTCTAGCTGTTATTGTCAACAAAAATAATGAAAATATAACTGATAAAAATAATGATATTTTTGAACAGGTTTCCAAAACATACCGCCATCTCCCAACAGAATGCAACAGTGTCCAATCATTTTTTTTTTCAGTGACCATGGTTGTGGTTGTATTTTGCCCACGAATGTTTTCTGAGGAACTTTTTAAAAAAATTAAGCGTCTTTCAAGAGTTATATGCCATAAACCAACCAGCTGGTGAATCACTATGGAAGCCTGTTTCTACCACTGAATTAAAAAAATTGTGCAATTGTGACTTTTTATCTTCCAATTCCAATTATGGTTTTACATCTCACAATTGCCTGATACAAACTCACAATTTTGACTTTTTGTCTGAAGTGTGAGAAATTAGGTCAAATTGGCACAATTTGATTTTTTTTCTAAGAATTGCATGATAGAATTTTGCAATTGTGAGTTATAAACTGTAAGATATTATCTCAATTCTGAGAAATGAAGTCAGAATAGTGTTATATAAACTCACAATTGCAAATTATTAAGTTTATATGACAAAAAGGAGAGATAAAAATCTGAATAATAAGATAAAAAGTTACAGTTACCTGTTTTTTCAGTTCTCTGATTGGTGGGAATTACTCCAATCATGGGTAATAGATTTTTTCCACCAGGTATTGCACTCTTGGGTTGATGGCTTCAACAAAAGCTTATTTCATTAATCATAGTATATCTGTCTTTGAATGTTTATAAATCCTTAATAAAAATAAATTAAATTAAAAAGAATGGAATAAAAACAGGTAGCCCCGCCCTAAATACTTAGTTATTGTTGCTGTGCCAGAATGGTTGGAGTGCTAAAACAAACAAAGCAATGTTTTGGTTTTAGTTGTAGTTGTCTATGCACAAAAAAGCTCGTATTTAAATTATTCCCTTCAGCTTTAAATAAACCACTGAAAGTCCAGTTTTTGACAACTTGATTAAGAAAAATCTACATGTTCATAGACGTCTTTGAAAAGATGTTGAAAATAATCAGCCACGTTTTTCCTCAGGGCATTTGTTGGCATCTTTATCAGGAGCAATAAAGAAAATGGACCCATCCTACCACTGCCAGCGCAAATGCGAACAAAGACATGATTCAACATAGAGGAAGAAAGAACTGAAAGGTGATGCCTCGTGGGAGGGAAGCAGACAGGAAGTCTGCCAAATCAATAACACATTATTAGTTCGGGGGGCATGAAAAGAGATAGGTGAACCTTAATACACCTATGATATCTTCATAATAACAATATTGAGATTTATAAATAAAGAGGGGGGGGGTGGAGGCAGATACTCGGGGCGAGTGAATTCCAGCTGGCTTTATTAGCTGCCAGTCTCACTGCCAATATGTTCCTTGACTTCACTGCCCAAAATGGTAACTGTCCTTCGTCAGATCAAATTAAAGAGACTGACAGGCAATAAGAAATTTGCGACATTAAACGCATTTTCCTTTGCTGCGCATTCATGGTTCTTTACATACAGAAATGTGTGCGTGCTTGTGTGTATGTGGGTGCTTCAGATGGAGCTTTTATTAAAGCAGGTCGAATTTTCTATCTCTAGATCCTGATAAGCACTGACAATGACACAGGAAGCTTGAAGACATGCATGTGACATCCCGTCACTTTTTCACGCTATTGGCCTGTGTGATGTCAGCAAAGTTTACAGATGGTTTGGACCTGGTGAGCAGTTAAACATCTGCAATGAAGCATTACTACATTACTAATACGGTTTCTAGAGTTTTGAACTTAATCTAAACCATTTAATTGGATTTGCTGCCACATTTGCATCTTTTGTTCGTTCTTATTTTCTCTTTCTTTTACATCACTCCAGATGCATTGTTCTCAGGATCCTGCAATCCCTCTTGAGCTGACTTTTTTGTTCAGCCGGCCACACAGGGAGTGTTCTGTAGAAGCTGCCCTTGCGGAGAACTAACCCCACTTCACCATCAGATTCTGACAGAAGAAAGAAAACGGAATAAAATTTTGCAGATGCTCAAGCTCTGCTGAGATCTCGAACGCTGAGGGCTAAGCTTTACTTTAGGTGCTTTAAGTCATTTTACCTTGTTGAAAATATAGCCAACAGTATATTGATAATGCCAGTGTACAAATACAGCGATTTGAAGAAAAACAAAAGAAAACTGAGGCAAAAACAGGCTTCATAAGATTACAATGTAAAAAAAATTCCTGATATTTAATTTAATAAACATTAAACTTATCAGAGTTGATAAATATATTCATATTTTAAAATATTCAAATACAAGTGAATGCTAGATGATGTACATTTTCTGAAATATGGAATATAAAGCACATTAAATTTATAACCAATTCCCTCAAATATCTGCAAAGTATCATTGCTCATGCATAAATACTGAACCTAAAATATAGACTGCACATTTATGAACATTCAATACTACATCTCAGCACGCTTGCATTACAAGTACTTGCCAAAATTAATGTGATTTCAAGTTACTACATATAAAAGCATGTTTGGCTAAACAAGGTTTGTTACCACCTAGTTTGTTATAAATGAGATATAGTTATTATTTAAACAAATACTGCGACTATTTAAGACAAGCAGAAATTTCAAGCAATTTGCCAAGATAGGCATCCGAATTGAGGCAATGCCAAGAAAACAAAGCTGTCGCTCTGAGAGACTCCAAGGCCTGTAGTTGGCACCAAATTAGCTCTGCTATAGGCTATACCCACTGGAGACCTATAGAGACGTGAGGTTCATGCCAGGAAGACTCCCTGCTTACATAGCCCTGCCAACTCAGAGGCCCGTATAGAACCGAGTACACATGGGTATATGTTTGGGCATGCCCTCTGCGCCCTCTCAGCGTGCGGCATGCGCTCAGTTGCCCTGTAGGTCAGAGGTATTGGGCACAGTGCCTGGCACTGACACAGACTGGGCATCTGACTCCTGTCACTGTTCCCACTGCCCAGGCAGCAACAGCCTGGCACGGGTTGCCGACAACTGGTAATATTGGCACACAGACCCAGAAACATTCTCCTACATGCCATCTATTCAGCCTAGAGCTGTTTGGCAGGCATTCTTCCTCCCCACCAATTTTATCTGAGGCTGCCGCTCGTTCCCTAATCATTAAATAGTTCATCTTTTGATCCATCTCCATGTGAAATACACTCATTTAACTTGTTGCTTTAAAAGGGCTGTTAGTTTCTTTTTTTCTTTGTATTCGATTTCAGATTCTGTTACACACAGATATGAACTCACTTTATGTGCCAAATGAGTGTTCACACATCAAACATTTTGGGTTCAATACAAGTAAAGCTCAATATGAATACTGGCCATTTTATTGACTGGCCGCTTTCTATTTAAGTCATCATATGACTTTCTATTGTACCATCTGTATTATGATAGTGGTTATAAGGAAAAAGGCTGATCTGAATATTTTTAACAGATTGGTATATTAATATTAATATAACTTAATCAAATTACAATTACATTTTTAATTTGTCAATTGCAGGTACTAGTTTTCCCACTTTGAATTTAACAGCATATTTATTTACAGTGTAGCTTTACAATATATATATATATATATATATATATATATATATATATATATATATATATATATATATATATATATATATATTACTTATGTATGTTATCGGATATGCCATTTAAAAAATGAGGATTTCAGCATTAACAGATTAACCCCGTTCACTTTCTCACTGCAACCTCAATATTTTGAAGAAAAGCAGGGACACGTCAAAAAAACCTTTTGGTAATCAACATTAAGCCACAAGTGCTGTCAATTGAGCTTAACTTGTATCGAACCCAGAATGTTTCTTTAATGAAGCCCACATATTCTAACCACTCCGTGACATTTCAGCCCCTTTTCATGAGCAAACACACCGCTATCCCAAGAGGCTCCGTGGCTATGAAGCTTTGCAACATGGTGTCTGGTGTGTAAAATAAATAAAAACGCATGCTAACACAATTGGGTGGGAGACCTTGTGTGTGTGTCTGTGCGTGTGTGCGTCTACGTGTGTGTACAGAGATGGATCACCACCGCCTCTATCTTCTCCGTGGCCATGCCTAGCAGCGCGTCAGCAGCGGGCCGATTTACATTAGGGAGATTTAAGCTGTCTGAGCCAATGGTGACAAGTCAAGGTGTTTCACTTTAATTACAGCCGGCAAGGTCACCTCCCTTCCCGCTCGCCCTCACTCACAAGGAGTACAGAGAGATGGCAAAGAGAGAGAGGGAGCGCTCACGCATGTTTTTTTTTACATTTACGTTTAAAGACCCCATGTTTTTGAACACAGAACAGCCTTAATTACAAACACTGGCACGCAACCAACCGTCTCTCTCGCTTTCACAGCGACAAAACAGACATGTTCACACGGAAACAGTCTGTTAGAAATAATCCCACATGACAAAATAAATGCTGAAGCACGGAAGGCTATTTCTTTAATGTTTCGCATTGCATTGTGGATGACACAATGCATTATGATGCCATAATATGAAAGATTTTGCTTTTTTCAGCTCTTTGTTTTACAATGGCTGCCTCTTTCGCGCACCCCCAGGCTGTTGTTCTGTAAAGTGGATATGACAGGCATTGAGTGCAAACAGTAGCTTAAAGGTGTGAGATTTCAGACCATCAGTAGCCCTCTGCAGGATTCAGGATACTGCGCTGATGAGAGGTGTCAGACAGGTGTCTAGGGGTCTTTTTCTCTCCATCCCATGACAAGTGAGAGCAAGCCCCCTGGGCAAGCTGATAGTCTACATTGCCTATCTCCTCACACATCTGTCATTGAATCCTAGGCCTCACTTACCCATTTTACACCAACAGGGTCCTGATGCTGGTGCCGGAGCATGATCTGAAACATGTCCTCATATTTACAAATCTGCAAAAGGCATTTCAGTGACAGAAAATGGATATTTGACACAAAGTAAAGAAGATAAAAACATCTGATTGCTGCATCAAAAGTTACTGGCATAGAGAGACATAGAGACGCTGAATCAAATTACTTTGCATGTTCAATGTTCTCAGCAAGTAAATAAAAGTATGTTTTTCCTTAAAAAAATATAATTTTTTAATATAATTTTAATCTGTCAATTGTGATATTAATGCGTAAACTGTAATAGTATTGTGTGAACTGACTACTAAAAGGCTTTTTACATTTTTTAATTTATTAAAATATATTATAATAATAGGGGCTACAGAATTAATTGCAAATATTCAAATCATAAATAACTTGCAATTAACTTAATTTAATTTCTTACAACTATTTATTTTTTTCCTTCCCTTAATAACTGGTTTTCAAAACTTATTTTAAATCACAAATTTAATCAACAGTTAAAAAAAAAAAAAAAACAAGCAGGTTCATTATTGTGTTGGACAACGGGGCGCCTTTGAGTCAAAAAGGATGAAACCACTGATCTAAAGACACTAAATTACTTTGGAGAATAAATCATGTTCTAAAACTATAAAAGGAAAAAAAACACAGACCACAATGCTATTTTATATGTGATTAGATTAAGTAGTAACACAGACAGTTATGTCATCGTTTGACTTTGAAGCTTGCAGACTGAAAAGGGAGGAATGTGAGGAAGCGACCAGACTTTAACATGTAGACTGAAAGACTTTGAATGCAACGCTTTTTGGAGGCACCGTATCAAATTCACATGGTTTGTCTGGGACTTATCATGCATTCACGTTCACAGTCTAGCATCCCGGTTTTACGCAATATTACAGACTGAAACCCCCCACGGGATACGTTTAAGAGCAGAGCTCACTGAGTGGCATTGAATTCAGATCTAAACGCACACAAACGCATTTGCACATGCACATACAATTGGGGAGACGGCAAGCTGTCAGTTAAATGCAGCCATACCTTTCTTATCAGCATCACAGCTTTGCCAGAGAGAGCCATGGTCAAATTAAAAGGAAGGGGGTGTGAAGTGGAGAGAAAAAAGAGGGAAGTGCCTTCCGGGGAAGTTATTAAAAAAAAAAAAAAAAGAGAGGGAGAAAGAAAAATAGAGAGCATAGAAAGCTGGCTGCAGTTCAAAGGGGGAGGGTCCTCTGCCTCTTAAGAGTCCAAATGGCAGTTGCTGGCAAGCCTGCAAAACACACAATGCCTCGTGGCCAAATGGCAACACACAACTCTCAGACAGGGAATAGAAAGGGTGGGGACTAAGGGCCAATGGGGTGAACTAATTTGGTACCATTTCATGTCTAGGCAAATGAAGGAAATGACCTAAAGTGATGCTAACCCTTAACCACAGGGAAAATGAGAAAGGGTGAAACCAAGGGCCAATGGGAACTTGTATGTTTATTTATCATTTTTATGACTGGCTGTTAAGAGAGACCTGACTCTATAGTTTGCGTCTCTATATAGCTTATTATCATGATAGGCAGCTTTTAGCCTTAGGTACAGTAAATACGTAGAAAGGGTTACGCGAATACTGTGGTTAGAAACGTAAAAGGTAAGCAGGATACATGAACTAATGTCTGTAGGTATATATACAGCTGAGCGAGATCAACTCGCATGTATACCAACACACTAACATGTGCAGATATATCTTAACCACCGGTTTAATAAAACACTATTTCATTGCATGTATGCAGCTAAGCAGATTTATGCACAGTCCTCCTCTCCTAGCGCTGCTGTAGCCCTGACCTCAGGTCAGCAGCAAGGCTGGATGGAGGAACGCAAGCTCACAGTTCATCATTACAGTCTGCAGCTCGAGCCCAAAGCGCAACACAACCAGCTCAATCTCATCCTTAATCATACTGGTTATACCATATTGCACACAGAGACCAGCAAATCAACTCTAGTAGTACAAAAATACGGTAGAATGCAAAATTGAGAATATTAATGACATAATTTAAATATTATACAGCATGATAGCTACATTGATACACAGCAATTCCAAGTTAATTTTGATAAACTTACATTTTACTTTGGTACTTTGTTCGCTTCTGTGCCAAAAGAAATAAATCCGAACAGTCAGTAGTGACTCAAACACTCCCTCAAAGGAGGTTGCTTGTTTCGTTCGTTCCGAATTGTGTTTGCACGAATCAAACAAGCACATTTTTGAGACTGCCGCTTCTTTCGTTGGTTTCTGAATGAACCAAACAAATTTGTTCAGTGAATAATTCAATCATTCATAGAAATGGGGGTCTGTTTTGGAAGTAATCTGATGAGTGAATGTTTCACTGAATGAGATTTCACTCTGAATGAATCAGTATTTTAAACAAATAATTTGAGTAAATGATTCAATCACTCACTAAAGTAACTTGCTCATTCTTGAATGAGTCAGTGCATATTTTTGATTCAATGACTCGCTCAAGTCAGCCACGTGTCGCCACCCTGTGGAATGAGGACGTAACCTGCAGAAAGGGTCAGACAAAAAACACTAATAATTGAATATAAGTATACATATTCAATAAATTATACAGAACATATACATATTCAATCCTGTTAGTCCAGTGCTGCTTTGAACACACAGGTGGAAAATAAACCTGAAAGATGCTGATGTCCATTTGTGCGTATACTGAAGGCAAGATGGGATAATGGGAGTTGAGGTGTCTGTGGGAATTTATTGGGCTGTGGCCCAGAACCTCGTGCCGCCACAAACAATGACCCATATCAAATGACAGATGACCCATTAATGCACATATAGTGCGCAGAGGGTCCTTCTTGGTCCATCTGTCAGACGGCAAGTGACAAAGCCGTTGAAAAGTCAAATCAGGTTTTTTTTTTTTTTCATGCACACTTAACGTCAACATATCAGCAAAATTGATTTCAAAGTTCCAGTACAGATTTTACTTTTAAATGTATTATTGTTGTCCTCGGTCCAGTCCGAAAACACACACAGCATTAACACATGGCTCATTTTGAAAAGTGGCATTAAGGCTGAACAAAGCAAAGGACCAGCCAGCGCTACGTGGTCATTCCAGAGAGAGAGATTTGAGGTGAATAGGCCCAGATTCAGACTTGACAGCAACAGCTGCTGAGAGATCTGCAAGCTAACAGCTGCTACTTTCAAAATGCCTTTATTTCTCTTTATTTTCAATTAAAAGCCTTTTTTCCTCTCTCGATCCAGCTCTTTGCTAATAACATAATGGCAGGTGGAATGTCATTGCTGGGTGTAATGCAGCTAAGTCCTGGTTGCTGTTTTAATGCCTTTCTAATTGGAGCCCACTCTCTGCCACAGCGCGTGGAAGGCAAACAGAAATGATTTGTAAAATAACGACTGCGGAACTAATAACTAGCCCTCGTCCTAATGTAAGGCTTTTTGTGAGGTGGAAAAAACTGTGCGAGCCCTAATTGGGTTTGCCTCAAAAAGACGTTTTAAACTCATCATTTCATTTCACAGGCTTTTTATGTCACATTTTACTGGAGAAGAAAAAAGCAGAAGAGAGAGCGCTCTCTCATCCATTTTGAGGTTAATGGTCAAGTTTCAAGCTTTTAAAACAGGGTGAAACCACGCTGAAAGGATTTGGGTTAATTAACTAGAAAGGTGTTTTACGTTTTTGCTTCTCTGGATGACTTTTCAAAGTGATTTTTTTCCCAAACCAGACAAAAACAAACAAGCTATGGTTCCTCCTGAAAGGTACGCACAGGGAAGGTGCACGACTCACCAAAGACACACCGCATTAGGTATTCTGAAACAAAACTTTTCCAACATTTTCTAGATAAAGGGCCCTAAATACCTCGGCTTCACAAAGAGTTTGCCTTTTACTGCTAACCAACCAAGCAATCCTCCTCAATCAAAATTCTGATGTTCACTAGTACTGGATTAACTAAAATTAGCAATACTGCTAGCTCAGCTATAACCATAACTTCATAACTCTGTAATAATATTAGGATACTGTGGCAAAATTTTCTTGCTTTAATACTGTTTTTTTTTTTTTTTGCACATGCATGTTCTATATATAAACAAACATGTTCCAAAAATGATTGTATTAAAGCAAAAAATAGATAATAATGTAATAATTAAATTCATTACATTTACAACAACTGTTGTGTTCATTACAGTATTTTCAATTATGTTATATATGTATATTTATTTGCTTTATTTAATTTAAAATTGTTTGTGCCGGATAAATGTTACAAATAAATATTGAATATAAATAAAGAAATAGTATGGTGGCTTGAAACAAGTAAAAATATAGATGAAAATAAACTATTTTAAATGTAAAGGTTACAAAATGAGCAGAGATGCCAAAAGGCTGATTTTTAAGCTTTTAATGTTACTTGAGGCAAACTGCTATTTCAAAATAAAAGTTTAACTGTAAGTAATTAAATTTAAATACTAAATAGCATTTATCTTTAGCTTGTACATTGAAACAAGCCTCTGGATTAGGTTTGCTTGTGCATTAAAAAGTGTGTTAAAGCTACATGCATAATATAGGTATTCAAGTAGACTTCAGACGACTTCAGTCAGTGTATAAACAGCCCAAACAGAGCTCTCCGTCTAGCATGCATTAGTGTCCTGACCTGCAGGTCCTGTTGAATCTCTGTCACATCGTAATAACCTGTCTTTTATCTTAAACACCTCCTCTCCCCCCTGGCCATGGTAAAGCACCTGCAAGCCTGACATATATCAAAAGATAATGGTAAAAGCTGGAAAATCTTTTTATTGGAGTCTCCCTCCACTAGCAGGCAAGATGTGGCAAGGTGTACAAATTAGCCTCGCTTCTCTTCAGCTGTTTTACTTGTAGATAAACAATGTCCTTAAAAAGCCTCTTCCTACCTACCCTGTTACTCATTTTTTTTAAGAGTTTGAAACATTATCTTGACAAAAATAGCAAAGTAAATAAGCCCAGGGTGAGAAAGTATATCATTCCTTATATTGTTTGTTTTGCAAGAATTCTAATGAACAGCGGACAAACAACTTTGTAAAAGAGCATTTATTAATATTTAAAAAAGAATGTAATGTAATTCATTTATTAATAAATTTACCTTACAAAACTCATCACAGTTTACTATGAAGGATATAAAATATGCCAACCTGGTCTGATAAAAATATGCACATTTTGAACCACTGTGCCATTTTTATGTACTTCACTGCACGTTTCGCCACAGTTTAAAAGATAAATGTCCACTGAGTGGAGCTAAAACACAGGTTCAATACATGAACCCTGGCACATTTTTATTACATTAGCATAGATCATGTATTTCGGGGATTCAGAATTGAAATATCGGTGGACCGCTGTGAAAAATTGATGCTCTATCATTTTGGAAATATGCCCAACACCAAATCCAACCCTAAACCTAACCATTAGTGTTAACAAACGCAAAATTGATATAAACACGCATTTGTTGATGCAACCATGTTATTTCAACTTCCGTTTACACAGATTTGAACTGTTTTGTGGAACTGTAGTTACACGGGATTCAAACCCGAGCTCCTCGTCTCTCAAGTACATCTCTATACTCCGGGAGCTACCAAACGAACCTACCGTCTATGAAAACCCATAGATATGAAGCTGGATAAGTGTGATGCCAACGTTAAAAAGCATCAGTTTTCAAACATTCCAGCACAGTAATATTGTTTGCAAGTCATAACATGATATTCTTTAAGTAACTGTGCGAAAATGACGCCTTATCTGTGTTAAAAGGACTAAAAAGGCAATTTTTTTGGAAACCACAGTGATATGTACTTGTTTTGTGTCTCGCTAAAAAGTGCACCGAAGAACGTTTATGCCTTGAGACCAGGTAGCAATATGCACATATGCACATATAAGTTCAGTACACTTCCATGATCAGGTGTCATCTCTTATATTGAAATCTCCTTTAGTAACAGTCTGCATAATCCTATAAGGCAACACACAGGAGATATTTTTTATGATATCATGTTTAACAGCGCTATCAGACTAAAATAGGGTAAATCGGGCTGTCTGTAGCCTGTAGCTATAGGTAAAAGCCACGCAGTGGACAACAGCCACATCCGAGTTCATCCGCCTTCACACACCTGCTCCAAAGCACAGCTGCAGCCCTCTTTCCACTCCACAGGAACTCACTTTCACAGCTGTAGATGCTTTCTCAGAGCTGCTTTAAAGTGGTAGAGCTAATCTGGAATCAGATCGAGCTTGACAGAATTGATGTTGCTCACTGAATGCTATCTGTAAGACTGATCTGGAAACAGTATAGCCTCAGGTGGCCGCCTCACCCTAAAATACCTATTTTATATACCAGCGTCTCAATTTCCCTGCCAAACATCTGCTTCCGAGTTCTTTAACTACCCCTATTATGGCTAATTACGTGAGATTTTTATCTGAGGACTGACTCTTAAGTTCACTTACATCTCGCCTGCGTACAAGCCAATGGGCCGAGAAGTCGGTGTGTGTTAACATGAGGCTTACGTGACAGATGAGAGAAAGAGAGAGAGAGTGACATTAGGGGACGTTCAGAATGGCAGAGATGCCCGCTCCAGCTGGTAGTGATGTCTGTGCCAAATGTTTGTCGATGCGAGCAGCTTGCCGAAACATGGCAGTAGAGACCTGCAAGGCCTCCGCAACGACCAGCTCAGAGCTACAGGCCATCAGCTGCTGAACTCAGATATTCACAGATGGACCCATAGGAGCATTAAATATAGCAGAAAAAAAAAAAATTACAGAGATGGCGTGTTTAAGGACGACAACTTGAGAATGACAAATGACTAAATGTGTAGTCTGCAGTTGTAAAATTTACTAGCAATTTTTTCTACACAACTTTTTGTTGTTGTTATTGTGTTGGACTGGCTAACTAAATTATTCTGTAAAATTATTTAGTGGATTTTTGTTGTTAAGAATTTGTTATAGTATTACTTGTTTGCATATAGGTTACCACTGTGGCACTTTATATTTCAAAGAATATTGTGGCTGATTACTTGTGATGTCTTACAATGTAAAATGTGTAATATAGCATTTGTATATCTGAGAGTGATTTGTTGTGAAACATCAATCTTGTAAACAACCTGATGACGTTTGCATAACAGAAATATAAATCTAATCATTAAATTATTCAAACATTATTTGTTATAGCAGTGTGAGGGATCTATTTTTGTAAGAATCTTTGCATAATATTGATAACACTTTATTTCTGTTAATATGTGTAACTTTTTCTAAAAGTAAACAGTGCATGAAAGTTTTTTGTGATAATGTGCATGAACAATTTTTGAGGTAAGTCAGATTGTAATTGATTGTGTGTTGCTAAAAATTTGCTGTTACGTTTTATCACTGTATAAATTTGGTTTTACACCGTATATACCTTTGGTTAGCACCACTTTGTTAAAAACTAACAATTTCACTGTGTGAAATGTCACTTATTTGTGTGAAATGTTGCTTAAAAAGATGCTAACCCGGGGTTAAGCACAACACACAAAACATAAAAGGCTTGTGCAATACAGTAAAGTATTAAATTAGAGAGTGCATTGAAGGGATAGTTCACCCAAAAATCTAAATTTGGTCATTGATTACTCACCCTCATGTTGTTCTAAACCCATACAACCTCCGCTCATCTTCACGACACACAAATGAAAATATTTTTGCTGCATTCTGAGAGCTCTCTGAGTAATTAATAACAATTTTTTTTTTCATTATACCACCCCTTTAAATTTTGAACATAACATGACAATCTAAATGTTATTTGACCATTACATTATTTTCAATATGTACAGTATTTATAATTTATGTTGTGCTTGTACATCATCAACCAACTAAAAAAATTTATAAATACTACAATGTATGTGTTAATCATTGTTTGTTCATGTTAGTTAATACATAAATTCATGTTAACAAATTACACCTTATTGTAAAGTATTACTATGTATTTTTTAATATGCTCACATAAGGTAAAAGATAAGGTAAAGGGTTGCTGATCTAAGGCCTTTACTATAGTGACAATTTATTGGTACAAATTTTGCATTATTTCCTTCTCAAAGTATGATCATACATTTATGGCTGTATGTTAAAGCACAGTAGTTCCTTGGCAAACTTTCACTTGGGCCCCAATAAGTTTTAAAATAACTTAATTTCATTAATGTAACCATAACTAAAATGCTGCAACACTAAAAATACACATGTACAGCATTAATCTGACATTTACAGAATATTGTAATAGACAAAGAGGGGCTTTTGGCATCAAAAAGGCTGAGAACCACTGTTTTTGTTGAAATATTATATTTCAACTCAAATCCTGTCCATTTTAAAACATCCTGACTGACAACACTTCTTAAGTTACCGACTTCCAAAACTGCAGCGATCCCACCTGACGAGCGTGAGAAGCGGTGAGAAACTCCCAGCAGCAGCTAGAAGTCTTGTTAGTTCTCTTGGCTAATGGTGGCCGCGTGAAACATCGAGGCTGGCTTTCATTAAGGCAGGGCTGTTTTATTTGCCAACGTATAGCTCGGAGGACTGCCTGTTGAGCTGGCGGGGCGGCTCCATCACGAGTCTGCGGATGAAGCGGAGAGCGGCGCATGAGAAATGATAGGAAGGCGTCTGATCGGAGCGAAATCAAAGGGAATCTGGTGTAGTACTTCACAGAGCACCGATTCCTGAGGTGAGTGATGTATGAATGTTTGATGAATCTACCACCATCTTTGCTGGAGCCTCCCCACACACGCGCAAGATTGAGTGCTCAGGCAGAGGTTTTGATAGGCATGCATAAGAGGGACGATGAAATACCCTCTCGCACACACGCGGAGAGCTCAGAGCCATCGGGAGGGGGCGTGGAGGTGGGTATGTAGAAGGATTCGGGCTGTCAGTTGCCAAGATGAGTGCTGACAATCAGTCAGTGGGAGAACAATGTTTCCTGTCAGTAGGTACTCTAATCACCTCACTACAGTTTTAGTTAAACTGCTTTCTGCACACGCGCCTCTGACACCCAAACCGCTGTTCAAAGACTACCCTGAGGGTGGGGAGGTGGAGAGGGGGGGGCAGGCAGAACCAAGACAGGTAGGAAAGAGGGAAACAAACAACTGCATTTTCACCTCTCGCCGTTTTCAAAGCGCGCGGGAGGGTTGCGGAGAGAGAAAAGCTTCACTCCAGCAGGTAGTGCCTGTCAGAACACATCGATGTCTACTAATTGGGTCATTTTTGATATGAGGACCGTGTGCCAGCGTATTGATGGGGGAGTGATCGGGGAGCCAAGCGCCTGTGAGGCCGCTCTGGCACGCGATCAAAGCCGGCGCGAACGCCGCCTGCAGACAATCTGGCACGAGCCGGGCACTGCCAGGCACAAGAGCATCTGAATACAGGCCCGGCGCCCCTGCCGCAGTCGCAGGAACGTAATTTGTTACATGGGCATTTGAAAGAGGAGAGACTTAATCCACATGTGTAGTATGAAATTGGCGGTTTTGTAGCAGACTGTTCCCCCAAACAGCTTCTTCTCTCCCTTCCAATGTCTCAAATCCCCCCAGGAATGACCACGCTGTTTAGGCTGTGAAGGCGGACAAGTATCTCTAATCTGTACTCGTTGCTTGCTTTGACAAGATTTCGTTCTTTTTGCTCGTGTTTGTGTCTGTTGGAGATTCTGAAGGCTGGAGCGAGTGATGTAGAAAGGGAAAAACCCCCAGGAAGTGCGCGCTATCATCCTCTCAGCATCCGTCCATCCCCCGTCATGTTAAAAAAGACAGGAACACGCACCTCCCTCCTGCACTTGTTTGTTTTGCGGAGTTGCTTGGTTTCCCTTATCTCTTTTTTTTTGTCCGCAACTTTACTGAGCTTGTGTGTATATAGTCCGATATCTCCTGGATTAAACGTCATTCAATAGAAATGCAATAACCTGAATTACAGATTTCTTTAATACCTTAATTGTTTCTCTCAGGCAGAAATGAAGACGTTTGTTTACAAATCCTGCTTTTCAAATGTTCATGATGTGAAAAAGGCCAATGTAATCCCACTTCTAACATCTCAATAAATTCGCAGGCTCAGATTTACAGTAACAAGGAAAAATATGCAATTTCTTTATGCTACTTTTAACGTAAATTTATACCTCTATACTCATAATACATGACAACAATTGTTTCATCAAAATTTATACTTAATTGATACTTTAGTCACCATGAACTTAGCCTCTACGTCTGCTAGTGGTAATCAGTCTACTTTTTGGATTCAACATAGACTATGCAAAAAAAAAAAAAAAAAAAAATTAAAGGAAAAAAGCATACTAATCTAAATCTTAATTCAACTGATCCCTAAAGTAAAATGTAAAAAGCAATAAAACAGTTTAGTCTATTAAAATTGTAAAAATGTACTGGGATATTATGACTATATACAGTTATGTATTTTGTACATTAGAAATGGTTATCAGTATACATAATTGCATACATATTTAATAATATATAATCTCTACATTTATTTATACCTTATCTGGATATATTTTCAAAATGAAAAAAACTTTATACCTTTCACATACAGTAGTAAAACTACTGTTTAAGGCTTTAAAAAAAAATCACTATTCATTTAAAATTTCACACTTTTTTTTCAATTAGCTACCTTATTCAACCCAATGTGTCACCCATGTTAAAAACCCGTCTGGTCTGGAAAAATCTGGGACAGCGAAATTTTACTTCTATTTATTGCAAGAATGTTACAATCACAACATTGTAATGTGAGCAGTCTCCAATTTTTTAGATTAGTTGGATCTTTATATTTCCCACCGGGGTCCTGTTTAAGCAATAATAAGATTAAGCCTCTCTGCTGCGTATCTGACAGTCTAGGGTTGTTTGTTTATTTGTTTACATGGCGTCTCTGTCGCAATCTGGCTCTAGCAACATACTGAAGCAGTTCCAGTTGGGTAATAACTGAGGGGCAAACTCCCACACCTCCAGAAAGAGTCTCACTTCTCTCTCCTTCACACACACACACAGACACACACAACTGTCCAGAGGAACTCTAAGACCCTTCTCCAGACCTCAAGAAACCTCTTACTGGCCAACAGAGCAGAAGACAAAGGACAACTTCTCTCCCCATGCCAAGATGAATCACGCCTCAGCCTCATACATAAATCATGAGATCCGGAGGAGTCTTTAAGAGAGAGAGACAGAGATAGAGAGGGAAAGACAGACAGAGGGAGAACCCAGAGGATATTTTGCCTCTCAAATTCACCCACGCTGTTTTGGGTGAGTTAGATCCACTCATATATATCTATATATTGTGGGGGGGGACAAATAAACAGGTGCAAAGGAAGCCCCTCTGAGAGAAACCCCAAAAGTGTTTGTGTGCTTTTCGCTTTCACGTGCGCTCATAAGTGCATGTGTGTCCACACACAAACAAGTGGGGGCTTCAAATGTATGGGATATAGCAGCTCTTTGTGTTTGGAGATGCAAAGAGAAGCCAGCAGCACTGGGAGAAAAGCACCTGTTCAAAGCGACCTAAAAAAGCCAGTGGAGTCCTCAATACTCTCCACAAGGCCTGCTGAGATGCCGACTGAACTGCCCGGATCTCAGAGAGCTCTCTCTGCTCTTTCATCACTCCTACCATCTTCACCAGATCTGCAGAAAAAGTGCACCAAAAACATGATGAGGTGACCGCGAAGACCTTGTGCTGACAAATTCACAGACTGACTAAAATTTCATACACATGCACTAAAAACATCTGTATTGATAAGCATTCAATTATTAAGTAATAAAAATTTAACCTATATTACTTATACAATTTAATTAAAAAAAAATGCATTAAAAATATTATTAAAAATATTAATTATTGTCATTAAAATAAATAAAAACACTATATTAAAATAATAAAAACTAAATTAAAAATATATATGTTTTATGTGTATTTTAATATAACACACACACACAATATATATATATATATATACCCTGGACCACAAAGCCATAAGGGTCAAGGTTTTTTTTATTTATGCATTATCTGAAAGCTTAATAAATAAGCTTTCCATTGATGTATGGTTTGTTGCATAGGACAATATGGGGTCTATATGAAAATCTTGAATCTGAGTGTGCAAAAAAAAAAAAAATCACCTGTAAAGTTGTTCAAAAGAAGTTCTTAGCTATGCATATTATTACTCAAAAATTAAGTTTTGATATACTGTATGTACTCTCGAAAATTTACAAAATAGCTTTATTTAACTTGACTATTGCTACAAATATACCCATACTACTTATGACTGGTTTTGTGGTCTAGGGTCACATATACAATTAGCATTATTAAATACTATATTTTTATATATTATATAAGTTAGAAGCACTTTAACACTGACCACAAATATAATTTATTTCCCATTTCTCCTTTCATTTTTCTCCAATCTGCAGCCATGAAGCAGAAGACCTGGCAAAAGTCTGGAAGGTCGCAGCAAGAGAAGCTAAACCAGGTCTCCTCAAGAATAGTGATATAATGAGCGCTCAGAAACAGGAAGACAGAGGTCAGTAATAGAGAGTGGTGGAAAAGAACGCACAAAAAGAGTGAGAGAAAGAAACCTGCACTCTTTCCGGAAGTATTACATCACCTGACAGTATTTCCTCACAATCAGCGTTACTTTTTAAGAACCCTAAATTGTATTACTTTCTGCATCTCCAAATTCTGCAACTGTAATTTCGAGTTGATAGTCTTTGCCAAACAATATCAACATTTATTATGTGACACCAAAGTTCTTTGTTTCAGACTAGCAGGTCTGATTGGGAAGTTGCTAATTACACTGTCACGGGGCTATCAGTGTGTTCCCACTTCATGGGAAGTAAAGTGCAGCCTCCTGAGGGACCCTCATAATGGGGAGAGCGGTGCTATCACCTCGGGGGCTGAAGTGACAGGGTGTATGGATGTCAACGCCAGTTTGGTATGAGGTGTCTGACTGAGAGTACAGTTCATAGCGGGTCGATGACATCAACCCATCATCGCCGTCACCATTCTTACAGTTCGCAGCCATTCGTGTGCAGCAGCGTCTGTGATTAGTATAATCATCACACTCTATCCGTTAAGTCAGACTATCACACACTCCTGCCCAGCCAGAAGACATATGCTTGAAGAAACATGAGACCTCAACTTAAAACACAGCAGCACGTAGACAAAAAGCTGCTCCGTACAAATGGGAGATCAGGAATAGTTCAAACAAACAAGGAATATTTCACCCCAAAAATGTCTACTGAAACACAATCAGGCTCTCCGAGATATGTTTTGTTTCTTTATCGGAACAGATATGGAGAAATTTAGCATGATGTCAATTGCTTATTAATGGATCCCCGGCAGTGAATGGGTGCCGTCAGAATTAATGCCCAAGGAGCTGCTAAAAACATCACAAAAATCCACAAGTAATTCGCACAACCATAGTACATTCATAATTGTGTCTTGTATAGCAAAAGCACTTTGGTAAGAAACAAATGCATCAAGAAGGTATTTTAACTTTAACTAATCCATTGCTTATATCCAAAATGTGTTCATAAACCAACGTTCCCTCCAGTCAAAAATTCTGTACCCTATTGTGCTCTCACATCAAAATCCACCAAAAAAACGCATTTGTTTACTCTAACAGTTTTTTGCTTGTAAATTGTTCTTAAACTCAATCTTAATCATTCTGCCTTTACCCTGCAATATTATATATAGAGGAGTATTGTTTGAAGATGAAAATTATGTACACATGACATCAGTTGCTAAACTGGAGTTGTGGACTACAGTTCTCTCATTCTGATGGCACCCATTCACTGCAAAGCATCGATTTGAAACAAACTCATCTACAATTTAGAGGGCCCACTGGTGAATATTTGTTCATTTTGCAACTACTTCTTTCATATAAATGTGACAATTGCCCCCGAACTGTCCTCAGCTCAATTTTGAGACCTCAATTTGTAAAACTGCATATGGCAGTGCTCGAAAAACTTGTTTATTTACGATAACTTGGAGCTCAAATCCAGCAAATTTGTACCAATGTTAGCCACAGGGGTTTTCCAGACCACTATATTTGTGTAAAAGACTGATACGCCACAGAACAAGTATGCAGAGCAATCTACGCACAGCCCTGATGTACTGTCGTCCGCTGCCACCTCCAGCAGCCAGGCTGTGAGGAATGAAGAGATAGAAGTGGAGGGCCGTGTTTAGGGATCGATGGTGGGGGAGGCCAATAAGAGCTCTCGCCCTGCAGACATGCTGGCGGTACCTGGATTCTGCGGGTAATCAATCTGCTCCCCAGGCCGCCCGGACCAGTGAGCTTCGTTGCGCAGGGCCCTGTGAAGTCGTGGGGGGAATCTGCTTTATTAAGACTCATTTGTCCTCTAACAAGCCACAGCGGTGGACAGGTGATGAAATACCACACCACAAACACATATGATTACCGTCATCATTGCCAGGGTAGTTGGTGCAGCCGTCGCCTCCTGTAGTGGTAGCTCACATCACTAAGCTCAAAACAATGTAAGGTGTGACCAGTAGTTTCAGGAAAAGATACAGGTCAAATATTTATATATATAAAACCACTCAAAGGTTTGGGCAATATGATTATTTATTTATTTGTATTTTTTTACATTTTGTGTTTTAATTATATTTAATTTTATTTATTGGAAGAAATACTTCTTGTTCAGCAAAAATGCATTGAACTTTTCAAATCTGACAGTAAAAATCTGTTTCAAACAAATAGTTTTTACCTTTCCATTCATGAAAGGATTCTGAAAAAGGTGTTACAGTTTCATAAAAAATTTAAGAAACTGTTTTTCAAGTTTAATTTAATACATTTTATGTTGTATATGTTTTTGAGCATCAAATCAGAATATTTAAATAATTTCTGAGGAATAAATTTCAATTAAAAATCTATTAAAATAGAAAATGTATTAATAATTGTGAGATTTCTATAAATGTACTTGCATAATATAAGAATGTAAGTGGCATTTGTTTCAATATATGATATGATATGATATGATATGATATGATATGATATGATATTATATGATATTATATGATATGATATGATATTATATGAGGTTAACACTGATTTCCACTCTGGCAAATAAGTCTATATTTCTGTACATTTGTTTGACTATGAATACTTAATGATGACGACGACCTAATCATGATGATCTGCTTGTACTTCAATACAACCAGAGCGAGGGAAAAGAAAAACTGAAACTAGACTAACAGCAAAAACTATCCCCAAGGGCCTTTTTTACAGTTAAATGAAATAATTAGAGCCAACTCCCCCGTGGAAGCACTTTTTTTAAAAATTCATTTTCAAGGAAGTAATTAGTTTTTTGTAATTATATATGTGTCTTGCATCTTTAATCTTTAATCATTGGGAGGCAGCTCCCTTTGGGCGGCAAGGTGCTACATTACGCCTCTTTGCCAGAACACTTGTAGTTTCACCGACTGTCCACATGGAGTGCCATCTATGTACTTGAACATGGGATGCATACCGATGCTGGAGCTGACCACGCATTATGTCTGTGAGGAAGCCTTTGCTTAATTGGGCCACGAGGTTCAGAGGAAGTCCCTTTTGTGGCAACTGAAACAGTAATTATAAACAGCCCTCTCTAACTATTGACGTAGCAAAAATCTCAACAGAACAACGATAAAAATAACCTCATGCAGCCTCATTGATAATTGCATATTTTTAACCAGCCAAATTAATGACAAACAAAGGTCAGTAGCAACGAAGGGATTAAAGAGCGCAGATCAAATTAAGAATGAATTACAGTTATATTCATTTTATCAAATAAACAAGATTAAACTGCAAATCTTAAGAATTAAGACAAATTCCAATGTAGCACAGTAACCCTAAAAGACATCTCAGTTCTCCAGTGATCATACTGTGCTTGAGAGCCTTTGTTTGTATGTTCATAGACCCTCCTCACAAACACAAACTGCACTTTAAACAGGACACAGTATTAGCGGCTAAGCCTTGAGATTGGATGTGGGATCGCCATCGGCGGTTTAGTTTATGCTTGGCCACAACATCTACTGGGTAACGTCTTCCCTCAGAGCTCTGAGCTCCCAGGCACTTGTATTAATTGAGCTAGTAATTGAACAGTTGTCTTCATTAGTTCTGGTCCCCTGCACACGAGTCTCGGTTTCGGGATTACCAGCAATGTATTTGTGTGAGGAAGAGGGGGTTGAAGCCCTGAGGTGGATTTACAGAGGGTTTCGAGCTCACACTGCTGGATTCTGTGAGAGGAAATGAGAGGTGACCAATGTGTTCACCCTAGCAACCGGAGCTAATCCCAACAAAAAATACATGACATTGAATTGCAGCAGCAATCAATATAATAAATGAACAAACACCACAACAGCACAAGATGTATTGATATATAGTATTTAAGTGCTAATAAACAGTTCTTTGGAGATAGTCAGATCGTTTCAATGAATCATTTGAATTTATTCATAAATTGTGAGTGTGATTTGTTTTTCACAGTTTGATTCTTTTGAGTCTGGTGAACCTGTTCATAAAACTGTTTTGTTTACTTTTTTAAAAATGTACTACACAGGAGAAACTCATAGTTCTTTCATTAATTTAATATTGACTGAAAAAAATATGTAAGTGTTATTTTTATAGCCTACACTCCCAATATAAAAAAAATGCTTGTTTGTAAAAATAAAAACAAATACAGTGTGCTTTTCTTCATTCTCAGTCACTGTGAATATTATCATGAAACAAATCACTATAATGAATAAATATCACATACAGTACACCTAAAAAAGAATAAAAATTACAAATAAAAGTGACTATTATTAAATGAAGTCATGTCGAAAACAAATATAAATAATCAGTATGAAACCATCGTGAGGTCCAATCTTTCTCATCTGAGCTCACCTATAATGTAATCATGGCCATGGCCGCACGCTATAAGATAATCTTCCACGTGAAACAAAGCTTGAGATGCGCGAACATGTAAATGTCCACATCACCTCTGTAAACAAAGAAAGATTCAAGTTCATCTTATTGTTTTTGGTAGAAGACACGCTGTGAAGAATAGCATATTAACATATTGTGTTACAACATGTTATATAATAAATCTATAAATCTACTGCTCTTGTGTCTCCTCACAAACACTCACCATTGCATTAAAACTGGTACACCGTTGTCTATTGTGAAATCAAAATGACAGCATAGCAGGTGGAAATTTACAGATTAAGGACGGTAATATTATAATGAGATCCCTTTGTAACGTCACCAGGGGAGAGATATCAGACTTTTCAGAAGCTTGCAGAAAAAGGCTTACTAAAACTGAGTTAAAAGTTACTAAACTAAAAAGTTACTGGGTTAATCTTTTTCGTGTTTCCTTGTTAGGTAGATGCACTGGGGATCTTATAATAAAACCTTAAAACCTGGAAAAGTCAGATTCTCATGATATTTCACCTTTAAGTAACATAATTTTATTGACATAGGTAACTGTAATTCAAATTACGTCAATTTAAAATGTAATGCATTACTTAACTGTGTTATCAGGAAAAGTAATTCAATTACAGTCATGCGTTATACCCAACTCTGCTTCTAATTATGTAAAATAACCATTTAATCTTTTCTTGAACAGGTTCATTGAAATGAACAGTTTGAAAGATGCGTTTCACTGTAATTATTCCAAAAACAGCTTTTTAAGAGGGAAACTGTACAGACATTTCTAAACATTCCTAATGTAAGAGCTTTCTACCATCTTGATTCAAGGAGAATAAAAAAAATCAAGAACACAAATAAAGTAGCGAGAAACAAGCAGGCCACGCTTTGGCAATGCAATGTGCTTGAGGTCAGGCAGAACTGAGAGAAAGATAAAACTAAATTAACTGAGGGGTCCCTGACCCCCTTTCGGATAGTTTTAAGTGGTTTACAAGAGCTGCAAATCCTCACAAGATGAATAAAAAGCTGGTGTCTGACCTCATCCCAAGCTTGAAGAGGTTTATTGACAAAAAAAGAGAGAGAAAGTGGATAAGAAATTATACTTTGACTTTCGAAGAGACATCTCCATCCCCTTTTAAGATGCATTTTAACATCAGCCGCAATTTGCATCCCACTCTGCCGACCAATTATTGTGGCACGCAACATGGCGAGGCAACAGTTCCAGAAACCCCAAAATTGTCAAGGAATAAAAAACAAAATCTACCAAATAAAAAAATAATAAATAAGTAAGTACAGCACAGACTTCAGGAAGAGTGGGTTAGTATGCCTCCTGATTTGCCAGAGGATTTAGGACAGTAGTTCTTCTCGCAAAGCGGCTCGTGGTGAAATAATTATGCCTAAGTGCTTTCAGAGTTATGCTGAAAATGAAAAATGGTGGTGGTGTCCGCAGTTAAATAATGTTAATGACTTCGACTAGAAAAATGCAATGCACTTTGCGGAGCATGTCAAGAGCATAGCACATTGTTGGCTTAAAACAACCAACTTCACACAATATGGAGGGTTTTGACAGGGGGTTGGCTGGGGGTGAAGATCAAGCCACGCTTTAAATATCATACGCAGCGTGCGGCAGACACCTAACACCTGTTTGCGAGGAGTTAAGACACCTTCCTCCTCTCGTTGATGCGGATTCAACGATTTCCTGGTAGCTAACAGCTTCTCGATATGGGAAGTCGTAGCACCAAACTGGAACAAACAACGGCAGAAAGCATCAGAAAGGAATATATTATGAATATTCAGCGAGGAGGGAAAACTGAATCCCTCATTTTCACCTTTCCTCCGTTCTCTACATTGCAGCTTTTTCTTAACTGCATAATTAATGAGCAAAAAAAGGAGTGTGAATTTGTTTGTGTTGCCAAATAAAAAGTGGTGGAAAGACAGTTTTTTTTTTTTTTTTTACTTTCTTTTTCGGGTTTTGCAGCCTTTTCAGAATACAATAGCAAAATAAAAATAGCAGACATTATATATCTTATTGCATTTTGTTCTGTAATCTCTTAAATTCAGTATTATGGATGCATGTGCAGCGGATCACAAATGCTTGCTATTGCAAACAATTGATAAAAGCTAACAGCTAAATGCTAAAATATTTTTTTTCTGGCACTTCTCAAGATCTCATGATAAAACCTTTCTGCTCAGACATAAACACACGCTGATTTTGAGCAGAAGCGAGTAGAAAATCTCCAACATCACAATACGCATTTGTTTCTCTGACATCAATTGTTTCTGCAGTAATTTTCTCGACCTTTCTGTGCAATTTTTATCCATGAGAGCGTGATGTGCTTTTAAAACGCATGCTATTTGCCTTCATGAAGACAACTGGGCTTAAAAAAGGGACAGGGGAAGAAAAAGTAAGAACGGGGGGGTAGCTTCATATTTGCTCGCTAAAGGGAGGTGTTTTTTCCCATCCCTCCAAAGGTACACAGATCCCCCCAGGAATAGATTAACTGGCCTAGAATCAGCTGTCAGAGTTTGATACATTCAGAAGTTATGCAGAGAGGAAACTAGACAAATTCATGCATTTGTGATCCATCCCCGCTCCGGTGTGCAGAGAAGTAAGGGGAACATTAGAAGCGGCTTGGCTGCAGGCAGGAAGAGAGCGCAGCAGGTATATATGAAAGAGGCGGTAGAGGCTAATCACGTAACCGTAGCCTAAAGAGACAAACTTCCCCTTCAGTTCTGGAGCTCCATTATACTCTGTTACGCTCCTGATTTCTATGGCCACATGACAGAATCCACCGCTCTCAACAGCACAGCTCTGCCCCTGAATCTATCACCACTGTTAGATCACAAGAGGATGAATTTCTCCTCTTGCCTATAATGTTTTTAAGGCGAAAATACAATTTGTGAGAGAGTGCTCAAAACTCAATCTTCTCCAAGTAACATGCAATGACATATTTGGCACTTTCGGTGAATACAGTACACTTTTTTTGTCTTATTACTTATTCTAGGCACAAATAATATTGTTGTACAGTTAGACAAGCAAATTAATGTTATTTTGGCATGTTGCAAACTTAGAGGTCTTAATCTTCTCAACTACATACATATAAAGTAAAAATAGACAATAATATTGTATTATATATAATATAGTAATGCAATTAATTGCAATAAAGCACTATTTTTAATCAAAAATAATATTTTTAAACAAAATTTAATTAATAAAAACATTTGGAATTTTGATTAACAAAAACATTTTGCTAAATGAGTCTAGATTTAGTATCAAAAGTGTATTTATTTTAGTACTGTCAAACGATTAATCACATTCAAAATAAAAGCTTTTGTATGTGTATATATAACACACACGCATATATATATATATATATATATATATATATATATATATATATATATATATATATGCGTGTGTGTTCTGTGTTTATTGTGTATATATATTTACATCTATATCTATGTATTTACATATCTAAATTCTATATAATTAACATTATAAATCAATACATTTAATATATAAACATATCACATTCTTCTGAATGCATGTGTGTTCACGATTAACTGCGATTAATCATCTGACAGCACAAATTAATAAACAAATGTATTTATTTATTTATTAATACTAGAATGCATTAATTGATCAAAAGTGACAGCAAAAATATCCATAATGTTACAAAAAGTCTATTCCAAATTATTTTAAATTAATGCTTCAAATATAATTCTTTTGAACTTTCATGTTTGAAAGAATTCTGTTTTCAGCACTGATAATAGTAAGAAACATTTTACTTCTGAAAGATCATGTGACAGTAAAGAATATAATGGTTTTGAAAGTTCAGCCTTGCCATTATATTGTAAAATATATGGAACAGAGACAATTTATATTTTATTTATTGTCTTTTTATGCATATATATATATATATATATATATATATATATATATATATATATATATATATACAGTATATACAGTAATTTGGCAAAAATGCAATCCTTGTGTAAATATAACAGAAAACAAAACAGTAAAAATATATCCTATGTATATATAAATATATATGCTGTCCATACAGTAAAAAAAACAACAAAAAAAACAATTTCAGGCCCGATTTTGTACCCTATTTATTGGAAGTGTCATTTCTTAACCTGCTCAGGTTGCACTGCTTTACATCACACTGAACCTTGTGAAATATTGGGTGTATTTCATTGGCACGGTATTTTCCTTTTTTTCCCCCCGTCTCTTATCTCTGCCTCTTTACGGTTTATCAAAAGCATTTGCATCTCATGCGCTGCATTTCCTGCACCGAAGCCTTAGTCTCAGAGAGACCAAGCGCTGTGTGTAATATCCCAGCACTAACCTCAGCGGCTGCTTGTTTTCCATCTTGCCTGTCTCTCTCTGCTGGGTAACTGCTGACCGCGCTCTCTTTGTAAATATCTTTGATATGTATTGTGCTCATGTTTAAGCAAATATCAGAGGATAGCAGTGTAGCTGTTTGGTGGCCATTAAGATGCAGCGAGTGGCGCTCACTCTCAGACACTGTCTCTGCTCGCAAAGGTCAACTACCCAACCCCCCCCCCAAACAGACACACACGTGTGTGCGGGTAAATAAGGGCCCGTTTACAAATGTGATGGGGAAACAGTTCACCTTAAAAAGCCATTAGGCGCTGGGCTTTTGAACTTTACAGCCTTCTTTTTAATTTGCTACTGTCAGGCCTGTGGTTTTTTTCGCTTCCTGACCTGGATACGGCAGCAAAACAAGCAGAGCCCGCGTATCAGCTTCAGATAAATGGTGGTAAACTTAAGGCAAACATTTAAATGTCGTTCTTCCTCCGTCACTAATGTGAATATACCTGTACGTACCTGACATGACATGAACCGATCGAACAGAAGACTCGAGATGTGACTCACCCGTCCTTCCAGCAGTGGTCAGTGCGAAAGGTTCACTCTCTAGCTGGAAGCACTACCTGTCTCCTTGGGCTTGACAAGTATCTGCACTGTCAACACGGATCAGACCAGCAGCCTAACCTACAGTGGCAGCGCGTGACCCCGGCAGCAACACACCTCAGCCCCGGCTTCAGGCACGGCCCGGCCTAACAGCGGCCCTGGATGGACTCATCGGCTGCAAGGGAGGCAGGATTGTTCTGGGTTTGAGTGAAATGAAACTTTAGTATTGTGTTTTTGTGACCCAGGTGTTTCGGGTCAGGTTTTCTTTGAATTTCAAGCTTTGAGGGGTAGTGAATACAGGACACGGTCTTGTGTTTAAAAATAGACTGATGGAGCGAAACGACGGAATATGCCAGACTCTTTTACCTGACTCTTGTGTGTGTGTATAACTTCTGAAGTGAACTAATTAATTATGATTAACAAGTGAAAATATTTTGTTCACACAGATCATGTTTAAAAATGGAATGATGGAGAGAAACTGAAAAGAATACAAGGGACTGATTTTGAAATAATTACATACTCTATAATGAAATATATAATAAAAAAACCTTAATAATAGCACAAGCAATTCAAGCAAAAAATAAAATAAAAAAAAAAAAAAAATATATATATATATATATATATATATATATATATATATATATAAATCAACAAATAATAAATACATGTATTTAAAAAAATCATTTATTACTTAATTACTTAATTATTACTTCTCATGCAGCTTTATTTCATTCAACTGTCTGTTTGAACTTGTTCTGCAGTGTTTCATACACATTTGTTTCATTTTTGTGCACATGTATGTAAACCCTTCCCCACCCCCTCCACTCGCTCATACCCTCTCCTGTGTTCTCCAGGGGTTCTATCTCAGTTGACTGGTCCCGCTGGAGACTGCAGAAAGCTGTTAAGACTGCTGTGGTGTCTCCTGCTACAGCAACACCGGTTCATGTGAGCCGAGTCCCACAGGGAGTCTCCACCTGGAACAACGGACAGGTTATGAGGGTAAACAAATATGTCTTTTCTCCATTTCAAATGCACAAAGCTGTGGTTAGGATAAACTGGGGGGGAAGATCAGACTAACTGAGAGGGAGGAATACTAACATGTGGTTGAATATCAAAGGAATAGAATCTTATCTGAAAACAAGCATGACATTTGATGTTCAAATCCCAGATTTAGAACTAAGGATCTGAGTGAGAACACCTTGGACTGACAGTTATCTCCAAAGACTGAGAGACAAAAAACCAAATCCTAGGTCAAATCTGTCTTTTTTGTGTGTTTGTGTGTGTGTTTGTGTGTGTGTGTGTATATATATATATATATATATATATATATATATATATATATATATATATATATATATATATATATATATATATATATATATATAATTTTATTATTATTATTATTTTATATTATTTAAAATTTTACTTGAAAATGAAAGAAAACATAAAAAATTATTTATTTTATCTGTATTTATTTACTTATTTAACAATAGCAACAATACCGACAGAAGCACACATAAGGTTCTAGGTGAAACTACTTGAATGCGGGACAATACACCAGACATAGGCTTTTAAAGAACAATTGTGAAATAAATAAATAAAATACAGTCCTCTTACAGTATTCTATGTGGGAAATAAAAGGGCCTTCCTCTGCATACCCTATTTTCTCTGTGTCAGGACAACCTTGCTTCTGAGAATTATTAATGGCTCCCTTGTAAGCTGTCATCTTTTTTTCTCCCCTCATCTTGCATTTTCCTCCGGTCTCTACGAAGCAGCACCACCACCAAACAGGCCACAGATCAGCTCTATCAAACTGTGTGCGAGAACCCAACAGTCCCTTAGGGTGAAACGAGCGACCTAAAACAGCACCCAAAAAAAGTGGAGCTCCGTTTTAAGAGCGCTATATTATTTTGATTGTGTGTGTGCTGTTGTTTTGTGAGGAAGCTGAGACGAAGGGGTGCGGGGACAAATCGCAGCATTGGGAGAGACATGTGGCCTTCGTTTAAACTGAGTCATAAATCAGAGCACTGACATAGAGAAGGAGAGAGAGAGAGAGAGAGAGAGAGAGAGAGAGTGTGTGAGAGAGAGAGAGAGAGAGAGAGAGAGAGAGAGAGAGAGAGAGAGAGAGAGAGAGAGAGAGAGTCAAAACTTAAAATTGCCTCGGCTCATTTCCGACGTTTTCACCGTTTTCCTCATTTTTGTTGCTTCACCTTCCTCTCCTCATCCTGGTACTTTGTTTACACACCTTTTAAAATGCAATATCTCAGATGCATTAGCCTTCCTCCCTCTTTTGCAGTCGCTCTTCTCTGGGTTAAAAGTTAATAACTATAAGCTCTTTTCCTCACGTACCTCCATCACTCTCTCTCTCTCGTTCTCTCGTCTTGGCGGTCTCCCCCACCCTAGGTAAAGTACACAGCGCTTCCCTTGGGCTCACAACCAAATGCCACGGCCATGTTAACCCCCATCCGAATTCACACCACTGCCCCTCGCTTTCATTTGGCCCTGCATATATTACGCCCTCACGTGTCCTCTGAGCGTCTCTCTGAGGACGCCGATCCACCCAGCACCCCGCCATCAACCACAGTTCACCGCCCGGAGAGGACGTAAGTTCAGTGTGAGGAAAAGCAAGGGCAAAGCGGCCTTGTGAAAGAACGACGGACAAATAACATCTCAACATGTTCGCTGTGAGATGAAACTGGTTCTGTTGGTTAAAAATGAAGGATTGCTGCTAATTTAGGATTTGTATGGACATTGATACTTCGGAATTTGATAACTTAAAGGGATAGTCCACCAACAAATAAGGGTGAGTTTTATGTCGTTCCAAACACAGCTTCCTGCGTCTGCAGCACAACATGCAAGCATCGTGGTACTCTCCTGGACAAGTGGCGAAGACACAAGTATTCTCATAGCTTCATGAAATTATGGCTGAACCACTGATGTCACATGGACTATTTTAACAATTTCCTTTTTATATTTCTGGACCATGTGTTGCCATCTATGCTAGAAGAGAAAGTTCTCTGACTTTTGGATAAAAAATGACGTAATATCTTATGGAGTGTGCATTGAATCTGAGGATTGGTTCAGTCTCATTTGACTTGTTTTGTGAAGCGGGTCAACTGATTCTTTTGGTACTTTTGCATTCTTAGATGACAGCTTGAAAAACAACAACAAATAGTCTTCAAAGTCATACATAATAGTGTGAGCAATTAATGGCACTACACTACACCAGTTTTATTAAATGCATGTATGTGCGGTACAAATTAATTTAGTAAAAAAATGTCTGCATATAAAAAAAAATAATAATCTAATGAGATCGCTCATATTTGACAGAATCAGATTGAGCAGTCCTGTTATAAAGTTTGTATTTTTGTGATTTGTTTTGTGGAATTCACCAACATTCAAAAGTCAAAAGATTTTTTGTAAGACCTTGATTTTAGAAACTTAATACTTCTGTTCAGTAGGAACGCATTAAATTGAACAGTAACAAAAGTGTATATAAATAAATAATAAAAATATAATAAATATTAAATATAATAAAAATTCCCACAAAAAATATTAAGGAGTACAAATGTTTGAACATTAGTAATGTTCAAGAGCACCAAATCAGCATATTAAAATATTATTTAATCTATTATAACGAAAAAATACTTTTAAACCCCAAACTTTTAAATGACAGTGTACGTGCAACATTAAAAGCAGTAATAATAAGTCTGTACTATCGCATAACATCATTGTATTTAAGTTCACATGAGAACGGTTTTAGAATATCCTCCAGTCTAATCCCATTTGCATCAATTGCCACTTTTCAGTATCATGCAAATACAGAAATGCTATATTACCGCTTATATAGATTTACTGAATGAAGTGCTGAAGATGATTAAAATTGCTCAATATTCATCGGCTTGTGCATGCGGAAGAGCCTAATAATGCTCTTTGGTAGCTGCAGCTGTAATATTTATCAGCTTTTCAATAATCTACAGTGTTAATGTCAATCACGCAAGTACTTATGCAAGGAATCGGATTGCATTCAAATCCATCAGACAGGAGGGATAAGAACAATAATCCGAAAGTCATTACAATGAAATTTGTAATACAAATATGATTAGATAAAGAAAGAGGGGGAAAAAATCAAAGGGGATTTAAAAGAATGAGTCTAATGTTCAAAAATGTCAAAGATATCAGATTTGAAAGCAGAGCAGCGATGTTTCCAGAGGCAGTGGAAGGAAGAAGAAAAACTGAAAGGCGCTAGATTTTCGCCCTGCTCTGCTGTTTGCTCTGTTTGTCTGCTTTTGCATGATTAATATTCCAGTCCATGCCATCCCACTGCGCCCCTGCAGACAGCCCCCAGCCTGCAGCTCGGACATTCCATTTTCCTCCAAAATTCACGCCCCAAACTCTCAGAGCGGCCCGTCAATGGTGAAAAGGAAGGATTCGAGAGATGATGGTCTTATCGTTGAGGCTAATGATGATGATGATGGTGGTCCTACAGACGAGCGAAAGGCCTTCTGGGGAGCAAGGTGTGAGGGCGATGGGGGCGCATCGTGCGGAGGTGCGGAATAGCACCCCATCACCCCCCTCACCCTCGGCGGCGCTGTGGGCCGAGCCGATATGCGGGGTCCATTGTGTAGCGATTATGTAGGACGAACACGAAGGGTGCTAATCTTACTGTGGGAGGGTACGTGCTTGTGAATGATTGAGCATGAGGAAAAAGAGAAAAGGAGGAGATGAGGAAGAGGAGAAGGAGAGGACGAAGACAGAGAGAGAGAGAGAGAGAACCCCCTTAGCAGCGATTAAGAAATGGTCTGTCACAGATTAAAGCTGCGGGGAGGCAGGAGGGAGATGAGGCGAAGCCTCCCACAGACACAGGCTCATGAGGACGCTTTGCTGAGATTACCTGCGGTTATACGCAAGCAGCTGCTCAGGCACACACACACACACACACACACACACAGAGAGAAACACATGCAGAAGAGCGGGAGGGTGAGAGAAAATGAGAGACATTGAGAGGGATGAGAGGGGGTAAAACAAACCTAAACCAAATAGGCTTGCAATTTACAGAGGGTGAGCGAAGAGGGAGGACGACAGAGATGGAGAAAGAGACGGATGCCTGAGGAGAAAAGAAGAAATAAAGGAAGGATGGAGCTTGAAAAGCCGCTTGCCACGACAGCGGCGGAAAAAAAAAAGTGATAAAAAAAAAAATCACAGAGGGCCACACAGATATTATGCATCTATCATTCATTCCTCATATCATGTTCAAGATTGTAAATACTAACAACTAAAAACTTTTTTTGCTATTCTTCAAATTTAGTTAATAATCAGTCGAGTGGTCCTAATTAAAATTTACTTACGTAAAATAAAATTTTTAAATAAGATTAAGTATTTATAACTCAGTATAGAAAGTACTGTTGCACTACAAGGGATATAACCATATTAAAGTCAATTTCCCATGTATGAAATAAAAGCTAAAAACATAAGTTTTTATATTTCACAGTGTGACTTATTCTTACATACAAAATCTTATGTTATGATATAATTTGACTTATTTCTACTAAAAAACTAAAATGCCCTATTTACATTATAAATAAAAAGTAAAATTATGTTATAATAAATAAATAGTATTTATTGATCGAATGATTATTCTGAGTTCCATAGGAAGGTATTAATGTATAATTAAAACATATTCAGCATTTTTTCACCATCAAAAACAAAAACATTATATAATAATATAATTAAATTAAAAAGGAGCAATAAGATAGATAGATGGATCTTTTAGAGCAATATTGTTATAAGTAAGGGTCAGTAAGGTACATTTCATACTGTTTATTTCATACAGAAAGAGTGAAATTTTGATTCTTCAAGGAGAAAGGAAGGCTAATTACGGCTGAATTCCTCATCCCACAAGAGTCTTGTTTTCACACTATATTCCTGCCATGTAAAGGTGAAAATTTCTTCACTCTCTCGTTGACTGATTGACACATATGGGCAAGTCACTTCCCGTAATGCACCATGCTGGCAGGTCAAAGTTTCGTTTTAGCTTCATACTGAGTGGAGAAGACGAAGACCTCCTCAGGTAGTTATATTAGAAACAAGCTCCTCTGACTGGCAGGTAAGGCCTGTTTTGAACTGCTGGAGCAATTACTTGACGAGCCAATTGAAACGAGAAGCTCAGTCCAGTACGACTTAGTCCAGGAAAGGCAGAGAGAATTGAGTTTATCCGTTAAAAAACAAATCTTGACATAAACCAGACAGTATTACAGTTTGGTTTAACGTACACAGACAAAAAAAAAATCAGTATTCACCTGATACAGAAAATAAGTTAACGTTCATTTGATTGGTCATGCTTCTAAATATTAAAAGATCCTATATGGAAAAACAACAAAACTGATCATTCATTTGGCATGAACAAGTAAAAATAAACTTCTATTTTATTTTAAAACGCTTCTATTTTATAAATAAACAATTATAGTTATAAAAACACAAATTCCATTTATTTAAAACACAATATCAGTCGACACATCTTGAGTTCTTCATTAAGGAAAAAAATAAAAAAAAAATATATATATATATATATATATATATATATATATATATATATATATATATATATATATATATATATATATATATATATATATATTATGTACTTTAATATATATTATAATGTCTTAATGTATAAATATATGACTTTTAGCGTTTTTCTGAAAATCAAAAAAGTGTTCCTTCTAAAAGTAATTTAGAGAAACATATATTAATTTTAATAATAATTTTAGCAACATTAAAAAACATATCACATCAGATAAGCTATTAAACCAAACTATAAATCATTTAAATAATTAGATATTTGATATACTGTTCAATCATGCCCATAATGTAATAAACACTATCTTTGGTAAATTACTTCAAATATCCGCTAAAAAAAATCAACTTGACATCATTACAATTGCAAAAATGGCTCAAAAAGCTGAACTAGTTTTGAGAAATGCCTCATTTGTTTGCAGATGCTTCTTGGTTTAATATTTTGTATCTAATGCAATGATGTTAATGCAATCTGACATAGTCTTGCAGACATCAGTCTGGTCTGGGATACATATAATAACATCAGTGTGATAGACTGAGTATAAACAGGAGCAATGGTTGTTGTTTTTTTTCTGCATTTGTCATAATATACAGCCTTCCATTGCAGAATGAAGGTGCAGGAAAGGAATGGCCTTGTGAACCGTGAGTTTTCAACCTGGTGACCCGCTGGTCCCTAGTCCATCTCCACAAGCACTAATAAAACACAGCGAGTTGTGAATTATTACTGCATCACTCCCGACATGCTTCTGACAGGCTACGGTAGGCGAAGATAATTGCCCTTGCACTTGCTGCCTAATGAACATAATTACACGTTATTTCCCATTCTCCCTGTGATTAATTGTTACAACGTTTCTTTGTTGGGTTCCCGACAAATTGCCACTTCATAATGACACTATTGCCTCTCTGCAGAGTGCACAATCAAAAATGGTTCTGGCACTTCAGCAGGCAGGCCTGAGGTCCTTGACAAGCAAAGTTAAATTGGTAAAGTAAACAGTCTTGACATTTGTTTGACCAGTGAGCAGTTAAAGCTCTATAATAGAGCTTTTACCTTAATGTTTACCTGTAAATCACTGTGAGGTTTTTGGAACGTCAAAGATGTTTAATAAAAACATCAGTCATATTTCAATCATTGTGTTTGGCTGTAATAGTCCAATAAATGTTTCTGCAGTCATGCAGTTTTATAGCATTTATGCATTTTAGCAGAAGTTTTTATTCCAAGTAATTGCTTTTTTACTGTAATGCTATACAATAATAGAATAAATAATCATTAAATAAAGTCTTTAAAAGTATAGTTCACCAAAAATAATAGTGTCATCATTTACTCACCCTGGTGTCATTTTAAATCATTTTGATTTTCTTTCTTCCCTCTGTGGAACAGAATTGTTATTAGTGTTTTAATAAATATTTTAAATGAGCTTTTGGTTTTTTTTATATTTTTAGTTTTGATTTTATGTGCTTTTGTCTGTGTTTTTTTTTTTTTTTTTTTACTTTAGTTAGTTTTTTTCAGTTTTGGTTTTAGCTTCAACTCAGATTTTGAGCTTCAACTCAGATTGTTTTTATTTGCAATTGATTGTAATTCATTTCAGTTCCAAGGCAACGCATTCTTGTTTTGTTTACGTTTTTCATAATTGTATTTTGTAAAAATGCTAATAATAACTTTATTTGTAGTTAATAATAATAGCAACCCTTTTTACATGCAGCGAAGTGAATGGTGACCGGTGGCTGCCAAGCTCCAAACAGGAAAAAAAAAACACTGTAAGTGTAGTCAATACATCCCATACCCTTTATTCCAAGTCTTATTTAATAATTTAATAGCTTTGTGTGAAGAACATACTGAAATGATGTCTTTTCTAATGCTTGACACCTTTCCACGGTACGCGAAACAGCAGTATGGGGATTCTGCGATAAATCCTTTTGTGTTCTACAGAATAAAGAAAGCCATACGGGTGACTAAATGATGACAGTATTTTCACATTTGAGTGCATTATTTAGTCATTCATCAATGAAAATATCATCATCACCAGGAAAACAACATCAGACATTAAAGTTCTTAGCAGGTTCCCTGGGGTCATTTGCAAGGGCAATAAGTTTGGGATGTTTTGCACAAAGAAGGCTTAATTGTAAGGTTGTCTACCAGTTAAGCAAGGTCTTTCTTATAAGCATTTGCCTAATAAGGCATGTGCTAATGCAATAGGGTGCTTACTTTAAATCAGCCATAGCAAAGATTAATTTGAGCAAAAAAAAAAAAAAAAAAACGAGGGGAAGAAACAGAGACGGGAAACTAGCGGTGACTACGAAACTGACAAAGACTTGGAGACGTGAGGAATGATCCTCGCGCAGGAGGTAAACTGAGGTAGCGTTCCCCCCAAAATGTCTGAGGGCCGGGCCTGAGGAAGACGAAGAGCCGGTCACGACGAAGGCTCATGCTGAGAGGATACGCTTGTCTCTCTGCCTCTGTTGGTGCATTCCTGTAGGTTGATTGATTCGCTTGAGTGGCAAATCGTTCAAGTTGACAAATCGTCCGATGACACCGCAACAACAAAACCGGGCCCGTACCCTGACACCTAACCTGTGAGGAGAACCGGTGACACAGGAAGGAGGGAGAGATGTAGGAAAGGGGGAGGAGGAGAAGGAGTGGGGAGATGGTTGACCCAGAAGAAGACGGTGGTACGCCTTTTTCCTGTCTCTTTCTTCCTCTCACTCTCTCTTTCTGGAGCAGGGAATGATGAATTCCCCCTTAGTTCATTTATCCAGGAAAGCAAGGAGACGTGTGAGTGTGTATGTGTGTGATGTGATCCATCTCTGGGCTTTTCAGGAGAGCAGCGCGTCCCTGATCATAGAGCCCATCAATCTCACTCATAGCCTGACATCACTGCCGCTGTCACAGACATCACCGCACATACCCAGACTGCTCTTCTCTACCTGCGCTATGGATGCTGGGAGTTCTGCGGCACTGGTACTGATGGAGAGTCTTTGAGAGTCTATATTGTCTGTATCATACTCTACAAGTTTGGACACGTTTTACTGAATTAATGTTCTTTGTGACCTTGAAACAATTTGAAGCAAAGGTTTATACTTATATTACATTACTTTGAATGTAAATAATTAAAATATGAATTGTACCTATTTAATTATTTACCGGAGTTTAGGGCTGGTGAGGATTTTTAATGTTTTAAATTTTCATTTCTTGTGTTTCCCAAGACCACATTTACTTGCTAAAATTGTGAAATATTAACAAATATTGTAAAATGGAATCGTTTACCATGATCCAGTCGGTGTAAATTCAAAGAAAGCAGTGCCAGAAGAAGCATTCTCCTGGATTTCCTCACCATTTTGTAGTGGAAGAGTCTGGATAATAATCTATTTGCAAGCAAGCTATATCTTATCTGTACTCAATGTATATTATTTGACAGATTTCATTGTAAAGGCATGCATTATTTGTTTGATATCGTATTACACTAATATCAAACTATCGTTGATTTCACTAGCTAGCTAACAGTAATAGGGCTGGGTTGAAATTAGTTTGTTGATTTTAATTGAGACAGTGATATCTTTGGAAATCCTATGAATCGACAGATGCTGTTTTCACTTAAACACTTAATGAAACAAAATAAAATCCCAGTAAGTTTTGTTACTTGTGATGTAAAACAAAGTGTCAGAGTTCAGATTCTGTCAGTTGTATGACTGAAGTTAAACAGTAAATGCTGTTTTGGTGTTAAATGTTACACGAAAGATCATTTTAGCGCATCAGTACAAGCAGCAGTGCAGAGCTCACATGAACCAATCATCTCTTCCAATATACTTCTAGTTACCACAGCAAATAAACACGAAGGATCATCAGAAGGTGTTCAAAGACATAGAACATCCTGCTGGAAAACAATGTCACAGAAAAGCCATTGAGTGAGTATAAACCCAAAACGTGTTACTTGACCAGAAAAAAATAAATAAATAAAAAGGATATTTTTGTTACATATATGCACTACATTACATTAGTATTCTTATACTTAAACTGTTCTTCAAAATGTAATGTAATTTTGAATAAAGTAGTCTTTAAAAAAAAACAAGTAAATATTCACCAAACTGGAGAATAAAAATAATTGTATTACTTTAAAAATAATAATATAAAAACAGCCTTACGTGGAATGTAAATGTTTGTTTAAATACTAATGTACCAATTTACAAGATTTATTGTATCGTTATTGTATAGTTATATTATTAGTTAAGCGTTATGTCTGAGTAAATCAATGACTAATATCGTCTGCAATTACATCCCAAGGAGCCCAAATACATTATAATGTCTTACGGATATATTAACATTCATAGTTGTGTTAATTTTATGTAAATTTTCTAATTGGCATCACAGTCATAGTATGCAGCAAATTAGCTAATTTTTGATTTGTTAAAATTCAGTACCTCATAGTAGAGATAACTAGAAGGTAATAATATAAACTTTAGTAGTAATAACTTTTTTACAAGTTCAGTTAACTTAAAGATTTAATTAAATTGAGTTCAAAACCATTTTTTTAACAAGTCTCTACAGTCTCATGTTTTTAAGCTTGGCTGTGTCCAGTTTCATCAGAATTCTCTCCTCCTTTAGGTAGTATAGTTCATTTTCAAAATTATTATTTTATACTGCCAGGCAAAAGGTCACTGTCTGGATTTAAATGTGTAAATACTTGATATTTAATGACTGACTTCTTTCTTGAAGTGATTAATGTTTCGGGCATCGTGTTTGCCAACACTGATGCAGTGTTTAGCCTTTTATTTCTCAACCAGGTTAGAAATCATACCCATGTCTATATTCCAAGATAACAATGTCAAGATTCATCAGGCTTAAACTGTGAAAGATTATCCACCACAAAGGCTTGACCAAAACCCATACTGAAAGTCTTTAGGATATGATGGAGTCAACTTTACAAACCCTGTCCAAACAGGTGTTGCTCTAATATTTCATTAGACCGCCTATAGCTTTCGTAACAGTTGACGTGAACACATTCTCAAGACATTCAGTAGAGTTAAGCTCAGGACTGGTGATCAATTCATACATGAAAATAATTCTTTGTGCTCACTGAAGCACTATTTCACAAACTTTTATTGTCATGCTGGAATGTGTACATTGGTAATTCCTCCGAGATGGTTGTTTAAGAAATGAAAAGCTACACACTGCATCAGTTCGGTTAAAAGAATTATGTTTTGTCACTCTTGGGTGTTTTATGCTTTTTGGACTGATTTATGTGCTTAACTGAAGCTACGCAACCATACACGTTGGAAGATAATCCTGGATACATCCAAGCTGTCACTAAAGAACTCTTAAGTAATGGCAATTGTGTCGGTTTAAGTGTTAAAAGTTTAAAATGTAGATGTAAACTGTCTCTTTTATACTCATGTACTCCTAATATGTGGTTAAATATGCATGGAAAGTGTGGTGGTGCAGAGCCAATCAACCCCTGAGCCTCGTGGCCTTTTTTCTGACCATTATCCTATTGTTCTGGGATTACTGCATGTCACAGTGTTAGTGCAATGTAAGCAGTACTGTTATCATCCATTTACCTTAATTATTCTACCTCAAATTTAAACAGTTCTTGATAAAACTAATCTTACTTCTGCACTCTATAAAAATGTTTTTTTTGTTTGTTTTCTTCTGCAGTATGGATGATTGTGGCAAAAATGTTTGATGTTAATGGGCATGTAAATTTGAAGGCATTTTTGGTCATATTGTTGCGAACAAGTATGCAAGTCTTCCTAGTATATAATATATCTCCAATTGCTTTGAAGCATTAATACATTTATGTGATATTGGAGTGGTCTTGCTGTTCTTTTTTGTGTGTTGTAGAGAGATATTGCTGTAGCAGTGTGGTTACGTGTGGTAAGATTAAAATTTGTTGGGTTTATTGATTAAAATTATGTATCTAATCCATTTAAGTACATTGGGTTAATTATCTATTGATACATACACACACATCTTATGCATTTAAAGCAAACTGGATTTATTGGTACTATTACATAAATCTTATTGCTTGTTCCATTTATATAAGGTTGGCAAATTTTATTAGATATAACGTTTATTAGTTCATTTAGGTTAAAAATATGTAATGCAAAAAATATGTATTGCAACTAAAACACATAAATCCTATGAATTGGGTCTAAATATTTTTTGAGTGTAATCGTAATTTAATCTAATTAATTGGAATGCACAAGGAATAAACTTTATTTCTTTTAAATTAACTCTTCGTATAAATATAATTTGTTGTGCTGCTTAATAATTTTGCAGGAACTATCATACATTTTCTTTTTTAAGGGTTCTTTAATAAATAGGATTAAAAAAAGAAAGAGAACTGCATTTAATTTGAAATAGAATTGTTGTTGTAACAATGTAAAAGACTTTTAAGATAATGCTTAAAGTATTCATTTTTTAAAAAACCTTCTGAATGACACAGTGTACATTTCTTTGAATAAACACATTTTAAAATAACAAACTAGCATGATCAATCAATGAATCAATCAATCAATGTGTTGTTTTTACACACTACTATTTGCGTTACTTCTAACTTTTAATAGTTTTACTCTCAATATAAGCATAAAATATGCAAATTGGTGATAACAAAATGAGGTGTGTCCAAACTTTTGACTGTTTATGATGTATGTTCTTGAGCTTTAACACATCATCCCATAATGAAATATGCAGAGAGACATAACTCGTGTATGTTCACACCTCATAAGCACAAAAAAAACAGCTAGCATCCACAATGTACCTGTGAAATGCAGACAGCAGCGGACAGAAGTTTGAAGCGAGAACTAAATTTCTTACCTACGTCTACACACACACCTACACCTCGACCGTGCACAATAGAATCAGCAGGCCATAGAAGGCCCTGTTCGCACCCGACACTTTCCACTGATCAAATTAAGCTTGATCACGACATGTCATTCAGGCAGGCTAGATCTGAGAGACACACACACACACACACACACAGGTATACACACTCAGCAAAGCCCAGCGCAGACTCTGACCTTGGGAGCAATTAGCATGACTGGTGCGCCCTGAGCTGAATACTGAACCTGCACTGCACAACCGCACACAAACACAGGCTAACATATAATGTTTAAACAGTCCGTACACTTTCCATCCTCTAAAACTAAGAAAAACTAATGCTCTGTATGCTATTTCCTTTTATCTTTACTCATTGTTAGTCTTATATATCATTAATAAAGACAAAAATTTGCTTAAGATTAACTCATCCTCAGGCTATACAACACGTGGATGAGTTTGTTTTTTCATCAGAATACTAGATTTGGAGAAATTTAGTATTACACCACTTGCTCACCACTGGATCCTCTGTGGTGAATGGGTACCGTCAGAATGAAAGTTAAAAAAAAATGTATAAAAGCATCAGAATTATTCACAAGTAATTCAGTTTATTAGTTAACGTCTTGTGAATTGGAAAGAGGCACATTTTCTAAGAAACAAATCCATCAATGAGGTATTTTAAATTTAAGCTGTTGATTCTGGCCTACATTCTGGTCTACATCAAATGACAAAATGAATCCCTGTTCTCCCCTTCCATCAAAATATATTTCTTTAGAAGGTTTTTGGACTGTTTCCACTCTTCTGAATCAGATGAGACAAACGTTTAACTGGAAAAAGCAATTTTATGAATAGAGGACTTCGCCAAAGCAATGGTTTGAAAATAAAAAATGTTTTAATAATGGATGTATTACAGTGCAGCTTTTCACTTTACAAGGCTTTATCTGATGAACAAGAGTCATGTTGTTTAATTGTGGATTTTTGTGATGTTTGTATCAGCTGTTTGGACTCTCATTCTGACGGCACCCATTCGAGTCTGTTCCAATAAACAAAGAAATTAATCTACCCCTTGGATTATTTTTAAACATTTTCATTTTTGGGTGAACTATTCCTTTAATGTTATTCTCAAAGTCGAATCGTACAGGTAGATTGATTATTCTTGGTGTAAACTAAATAAGTACTTTCGTAGGATTGCAAACCGGTTCCAAAAGCTTTAACTGCAGTCTGGGTCCATCTATCCTCATCTAACATATTCAAATCCACCCTAGCCTGAGTATCCGTGTACACTTCAGCAGAAAATAAGCTTACACTGCTTTTTGACGTAAACTGATACACAGACACTAGATTTAAGCTGCGAAACATGAGCATACATGGACTTTTGTGAGTAAGCCTATAGAGACAGGACTGTAATCCACAACTCTCAACAGAAAACAGAACATTCAGCTTACAGGTCTCTAGTACGATCTATTCTCGGGACAGTAAGTCAGTGATCACTATTAGCAGACATAAACCACTTTTATATGATGACATCAAGCCTTTGTGGTTTCTGCTGAATTGGAAAAGTGTAGGCAATAAAAATTCCACCTGCAGGCTTCGAAACGCTGCTTCTGTAAATGATTGGAAAGACGTGATATAGATAGTTCAAAAATAGATCATAGGTTGTTTGTCTGCATTATTTACATGATTTAAGACTCCTTTTATAGTAGAGACAGATATGAGATCAAGCACAATGTAAAAATGTACCTTTTTGAAACGCACTGCTCACAATCAAGCACATTAAATGTGCGCTCAGCGCTCTCAGCACAGCGGTTCAATGTGAACACCTCCTCGCCGCTAGATTACAAACAAAGCAGCAATATCTATCAAGTCTCTCTCCTTTTCAGTCGTTCTCCTCCTCCCTTTAATTCTCATCTGCGCTAAACCTGTCTGATGCTTACATGTTTAATAACGATCAAATATGCTCTAACAAATCTGTACATAATACCTTTCTCTCCTCGTGTGATAACGCTTCAGTATTATGCTAAATACCCCAGTTACAATCTGGTGAAAACACTTGATCTTATTTGTCTTTATTCTGCTTCACCAAAAACAAAGGGTAAATCCTGATTAGCGCTTTGGGTTTTCTTGGCTGGTGTTCTCTATAGTCTTTCCCCCGTTCATTCAAAACTGTGCTGTGAACTGCCCTGTTAGTTGTCTAGCGCTTCTTTTTGCAGTTAATTATATTCAAATGCGGTGTAGAGATGTGGGGTTTACATACTTTTCATTGCGTCGCTCAGCTGCAGTGTGTTTTTGGTTTACAGAGCTTATAATAGCAGTGCATGTAAACCTGTAGATGGTATAATGCGTGAATGCCACGGGAAGTACAATGTTCACACTCTAGCTCTTCTTTGATCAGAGTGCTGTTCTATACAACGATGGGGTTTTATTTTTGTATGTTCGGTGTGCAGTCTCTCGTTGTGTGTGCAAGGGCATCACATAGGGGTTTTTTTTGGGAGAGGGCACCAATGACAGTCTTTGGCTCACTAGACAAGAACAAGACAAGATAAAGAAGTACTGCATGTGTGTTGTGTTATATATATATATATATATATATATATATATATATATATATATATATATATATATATATATATATATACACACACACACATATTTAGCAAGCTGTACTTGTTTCTGTAAGTATTTTGAAGGTCTGTATAAGTTGTGGCTCATTAGCTGTTCACAGATAACCAATTCTGCAGCATTTCAGGGACCTGGGCAGCACCTACAAATGCACTAAAACTAAATGAGGAGCCCAGGAAACACTATGGCCTTGACTAGCCGTGTCCTGCCCCGCAGCTACATTATTGAACCATGCTAATAACCCGCCTTCACTCATTTAAACCAACTTTAACACAATTTTACCAACTTTACACACACACACACTCCCTACTCTGCACATTTAAAACAGTCCACCCCTCTCTCTCTCTCTCCCTCTCTTTCTCTCTCTCTCTCTCTCAAGGCTGTTTCAGCACTGGTTGCATGTGTTTGCACAGATTTTAATAAGCACAGGAGAGAGGTGTTTAAAGGCGAAGAGCCGGTAACGAGAGGCAGCAGCCACACCGTTAGCAGCGCCGCGTTGTTGTTGACTTAAACAAACCCTCTGCGAGATGTGGAGCTTGCCGCACACACAGCTTTACTACTGTTAATTGGTCATTAAAGGTAGTAGTTTGCGGGCCTCACTAAATCTTTAAACAGACCATGAAAAAACAGAGGAAGGCTTGCAACTACAGGCCTGAGGAAAAGGAGAGCGATAACAGGAATGCTTTTGATCATTACCTCAGATTTAGACTGTCTGTTGATAATTTTTTCATTCTACAATTATAAACATTTTCGAAAGGATTAAAATAATGTTTTTAATCAGAATTTTGTAGTTTGCACATGCAACATGAAACCAGATTTCAATAATGAAATAATTAACCAACCACACGGTAAGCAGTCACTCTAATTCATTTATTCAATTTAATGATGCTCACCATGCATAAGGTTGGCCAGAGGTTGGATGCAGGTTATCGCCCAAAGCTATTGAGCTGCATGAGTTTGGGAATTACATAGCCTTTTGAAAAAGCAGAATTATTCAAGGATTTATTGAGCTTGCAGTGACCGGTTTTCTTTTAAATATATATATATATATATATATATATATATATATATATATATATATATATATATGTATCATCAAGACATCATCAAAGAATACATCCAAATCCCACCTCAACTCCAGGTGCCACAGTCCAGAAGGGGCTATCTTTTTTTAAAAATATCAGGGCTGTTGTTGAACAGGCATCCTGAGCAAGAACACTCTGTGGCGGACAGGGAGCAATTCCTGAACCTGCTGATCTCCAGGAAAAGTCTGATGTCATAGGTTCATTATGCAGAATCGGCTCTCTGAAGAGCAGTACGACAGATTTGTGGTCCCACTACTGAAAAATAAGAAGTTTTTAGGACTGTATTAAACCAAAATGTATAGTTCTAGAGTACGATTATTATTTTTAACCTGGTATTTTTTTTACCTTACATTTTACAGTTTTTAATTACCATATGTGACCCTGGAACTCAAAACCAGTCTTAAGTTTCTGGGGTATATTTCGATAGCTAAAAATACATTGTATAGGGCAAAATGATTGATTTTTCTGATTTATCACTTTCCATGAAGATATTTTGTACATTTTAACAATTTTTGATATGCACTGCTATGAACTTTATTTGGATAAATTTAAAGGTGATTTTCTTAGTACTTACATTATTGTATTTACTGCTAAAAAGCTTTGCCAATGTGTATTAAAATAGTATATATGTATGTGTGTGTGTCTATATCTATCTATATCTACATATATCTATCTATCTATCTATCATCTATATATCTGTAAGAGTATGTGTGTGTGTGTGTGTATATATATATATATATATATATATATATATATATATATATATATATATATATATATAAACACACACACAAACACACACTTATGCATACATTTGCATACATTTATCTATTTTTCTTTCTTTTTTTTTTTTTACTACTTAAAGCATGTCGTTTAAAGTCAAGTATCTTTTTACGAACATTTTTCTTAACAGAGAGCGTCATTAGTTTCAATCCAACATGACTACTGCACTCTCAGATATTAAAATATAGACTACACATTTATCTCATTTATAAGTCAGTCAAAACAACACCTCTGTCAATTTATCTTTCAAGTCTGAAACGAGAGGCTTCTGATGTCAGGGGCTTCATTAGAGAAGGAAGAGCAGATAAATTTAAAGATAACAGCTGTCGTTCAAGCACGCGTGTGCGCGCACACACATAGGCTCCAAAAGAGTAATGATTTTGTTATACTTGCATGACTTCTCTTTTATTGATTTCAGTCATGATATCACCCCCTGCGTCGGGATTCTTTTCACCCATCGCCCTGCTCTGTCCTGTGTGGGTGCGCATATGTGCAAAATACCAGCAGTTGGTGTCCACACAGTGCGTATGGTTGTGTGTGAGTGGGAGAGAGACGGAGAGAGAAAGGGAAAGAGAGAGAAAGCCAGTGTTAGGGTGCGTGGGTAAATATGTCAGGGGGTCGCTTGGTCTCTGTGACATCTGTGGGAGCCAGGGCTCATTGTTGGGGTATCAGTTCAGCCCGTCAATAATGAGGCAGTAGAGTGTGAAGAGAAGGGCGTGACCGAGTCCCCTCGCAAATACACACACACGCAGACACACACACGCATAAACACACATACTAACCCCGATCACTGACCCTCTGTCAACCCCCCTCCTCGCTCTCTCTCTCTCTCCTGCCGTCTGTGCCCCTGCACCCCAGCCATTCCCTTTTCAGCGGCTCCCCCTCATTGTCCCCTTCCGTCCCTCTATTGTCTCAGTTGGGACTAAACTGGGCAACTCATCCCTCACATGTGCTGCAGACGGCAACGGCCCCTGTTCTAGACTAAAACTAAACTCACCTTGAACTGAGTCACTTAAGTTCTGAGACATGCTGGTTTAGTGTAATTTTAACCATAAACAGCTACTCCAAACTGACCTGACCTATAAAAAATGACCTTTGTTAGCATAACCCTATATAATCAAGTCGATTTAGCCGTATTAAATATTCTATTCGATTTATTGGGGAGAAACAGATAAGACATTACTTACCAAATAAAGTAGTAGGTGCCAGGGAGTGCGGTAACGCCATCCAGTTGAAATCACTAACATACTTCATCCAGTGTCGTAAGGTGACAGTTGAACTCACAAGTCTACAAAAAATAATAATAATGTAAGAAATTAAAAGAAAAAACGGTTTTAAGGTAAGTAAACTTTTAGCTCATACATTTCATTTGCAAATATGTTAACTAATGTTCAAATCATGTATCATCTGCATCAGCAGGTTCTCTTATTTAATTAGATTTATAACATCCACACATGCTTTTCATTTAAATATATAAACTAACCTAGACATAACACAGTTGACTAGACATGATACTTCTACTGGGCCCAAAAAAATAAATAAATAAATAAATAAAATAATATATATATATATATATATATATATATATATATATATATATATATATATATATATATATATATATATATGTTTGTCTTTTTTATTAAATGTTTACAATAAGTATTTTGTACAAGTACATTTCATTATCAAATAAACTCATGCATAACATGTAAAATGTCTATGTTTTCAGTCGGTATTGCAGCCAATGCAACAGCAACTGTAACAGCAGCACATAATTTATGCGTTTACGAATAAGCTGCCATTTCTACGCTACTTTAAATCTTTAGACGTCAAATAGCAGTACATTATATCAAAGTCTGTGAAAAAGAGCAACATGCGTTGAAACAAAATGTGTTACAACACTTAGTCGGCTGACATATTTCAGGTTATGTGACAAAGCAATTTGCAGGTAGGTTTGTCGAAAAAACTAAATTGCTTCAGATTATGAAGTATACAGCTGCATAATACAACTTAAGGGAACTAAATGTACGCTCAGTCTAAAGTTAAAACCAAATTATAACAATCACCATTATCCTCATCGCTTTTCTTGACTTCAGACTTGTTGTACATCCCTGTAGCGTGTGAATGAATTTCGAATTATGTCTTTTTAAAAGTACTCCACACCGAGAGATGCCAATCTAAATATTTTAGAGCTGTCTCTGAATGGAGTGCATGTAAATTGAACGCATAAACGCTCTTCTCAGACTTACTAACAGTCAATGAGATTTCAGCTCTGTTGCTTGCCAAGGTTCCGACTGCCATCTACAGGATGTTTTTATTATTGCAGCCATCTCTTTTTTAAAAAAAAAAAAAAAAACAGTCCTACGTCAGAAGCGCTCTTCTTTTTGGAAATAAAATTAAACAGAATAGTCTTTTGGGGCGCATTACGTTATTGTTTGATTTAGCATAATATTGTGTATTTGCAAAGTCATCGTGAATAATATGACAAGGCGTGACATAACGTGCACCAACAAGACTTGCAGACTAAGACTTTTCGTTTAATTAATTTAGTTTGAGGTAAATTCCTTAGTCGCGAATCTTCACATACAAAACACAATAAAAGTTTCAACGAATGAGCGCAGAAGAACGAGGGAGGCCCAAAGACTGTCCCTTATATTATACTAGTTATAAATATAATAAGCCAGGGTGAATTGAGTTACACTGGAGCCCTGGGGGTTTTCTGGGATGAAGCAGTGGCTACTTAACAACTGGGAGAGAAGAGAATATGAAAACAATACAATTATTCCTCTCAATAACTACATGATGTAGTCTGCACGCACAAGTCCCAGAAGTATATTTTTGTAAATTTGATTCTAGTTATGTAGGTGTACAAAGATAAGAAATAAATACACACTTTCCACAGCGTGCGAATTAACTTTGTGGAAAATCAGCCAGCCTACTTCTGTCATTTTTTTTTCTACGCCAAATCGTCAACTATCCTATCATAAATACGTTTTAAAATATTAAAAAGTTTTTGTGATATATTTGTGACTTGTAAATGAAGCGATAAACAGAGAGCTAGCTGTTGCTATGGTAACATCTGTGAACGAAATTCGCTAGCGTAGCCTACAAATATCGCGAATTCTTTATCATCATCATTATTACTATTATTATTATTATTATTATTATTATTATTATTATTATTATTATTATTATTATCATATTATTATTACAGAAACATTGTATAAAACCCTGTTGTAAACTGTGCTTTGGAAAGTAAATACGATACACCAACCTTTTGTTTTGATTTCTTTTAGGGAATTGAGCTTTAATTAGAAGTTCTTTCAAACTCCCCGTAACTCAGACCGGAAATGAAAACAAAATTGTATTGAATTCAATGCTATAGAACACGTGCCGGTTGGTTTTACAAATGACATTTGTAACAATTATTTATATTTTATACTAACTATCAACACAATATTAACGCTTCATTTTACGCACATACACGTAATAAAACCGCAGGTTTTCCAAATAGCTGGAGTCTATTGTATTGCTCTTTTTATTTAAATGTGTACGACTGATTACAGATCGTGAATTAAGCAGCAGTGTCATTCTGCCTCCTTCTGCTCCAGATCAGCTCTCCTACCGTCTCGCTTGCCTAAAGTGATTTTCTCAATAATGTATTAAAGTGCTTGTTTATTATTTACTGTTTACACAAGCTGTGGTGGAGTGACAAGCTCAGGCTGTATGAGCGCGGAGAGGCTACACGCTCCAGCGAAGCCAAAGCTGCTGGACTGCAACATGAAAGACATCTCGCTTCATACGAGCTGTTCTACACGCACCCCTAGGTTGTCAAAGGGAATAAAATGGGGGTAAACATGGGGGGGTTGAATATTGGTATTAATATTAATGGATAGGATAAAAAGTGACCATTGAGTCTCTTATTGTATTCTTTTGATGTCCTTTTAAGTTATAGGCTGTACTGTATTGCAAACGTTTAAGAAGAAAGTTTCCTAGATGCACTGCATCAGGACTCCCTTGACAGATATTGAGATGTTGTTTCAAACAGAGCAACAGTTCAAATTTTGGAGCGGACTATTTCTATTGATACAGGATGACATTGTAGGGCAGTAACTACAAGGACAATAACGATTTGCATATTAATTTCCCTGGATTTAGGCTACGGGCTGTTTAATGCTGCATTTATAACATGAACGCTTTAAAAACAAATGAAGGAAAATGTGAAATTCTAAATATGTTGTTATACGAATGCGTAAAATAAAGTTTAAGGTTGCTCTGATGATGCATCGACGCTGAATCATACAGGCATCAGAGCGACCTTGTATGCTAAGCTGTTGTATTTTAGTTTGCATTTCGTGCAGAGTTGTGTCTTCGGAGTCTTGCGCTAATGATTGAAAAAGTGTGTTTCATTGGCGTATCAAAGATAAATCAGTCATTCTTAATAATAACATGCAATCCTCTTTTGTTACCTATCATGTTTCTACAAATGTGATTAAGAAAAGAAAAACGCACTCTATAGCTCAGTGCATAAGAGTATGAGAAATTATCTCAATGTATGTTTTAAAAGCTCGTTATTATCTTGTGTGTTGCTCTAGTTTCATAGAAACTCCAAATGAACACGCAAACAACGAAACACTAAATAAAACACACACACACACACACACACACACACACTCACAAACAAACATGCAATTTTCCAAACTATAAAACGAGGGACATCAAATGCAGCTATTTGTTTGAGGCCTGTTGTCGGGGGAATAGGCTACACGACTGCCTGGCTTCATTAGAATTCCTTTCAAGTTGTGGAGTGCGGCCTCCCTGTGTTCATCTCTCTATATCCCCTGACCCTGACGATGCATCTCCATGGGGCTAAAGAAAGGGCGGGGCACACACAAACACACACACGCGCACACACACACACACACACACATTTTCCTCCTTCCAAACACTGTCGCCCCATCGCATCACCCTCCCAGGGAACGAGAGAGAGTTCCACCTTCACTCATAGTCTGGGGAATGTGGGATTGTGAAGTGAAACTGGCAGAGGAAGACATGTACACAGGTACTGTGGTTGCCTGCTTTGCAATACAGAATATGAAGAGGATGCTGATAATCAGGCTCTGATGATCACATGATTAACAGCTCAATTGTTTTAAGACCCTTCTGAAGTAATTTAAAGTAAAAAGGCAGATACCTACTAAGATTTATTTTAATGCTTTCTGAATATCTCTTATAATCACAGAGGACACATTTATATGATATATATATATATATATATATATATATATATATATATATATATATATATATATATATATATATATATATATATATATATATATATATATATGCATAAAGCTGGTTAAAAGCTGAACTGGTTCTAAATCAATGTTTGAAACAGTTATGATTTTTAGATTAATTAAATGTTTAAATAAACAGTAACATATAAATCCTCTGTAATATAAATGTTTTTTGTTACTTCAGTTGCAAATTAAAAGTATAAATTCTTTTACAAAATCTTATTGACCCCATAATTTAACCATTAGTGTATAAATTATGCACAGTATTAGTATTGTAACTTATCTTATTTAGGAGTAAAAAGTAGCCTTTGAGATACATTTTGATCCACTTAATGTGTTTAAATGTTGTACCGTTATTCTATCACAGTCACCAATAAATACTAAAAGGAGTGGGCAAAGTAGCAATGCTTATATTCCTCATTAATATTTAGATGTTCACTTATAAGTCACCTGTTATCACAGACTCTAAAATGACTGATATTTGTAATTGAAAAACGTAGCTCTGCTAAAAATGTGAGAGATCTACGACCATAGTTGGTAAAAGTTAGATAAATCATCCCCATTCTCTTCTTATTGTCAGTTTCTTGTAACTCATATCTCCAAAATCAGTGTATGGATAAAATCTAGGATAATAAATAATAAGTCTTTCCTCACAACCTTATATAACATTATAACATAATCCAAGGTGAAAATTAAAGGTTATTTTGTTTGGTTTGTTGTAAATCTCTGAAAGACATGAAATTAATAGCTTCCAGGTAAATAAATGGTAAATTACCCTCATGATCTCCAAAGCAATTGTTCAGTGGTAAAGAATAGGAGGCCACGGTTGTTCAGGATATTTTAGGAGGGGGTTTGTGGAAGGTACCCTTTGGCAGGAATCGCCGGATGGTCAGTGGTGGGTGCCAGGCCACGTGGGGTGAGGAGGATAAAGAAGAGGAGGGGGTTGAGGAAGGAGCCTGGGCCGCCCGTCACACCCCAATGCCTGTCTGACGGGCCAGGGGCCAGACTGACACCCATAGAGAGAGGGAGGGGGAGAGAGAAAGTGAAAGGGAGAGTAAAAATCTCAGTGCCCGACATTGCACACGGTGCCAAAGTGGCCCGAGGGCAGCTGCTCAGTGGGTGTGTTAGCAGTACGGCAACCCTTGTGCAACATAACCAAAAGAAGAAATTAAAATAGACCAAAAACAAGTTTGATATGCAAAAAAACCTAATTAAGCTGTAACAACCTACAGATTCAAACATAATCAGTTTGCTTAATGATTCCAACAGGTGAAGCTAGCGGTTTGCATTGAAAAGCACCTGAGTTTTAGTGGTGGCTTTTAAAAATTTACTTAAACTTAATTTTAATTAATTTATTCATTTAAAAATGTATCAAATAATTAAATAATTTGTTAAATAAAGTAGATTTAATTTAATTATTTTTCAATTATTATTTACTCACCGTCATGCTATTCCAAGCTTGTATTATTTTCTTTGTTCTGCAGAAAACAAAACAGGACATTTAGTGTAATGTTTGCAGCAAAAAGTATGTATAAAAATAGATTACGTATTCCATATTATGAGTCTTCTGGAGCCATTTTATTGCTATGTTTGAGGGAAAAATAAATATCGAAAAATATTAAGTCATTAAAGTTGCACTTATGTGCTTATGATTTTGGAAGACTGAGAGTAGCACAAGTTGTATGAATCACTTTTATCACATTTTCATTTGAATTTGTATTTATGAAAAGTGACAGCTCCTTGTTACCTTTCACTTTTATTGTATGGAAAATGACACAACATAATGTCTAACAGACATTCATTTGAAGAAAAAAGTTAACTTGACAGAATTTAAGGTGACAATTTAAAGATCGCAATTTCGCGCGCTAAAACAAGATGCTGATTTTGATCCACAAACGTGATGAGCGAAGTCATTTCCCAAACATCTTTTCCATTGTAAACTGCCGTCTAACGCGATGGCTTTGATTCACAACCGATTTACAAAGTTCAAAAGGAAAAGTCGCAAATGATGTGTGCATGCACACCTTTATGTGTGTATCATGCAGAAAAAGGTAAATAAAAGGCTGCCAGCCGGGGGGCATATCCGTGACAGTGAGAAATGTGTTTGCATCTGTGTATTAGTGTGCTGACATAATGCCTTTCAGGGTATTTGGGTGCCAATGTAAACATGACACCCTCACAGAAAAACACTTATCTAGTGACAGCGGCGGCCGTGTCGAGTCAAACTCTCTCTCCGTCTGTCTCACTCACACAAAAGTCAGTCTGTGTGAGCCATTAAGTCATTAATGTGAGTTGTGGCTATACTATGTGTCGCGTGGTTATGTTGCTGTACATGTAAGGGTAAGTTTGTTTATTTACAGAACTGAAGTGTATATTACGTTTTATATATATATATGTGTGTGTGTGTGTGTGTGGGTACAAGAGGTTGGGGGCCTCAGGGGCCCTCGCTAATGAGCTATCTGTGTGTATTTCTAACAAGAACGCACTGCGGTGCTCACAGCACTGTCATCAGGGGCCGTGGCTGACCTTGCTCTGCTGCTAGGCTCTGTCATTTGCTATATTTATGGCACCGGCACCTATTTTGTGTGTGTGTATGTGTGTGTGTGTCTTTATAAGAGTGGGGAGGGAAAGAAGGAGCCCCGTTCAGGAAGCAAATACTGTGTATATCAGCATAATGAATCAAGTGCCTGAGCGGGGTAGAGAAAGAGAGAGAAAAAAGAAAAAGAGTGGGAGGAAAGGAGATCCATTTTTCTCACTGCTTTTTCCCCCCTTTCCAGTCGCAAACCCCTGCGGTTAGTCTTCCTTCAGTTAGTCATTTGGTCTCTCTGTTTTATTTTTCTCTCGCTGGTTGGAACGAATGCTAATTTTGTCCCTCTTCTTATCACAGGCTCTCCCATGCGTTCTGCGATCGCTCACCGAGGGAAGATCCTCGCACATATCACTCACTTGACGGCAGGTTGTCTCGGCCTGATAGCGATTTGCTCTCCAAACCCTCGTGAAACATCTCTGCGATGTTTACTTGGCATTTTTGCCATGATAACAGCCAAATCCAAGGTTTTTTTTTCCTTTTTGGACGGGAAACGTGCGTGTGTATTTGCGTTTATGTGCCTGTCAGTATGCAAAGCATCCCAAGATGTCAGCGCTGAATACTCATTCAACGTTGGCTCAACGTCTTTTTTTCTAGCGACGCCAAGAGGCACGTGCTACGCGAGTGGATCCAACCGCTAGAGATAAGAGAAAAAGAAACAGGCCTGGCCAAAGGTAAAAGTTTCTAAGTCTGTACTCCAAGGCAAACGCTCGCTCATCCCTCTATCCTTGCATCCCGAAGAAGCCTCTCCGTCGGAAATCTATTCAAATCGCATTTTCGCAGGGATTTTATTGCATTTCACGTCATCCCATCACCACATGACAAATCACCTGTAAGGCTGGAGAGACTCGGTTTCTCGAGTTCCGGATCCATGTACTCTGTTTACGTCCTTCAGCACCCAAACAGATAAAACCGGGAAATTCAGAGCCTCACCGCAAAGACCCGTCGTCTGCCTGAAAGTTTTTAAGAAGTGAAGAGATAAGACAGAAAGGGTGCCAACAACTCCACACCTGACGGAGTCTCACGAAAGCAGTCACCCACACACTTTTACAAGATCCTCGTCTCCTAATAAAGCCTGGCGATGAGAGTGTCGGAGAGGATAATTAGTTTATCCCGACACATGACAGCGGCACTGGCTGAATTGTTATTATTTCCCCTCTCCCGTTGCTGTGACACCGGCGACGCTTCTGCGCCCCAGCCACCTCTCCCCACATCCAGCTCGGCGCCACTTGATATATTCCTAATGTTCCTTAATATTTTCATTTTGATGTAATTTGTGGCCCCGGTTTTTTAAATATCCGCTCTGTAATAATGTTTAATTTCAAGGGTCAGTCTGCCAAGGAGTATATTAAAGCAGATAAAACTCATTTTCCAAAGCTCCAATATCGCGCCCAGATCAGGTTAGGAGGCCAGCCGCCGCGAATATTTCATCTTTTATCATGCCGATAATGGGCCGATGACAGAGGCGCGTTATTACAATGAGAGAATTGCTCATTTTCCAGGAAAGGGACGGGCTGTGGGAAGCTGGGGGGTCCGGGAGTGCGCGTGTATGCGTGTGTGTGTGCGTATGCGAGAGCGGGAGTGCGTGCCGACTCACTCAATAAAAGGCAATTCTTCCAAAGAGGAGAGGAAAGAGCGGAGAGGAGAGATGCGGGATGAAGGGGGTGCGGGGGAAAAAAGCAGCTTGCTCCAGCCCGCCTTTGCTCTTATTTGATTGGGATGAATAATAAATGCGGGCTGGGTGCGGCGGTCAGGAGGCTGAAGAGGGGAAGGTGATGAGAGCTGATTTGAGGAGGGCCGTCTCGGAATTAACCTCTTTAATTGAACCATTAGGAAGAAACAAAAGATGATGAGAAAGGTGCGGAAGCGAGAAAAGCGAAGGAGAAACGAGGAGGCGGAGGGGGGGGCAGAGCTCATCAGGACTCCAGGAATTGGAGCTGAAAGTGGAATGACTATGCAAGCCATCCCCGGGTCCTCTAGCCCATAATAAATAGAGCCAATCAGGGGGGTCCTGGGGGCCAGCTGGGTCCTGTACAGGTCAGACCCATTAGAGTCAGATTAGCCTGCTGACAGACCCATCACATCAGTCAGTCTAAGCCACTGTCATCATCTTAACCCAATTCTGCTCCATTTATAGCCCGCACCCTGCCGACGGGGCTGTATCTGCGAGGATGTGTAACCCGGCGTGTGACCCAGATCATTTAACTCAGGTGAGGAGCCTGTGACACTTCTAGTTTGGCTTGTCTTGAATTCAACACTCGGAAAATATTTTGGAAAACAAATTAGTGCAAGCATCTGTACTGCTGCTCATACTCAGATTCAGACATCTGAACAAACTGTTTAATTTTAGTTCTAAAATTCAGGAGCCTAATAATCACCCAGAAGACCATAGCAGCGTGAAGGGGGGGGCGAAACACAGATCACATTAACAATCACCTGGCAATGACCTAACAACTAACAATTTTTAATTGTCTTCAGTAACTGTAAAAAACTAGTGTTACTTTTTGTTATTATGAAAACGATATATAAGCCAAATTTTAATTAACGCAAAAAAATAAATAAAACAGACATCTGAAGAGATTGTTTCATTTTAGTTCTAAAATTCAGCAGCCTAATGATCTAAGCCTAACAAGCTAGAAAGACAAACTGTAAAAGTTGAAAAGACAAAAAATCTAAATTATATCACAAATTAAAAAGCATTCATAACACCCTATCAGCCACCTAACAATGACCTACCAGCTGGAAGGCTGCTTTATCATCGTACATGAAAATGAGAATAAAACGAAACAAAACATTTTTGTTAACTGAAATAAAGTGAAACTGAAAAAAATAAAATAAAACCCATTTTCATGACTAAAATAAAATGAAAACAGCCTGAAATTACTATTATTTTTTAACTGATACGCAGCACGTTGTAAAATAATCTAGATAAAATAACAATGACTGTGTTGAGAAACGTAATGCTTTTGAACATTTCAATATTTAAATGATAACTAACCATAACAACTTCAGAGGTCTTAAAAAAATCAAAAAAAAACTTTATAACTAAAAGACAGAACGAATACTATAGCATAAACATAATTTTAAAGAAAAGGTATTACAAATAAATAAACAAGTGTAGTTTTTAGGAAACACAAAGAACCAACTAGTATGCATTCAGAACACCCTAGCAACAAAGGCCTAACAACATCCTCACAACCATTCAGAACATTCTAGCATTTCTGCCTTTTGCAGGTAAGCAGCACTTACTATTTCTTTAGAAAAAGTATGAATCTGTGACTGTGTATGCACATACAAGGTGTCAGTACACACAAGAAGAAGTTATTTAGTTAAGTGTAAAGAGCATTGTCTCAAAAGGAGTCTGAACACAGTTAAAGTTGTTAAAGGTGTAGGTAAGTTTAGATTAGAACAGCAGACTGAATTGATTGTATTAGAAGGACTCGGGTTGCCCCAGGTGGTAATGTTCAGCTCTCATACCAGCCTTTAACAGCAGGGGATACAAGAACTACACTCATCAAATCATCCCTCCCTCCCTTTCTCTCTCTCTCTCTGAAGTAATCAATGTACCGGCATTGTGCAACAGCACCAGGATAGTCTATCAACCCCCTCCCGTGCTCATGCAAATATTAGCGGCTCTTCTAAGTTTTATGAACAGTTTTGTGTGTGTGAAAGGTGTGTGACGTCACTAATAGCACTTTCAGCACACTTTCAATCCAATCCTTAGGGCAACGGCATGAGCAGGTATGGATAAAGATGTAAATACGTGCTCGCTTTATCGAGCTGCCACTTACACTTGAGGCCAAACATTATTTAAAAAAAGAAAAAGAAAAAGACTTGGCTTTACCTCAAACCTCAATGTGCAGTATCACACATGCACTTGGTTGCCACATGGTTTCAAACCCAAAGCACATCATACATAAATCCACAGGTAGGCATGTCTATGAATAAAAGAAAGTTAGAGGCAACTGTGTGAGCTCGGTGTTAAACGATATAGCAGTCATGATTCATTCATTCCTCAAGTAAATGCATTGAACAGTATTCATCTGGTCGTGTGATTCAAAATGTATGCCCCCTATATGCAACCCACACTCGATGTAAAATACAAACGCTTACTGATAGAAGTCTTCAGCTTATATGTACTCTTTATTTCTTTATCTGTAAAACTTTTTAATGAGGAAAAGTGCACCTTTGAGGTGTGCAACAGATTAGAAGGAGGAAAAGGGCAGGGGAGCTAGGGAAAAGTCTCGTCTATAGAGTTAACCATGAAAGGGGTGCCAAGTTGGTCCCCAAAACCCCCAGGCCAGGGTGGAGAGAGGGGGAGGGATGGGCCAGCAGGCTGGGGGCACCTTGGGGAGTTGAGGAGGAAGTGGCATGCACCATGTCTCTTGCTCCTGTTGTTCCCTCATTTGATTTTGATGAATAATGCATGGGGAGGGGGGCCCAGCCTTAAAGGGGCACCGCTGCCACAGTGGGAGTCATTACTGAGCACAACGCACTGATGAGGAGAAAGAAAGAAAGAAAAGAGGGAGAAAGAGAGAGAGAGAGTAGGAGGCAGGGGGTGGGGGAAAAGGCAAAAACAAACATGAAAATGAGAGAAGTAAAACAGTTTTTTGAATCTTCTTCAAACACCCCAGATGAGCTTCATTTCACATTTGCTGCTTTACCCTGTCTGATTTAATCAGAAATATTTTGTTTTGGTTATGTTTTACTTTTTTTATTATTAAAATGTATCCGATTATAAACAAAAGGTTGTTAGTTTGTGTATTTGTGGAGGTGTTTTTTCTGTGACAGGTTACTTTGTTATACATGCAGTGTGTTCATGAGTGAGTCACTGAATCAGCCATTTCAATGATTGTTTAAACACTCATTCAATCAGGAAGTAAACAATTCTTTAGGAGTGATTCATTGAATCTTTCATTGAAATGGTCAATCTGAAAACAGTGGTCACAGCATAACCCGTGCACATTCAAAACGATTCCTCTGATGAATTTTATGCAGTAGAGATAGCATCCTTCACCGCTTATGATATCCCACAATCCTGTGCATTCCATTATGTCACAGTTCAGCTAAAAAAAAGAAATAAAGATTTGAAAGTTGTGGTTGGTGGTCAGATTGTGTGTAAATGTATATTTTGATCAACTTTTTATTTTTGGCTGAAGTGAGGCATTTCTTCTGTAGTACTTATAAGACCTATATTCTCTCACTTAAAAGCAAAACTTGCTCTGTTTTGATGTAGATCATTGAACTATTATGCTGTCTCAAGTTGGACCAAAATAAGTGTCAGGACATCACTAAACACTGCCTGCAAAGTCGTTGCCTGATATAGCAGTAAAGCAACATGTCAGCTGCCTGCAAAATGAAAAAAGAGTCATTGAATCATTCACTTAACCGATTTGTTCAAAAACAAGTCATTTGGAATTGAACAAGTGGTTCACTGAATCATTCATTCAAATGATTCTTTCAGAAACATTTATTTAGAAAGTCTTTTTGAGTGTATCATTAAATCCTTCACTCAAGCTATTTGTTCAAAAACATAGATTCTTTAAGTACGAAACACACACATTTAATTCAGCCTTGGTCTACAAAATACAAAATACCGTGTTGTGCTGTGTTCAAAATATAGGTTAATTAATATTAGCCTATCTTCTCCCTCAAAACCAAATTAAAACCTAGCAGAACATGCTTTGCGTCACAGATTCTTGGCAGACGGCCATCCCCCTTTAGACATTAGTCGGGTCACAATACAGTCACAGAAATACACATAACCAGTGATACACAGCATTTCTGAAAAGAGATGACTTTCGGTTTCAGCACGTAAGCCGCATTTATAGAGCAGAGTTGCTGACTCACGTGAGCAAAATGCATTTCCACTTGGGACCCGACACACTGACTTCCTAGAGCACATTCAAAAAGTATGGTGTTCAAGCAGGAACTGGATGCAGAGGAAGAGCAGGGTAATGCTACAGAAGGGGATGCGGCAGGCACAGCGCAAGGTGTCATCACTCATTTTGATTGGGTATTACAGCATGACGGATGGGACCCCGCGGGCCACTGCGCGTCTCCTCCGTGCTTATTACGGCTGTTCTTAAGTGGGAGTTGATTTAGCTTAAATAGGTTGTTTCATAAGGAGAAGACACCGGCGCTGTCACCGCATCTCTGTTCCTTCGCACTGTATCCCGCCACTTTAATTGAATAATGCCTCCTCTACATACCTATTAGTGCGCTTAGCTACATACCATGCCCCTATAATTGCTTATACAACCCAGCTAATTCCACCACTCCCCTCCTTTCCTTTCTTTTCATGTGATATTTCACGCGGTTAATATAGAGAGCACGCCGGCGAGGATAAAGACGGCTTGTTTAAAGGGTTATCAGGTCCGTGCAGCACCGTGTTGTCTTTTATCCGCCCTCCGTAATTATTCGTGTAATCATTAAGCTGCAGTTTATCAGGTTTTACGGCTTTTATTAATTAGAACGCTCGAGCGATTTCACGCCACGTTTTTTACGCACGTTATTAAGGTCACGTTATTCACGAGTCATTGTCACGCTGTCTGTAAAAGAGAGATGAACAAGGTTTTCGCAATTGCGTGTGACATTATTACAAAGATTTATCTGAGATGGTACTGCTTCGATATTATTAAATTATAGACATCATGCACGTGTCACGTGACGCAAACTGCTTTATATTATATAGCTGGTTCTCTCGGGTCCTCTTAACACTGGTGAATGTACCAATAAGATGAATGCGCTTCATGATTTTAATCTACATTATAAGTTTCCTGGAATCCTAAGTCTGCAGTTTAATAATGAATTTGTTAGGTCCGTATTCTAGCTGAGATATCCGGCTCAGTCATTTGGCCAACAGCAGTGTATTTGGCCCCAAGATTTATTTGTGGATGTAGCAGTGTTTTTGGCTTTCCAGAGCTGTCCAGTCAGCACCATCAACAGATCCCACTGACATCAGCACCACAGACAGCTCCAAATAACCATCCCGACAGGGCCTGGAGAACATTTGGACATCACATAGTCATTTTTTTGCCATACAATAAGTGTTATTAACTTATAACTGGTTGCGTCAAGCTACAAAAGACATTATAAAAGTAGCCCACACAACCTGTGTGCTATTTCAAGCTTTCTGCAGCAGCCATACAAACACTTTGTGAGATGAACAGATGATTTTAAGTGATTATCCAAAAATAATATTCACTCCCATGGCAGCTCTGAAATTAAATATGCCAATGAGGTCATGATGTTTGTTCACTAATGAATTATTTGATTTAATTACATACAACTTGTGCAATGGACACCGTTTTATTTTAGAGCATCCCTTTGAAGAAAAAAAAAATTGCAAAATAATAAACACTAAATTCCAAAATTCCTACATAATAATACAATATACTGTGTTTACTTATAAAACAAGGTTCAATTAGGTACTAGCACTAAAAAATTTTATGCGGCATTTATTTATATAAGTTTTAATACTAATTTATAGTAATACTATTTAAAACAGTATTGTTTACTGATAATTCTTGTTTTTTTTTCTTATGATAAATCAATTGAACAAAAGTGTACAGGAAAAGAAAAAAAAATGCTTGTAAAGTATACAAATAACTACAGATAAATAACACATAGAAATAATCACAAACTTTAAAAGTAAAAAGAAAGTATTTTTTTTGCACAACATTTTATATAGTGTATATTTTGTAAACGCTGAAATACTGACAATTGCACTTTATATAGTAATGTTAACAAACAGCATTACAGGAAAGTGTTGCTTGCTTGTCTTAAAGCTGTGATGGACTGCAAAGATTATGTTTCTGTTTGCTGGCACTAATTCAGTGATGCACTTTTGTTGTTTATTCTATTGGCTTCCATCAGTTTACTAGTCAAAGGTCACAATGCTGATGAAGCTGCAGGATGTAAAAACTCAGCAAAAGTAGAACTCCGAGATCCTGTTTACAACACAGACTTGAATTAACTGCTGATGCAGTGACGCACTGATGCGATGACACATTGGTACTGGAGCTATGATGGGTTTTAAGGAAAGTCAGTTCACACACATTAACGACAAGCCAAGATGGAGCTCCGCCAAAGACAATACGTGCGACAAACATGGGCAATGCCAAATACGCTGCCAGTCTTGCCCCACAAACCTAAACATTCATATTTGTCATCAAACCCCTCAAATGCACACACACATATCTGTCCCACCCTACACAACGCCAGCACCGGCTGCCTGAGGTGCCCGCTGGTTCCGCATGATTGATGATGCCGATTGAGAGGCAGATCATTTGGGTGCCCCTCGCTACCAAGGACGTAAATCACATCAGCCCACTCTAATGATTTCTCCCAGACCCATTTGGCAGAATCCACAATAACCTATCGAGCCTTGCACGGGGACAAAAAAAACATCAATAAAGTCAAATAATGATTTTATTTAAGCACTTTATCAAGGATTGACAAGCATTTTTCCAAGGTTGCACGAGGGAGAGGAGCTGCTGGAAACCGTCAAGGTGTCTCGCTATGTTAAAAAAAGCAAGGGTCAACGCTTACAACGGTATACACTAAATTTGTCCATTTCAGCCTGGCAGAATTAGTTGTTTCACGGAGTAAAGATGTCTGGGGTGTGCTACAGTGATAAATGACGACCGGGAGAGCAGATTTGGACACTCGCTGCCCTGAGGGGCGACCCATTTCAACTTTTCATTAAAATGTCCAGCCCTGGCCAAACCATGATTTGCTCCTAATTGATGAGGCCATTATGATCTAATTAAGCACACATTTTCAAAGCCACTCTTATTTTGGTTTCTTCATAGCAGTGAAAAGTTCACTGGCACCAGATATTCATATACTTTACAAATGGAGAGGGATGAAAATCACACAAAGTTTCATAAAATCTACAATTAAAAAATACAAAATGACATTAAATATGATTTTGCATACAGTTTGGCTTCCACTTTGTGTTGTATTAATATAAATACATTTATAGCAACATGTAGTTGATATCTAATTTCAAGTAAATGCCGACCAGGTCTGGCATAATAACCACCTCTTAAATAATGTTACTAAAGGTTAAAAGTTGAGGGATTTGGTTGACAGAACTTTCTGTTCGCAAGTCAGAGTGATTAATATTTTAATTTAGTTAATAATAATTAGTGAACCACAATTCAAATAACAGGCCAACAAGAGTGCCTTTATCTAGATGTTTTTTTGTTTTTTAATTGACACAATTTTGGTGTGAATAAGTTTGATTGATTGATTGATTGCAATAAAATGATACGATTGCATTGATTGCAAGGATGCATTAAATTGATTAAAAGTGACAATAAAGAAATGAATGATCTTATGAAAGAATTCTATTTACAGTTAAAATGATTGTTTTTCTTTTTAACTTTATGTTTATATAAAAGTACAAAATGTACAAAAATATGCATAACTGCTCAATATTTTTGTGAAAATGATTTATAACAACTGTGCAGTACAACGATTTCTTAAAGACAGTGTGACACTAGGGCTATCGAAAATTAAAGCCATCACAGGAAGGTAAAATAAAATAGAAAGCTGTTTTTATTACAATAGTATTTCACTATATTAGAGTTTTTACTGTATTAAAGAAGTGATGGTGAGCATAAGTGACTTTAAATAAAAAAGAATATTAAATAATCCTGCTGACCCTATATGCTTTTGAATGGCGCTTCTTCAGGGTTATTTTCAAATTGTGACAGAACTGGCATCCTGTTGTATTGGCTGTTTACAGGAATATTTCACACACAAAAAGAATATTCCGTTATTATTTACTCTCGTGTAACTTGAAACACTTTTAGGTCATTGCTCATAGTAAATATAGAAAAACATATTTAAATGAACAGAGTTATCATGTCGTTTAAAGCATCATCCAAATGCATACACGTAAAAGTTTTGATAATACCACAACCTTACTTCATATTCATTATCATCTCGGCCTGACTTGAACCGTTCACTGTGAAGAGAACGGTCTGATCCAGTGAGAGGCACCCTTGCATGAAAGTCAATCCAGTGAAAGTGTATGAGCACCTCCTTATTAGTAACACAAAGCTGGATAGGGACATTTAAAGCTCTGTTCAAATAAGCTTGCTGTCCCCAGGCCAGGTTTTACGTGTGAGAGGGCTGGGAAAGAACGAGAAGAAATGGCTGAATGGTTGGATGGAGAACTTTCTTTTAATTTGAGGTCTTCAGGAAATGTGCGTATACAATTACAGCACATACGAGTGGAGCTTGGGAACGGCACTAAAGAGGAAACAGAACAATGAAATAAGATGATCTGGGCCGTTATCATCTCTTTCCTATTCCTGTCATCTTCTACACAGTCTGTCATGCAGGAAATGATAAATGTAAGTAATGCCACTGTAATCCATTACTAAGAAGTGACAGTTAGCATGAATAGGGCTGTGAAGTTGTGAGGGAGGGGACGGGGGTCCATCATCAAACTCAATTATCATCTTATTACGGGCACTAAGTGGCCTCATATTAGGGTCACTGCCCTTAATTTCAGGGGGAAAATAATTGGTAACCCCCGTAATAGCAATACACAGACACCATTTAGCAAACCCTAGGGGGACCCTGTGGGCTAATCAATGGAAAGTCTGGTAACGCAATACGACCGTCGTCTGATAAGCGCCCGTCTCTGTTTTTCTATGGTGCTAATTGAACTTAACGATGACTTAAAGTGATGATTATGTAAATATAGCTCAAATAAGGCATTATTTAAATGGATTGTCCACCTGAAAATGAAAATCCGGTCATCATTATTTCACCCTTATGTTGTTCCAAACCATGATCTTCTGTGCGTCACACAAAAGTCACAGCATTTATATATGAGCGGTCAAATGAATTAATAGTGATTAATCACATCCAAAAGAAACATTTTTGTTTACATAATATGTGTGTTTACGGTGTATGTTTATTATGTATATGTAAATACAAATACATAATACAACATTTCTATGTTTATATATTAAATATATGCATATATAACACAAAATATAAGTATATAAATATATATATTTACATACATTTTTTCATCTTGAAGTTAAAACATATTAAAACTGGAACAAACAGCTAGCTTTTCACTTCACAAGTCATTCATTTTTGAGTAGAGTCGTAGATTATTCTAATCCTTTAATAAGTTGTTTGGACTCTTATTCTGGCACCCATTCACTTCAGAGGTGAGAGATGTAATGCTAAACCGTTCCAAATCTGTTGCGATGAAGTTTGCAATCAAGTGATTTGTTTCAGGTCTGATCTGATTCTAGATGGTTTTTTTTGTTTTGTTTTTTTTTTTTTAGCCTCTTTAGATTTTTGAGCACCTTCAGATATGATATGTCCCGCAACCCAGACCCCATGTGGTGCCCTTAACCATCGCATTTAATTTAGAAGCAAATTCTATCCCCATGAGCCAAGCAGAGTGAAAAGCTTCTGAGAGGCATATATGGGGAAATAATCTCTCTAAAGTGATATTGATATCAGATTTGACCAAACACACATTCACAGCCCTATTTTTCATTCCACCCGAAATATGCGGCTGAAGTCTCAGGAGGGACCAGTCAGAGATGAAATAATCCATCTGTATTGTAAAAGTAGTTTTCTTATTCAAAGAGCAGCCCCTCCGGTCCTCTGTTTTGTAGATTGAGAGTGACACTGCCCATAGGGCTCCACACTCTGAATGCTTTTAGAGACGCCCTCTAAGTGAGTTACCCGATTCTGTGGACACCGCAGATTCAATAAAACACTTGCCTGTCTGTTCTGTTTTTCCGTCCGCATACTTTCACTGCAGCTTTTTCTTCTCACCTCCACTCCTCTTCCTGTTCTGTCGCTGCTCTGTTAACTTGACTAGTAAAAGTGGAAAAACACAACAGGTCAGATTAAGAACTATGTATTAAAATGAATAAGACCATTTCATGTGTTAACAAAAGAGGAACATTTTAATTCAGGGGCAACATGTAACAATTTTTATTTATTTAGTCATTATTTAATTTTTAAGAGAAGCCCGTTTCCAAAAAAGCAACCTCATTATTTGTAATTCCAACTATATCTCACTTTATTCACACAATCTGGCTTAATTTTGTTGATTTGAATCTGCATCTTACAATTACTTGCTTGTGTTTTCACTCGGAGGGGAAACGTGATTTCAAAAATGCAAATAAATTTGACAGGCAACGATCATGCATGATTAAACAATACAATAATCATCAACTTTGTCATAACATATGCATTTCAATTGCATTTAAATTCCACTTGGTTTGGCACAAAAAATGAGTGGGACATGCTTCGGGAAGCTGTGCCATAACTAAACAAGCAATTTTAAATAAAAGTCGCAAAAAATTCACAGGTTGCATCATGGTAAATTAAACTGCATTTAAAAGTGAGGTCCATGAAACAAGGAAGGAGAGCGTATATGCAAAAAAAAAAAAAAAAAAATGTCTGCCTCCTTCCACTGAGAAGATTCGGAGCTTCTTAACAATATCCCAATTGGGTTTCCTCTAACCACATTCTCTCCTTTATTTCCCAGGAGTGGGAGATGCTCGGTGCCTGCAGCTACATGACACCACCGTGCAAAACAATTAAATCAATAAAAAACTCTTTTGGGACCTTTTATAAATCTGTATTTTGCTGCTCTCTGGCTCACCTGTCCTCTCCATCCCATAGATTACTAAGGCTTGCAATGCCATTTTACCAAACAATCCTTAAAAATAACTGCTGTGAAATCATTACAGTTAATCAGGTGTCTCTTCATACCCATAGGATAAAATATGAATATTCTAAACATGAATGCACAATATTAATAATCTTCATTTTAGCTGACCAAAATATGACATTATCACATATTAAAACTATGAATATGACTTGATTCATCTTTAATTATCTTCCTTTAGACTACTATGTATGCTTAATATGTTATACAATGTACAAAACTTTAAACTTATTCATAAAACACTGTCCCTAAACATAAATGTCTGTAAAATAACAATGTTTGAAACAAAATGTACCTCCATAGGGGATTTGTTTTCTTTGACAAATATTTCTTCTAGAGGATGTAAAAATTCAGATGCCAGCAAAACCCAAAGGTGGTCATTTTGTCTGCATGAAGAAAGGCTGATTTCAAATATATTGCTGGATACCGCTAAAAAAATAAATCTAAATAAAAGGAACCTCGAAAAAAAACAAACAAGCAAAATCATTCAAGTTTAAAACAAAACTGCATCCAAAATATATTCAAAAGGAAAAGCCTTTCATGAAATGGAATTGCTGGCACAATTGCCAATGCATCTTTCTCAGCCCACCACAACCAATTTATATTTTCCATACAAGTCTTTAAACGGTGAAGAGAAGTCATAGTGCGCTCTTCCATCCTGTGCCGGTCCCCCCCAGGAGACGAGGCTGGTCAGAAGTCAAGATCATTTCAATTCCTCTCGTCTCTGTTTCCAAGGCAGCGCCGCAAAACAACTCGCTCTTCCTCCAGTGCCATACTGGGGAAACTTTTCTGCTCTCTGAGGGAGATGCTAAACTATTTTAAAAGGCAATTACGACAGTTTTGGGGGCCCCACTGAGGGGAGGCGGGAATAGAGAGAGAGAAAGAGAGTGGACTGAAAACAGGAAAAAGTGAAAATATGTTAATGGAAGTCAAGAAGTTTCATGGAGCAGGGCTGGTGTGTGTGTGTGTGTGTGTGTGTGTGTGTGTGTGTGTGTATGGGTGATCTAATGTGGTGACCTGACCTGCGGGGTGCGTGTTTTTGGCAATAAGGGCTGGAGATGAGGTGGAGGGTGCAGTGACAGTTCAGTAGTTGTAATTATTTTCAGGTTAGGTCACTCTCCCTGAGAGGGCACAGGTGAGGAAGGCTGGAGAGGGAGGGAGGGAAGGGTTAGGAGGTCACGGTGTGGTTAGCAGTACAGTTCTTCTTCGTCTTTCTCTCTCTCTTCCTCACACACGGATACAGCTCTGTCCAGCCTCTGCTCGCAGACTTGAGAGGAAACTTTAGTGATGCTTCACAGTACAATAGTGCTATAGAAAAGATTGCATTTACAAGTGATACTTGGATGACACTTCATAATACAAAAGATGTTAACATAAATATAAAAACTAACATGAAAAACATAACATTTTATTTTAAAGATTATTTCTCACTATTAACTAGTTTCTTATTAGCACGCATATAATTATATTACTAAAATATATATATCCTTAATCCTACCCAATATCTAAATTTAATAACTACCTTACTAATAACTAATAATAGCAAACTAGTAGCATTTAGAAGCAAAGGTCACAGTTAATAGTTATTTAACAGCAATAATTGGTTCAGCAATAATACATTATATTTATATATGTTTATATTAATATAAATCTACATGAATCATTTCCATAAAAATTGCCGTCAACAATTTTAATTTTGAGTAAAGTTTCTTTTTATTATTTTTTTTTTCGTTTTTCAAGCTTTCGATTTCGTGCAACTCACACGAAGATTCCAACACCACATCTCTCCAACTCACGACGGTGTAAACTCATCCAACCGCCGCTCTACAGTTATTAGACACTGTTTCAGCCTGCGAACGTGTCGGGTTGCAAAAGAGGTTATTTTCATTTACAAGATGAGCCCAGGCCATTGACACAATCCCCCCGGCTCGCCGCTGTGGTCCTTTCCTTTTCTTTCTCTCCTTCCAAAAACACCCCACTCTTTATCACTGCAATTACCGCACAAACAGATCCATCACAGCCCCAACTGTCCTCTCGAATCGCCTCTCTTTCCACAGGCAACCTAATTAGTCCTAAAGAGAGAAAACTGAAGCCGGAATAGAAAAAGAGGGAGAATGGACCTATCATGTCCTTCTGTACGCATTTGCAATTGTGACCGTGTTTATCCTTTTCTCCCTTGCTTTCTTTTTTTTGTTGTCCCATTCTTTTTCTCTTTATCAGCGAAGAGAAAGCCTTCAAAGGAACGATTGTGCGGCAGAGGGCTGAAGTGGCCTGTTGGTAGCGGCAACAGTGAAGGCGGACAACACAACATAACAAACATGGTTGCATCTAATCAGGGGCCTCGGTTAATGTAAACAATGTCATTTTTTGGCCTTAATGAGCCAATTTTCCCCGGACACGAGAGGCTAACAATTGGGGCAGTGCCTTTGATGTTCTTCATTTGAAGGTTTGTTTGTGATTGCCGGCACTTTTGTTGGAAGCCCCGTGCCGTGCGTCTTTCATCTCGCTGAAAAGGGAGAGTCACGGCTCACTTGGACGCAAAACAAGGAGAAGCGAGAGAGAACGAGAGACATAGGAAGAGTGAAAGAAAGATGACATACTCCCCATTTACTATAAACAATCCATCATCAGCTGATCTTCCCCAAAACCTCCTCCTCTTTTTCACCAACCTCTTCTTCTTCAGAAAGCGCGCAAACACGGACACATCAAGACATAAAACAAGCACATTGGTTTGGTGTCTATAACTATCAAATGGCAGGCTCATTAAAAGGCACCCCGGTGAGGGTGCATGTGTGTGCGTGTGTTTGTCGTTGACGGGGCTTAATTAACATGAGCCTGACAAAAGGTGACGCAGACCAAAGAGGCAGCCGGTGAGCCAGGTGTGTGTGTGCGCGGTGCCTTTCAACATCACACTGTGCAGACATCCCACGCTGACCAATATCGGCCATGTTGCGCGGCGAGAGAGGGAGAGAGAGAGAGAGAGAGAAACAGAGCGTCAAAGCAAAGATCAAGATAATTAAGCATCTACTTTCCATAGATATGAATTAAACTATTTATAATGTGTCAACTCCCATGTGTTGGGGAAACGGTTAATTCTACTTTTAGGAGCGCGTAAAACGTACACAAGAGAGTTGGCGCAACAAAGAGAACAATGGAGGAAACTTTTTGTGTTTCTCCCCCGGGCGTAGCACACGTGTCAGCGAGATAAACTGCAAATTAGGGAAAAAAACTGCAGGGAAAAAGTTTGTTTAAAGGACAAAAGCATCGTGGATAAAAATCACAACTAATATGTCGAGGCTTTTATCTATCAGTCAAGCAAACACACACACACACACACACACACACACAGGCTGTGTGAGTCAGGGGCCTCTGGGGCCTTGTCACCGCACCTGCTGGGCCCTGCGGAAGCCAGCTGTCAGCTCACATGTGCACCGGACTCTATATGTAAGTGTGTGTGTTTCTCTAGAGGTGAGGGGTGATGATGTCCAGGGGAGAGAGGGACGGAAAGATAGAGAAAGAGAAAATGCAAATAAGAGCAGATTCTCTTGAAAGTTACATGACTCAGTTGTAGGAAAAGTAGAAGAAGCAGAAGCAGAAACTGCTTTAGACTATGTGCGAAGATTTCTGGTTTGGATTGATTTCTGGTTTGAAAGCACTAATAGCAAGAAACGATAAACATGAGGGTATGGAGGAGGACAGACAGATATGTATGTGTCTGTATACTGTGCAATTTTAAGCTTAAAGGGATTGATCATTCTAAAAATGTCATTTTTGTCAAGTATTACCCTAATGTCATTTCATGCTAGTTCATCTTTAGAACACAAATTAAGAATTTTTGATGAAATCCAATGCAACTCACACGTTCAAGGACCAGTATGGTAGTTACGAGAATACTTTTTGTGAACATTTTTTTTTTAATTCTTCTCTTCTGTGTTAGTCTTTAACTTGCATTCACACAATAAGAGAAAACATTAACTACAGAAATTGTTTAATAAAGACATTATTTTTGTTTTCTTAATGTCACACAAACTATTTTAACGATATCTTGACTACCTTTCTGGGCCTTGAACGTGTCAGTTGCATTGCTGTCTATGCAGGGTTTCATAAAAAATATCTTAATTTGTTTTACAAAAATTAATGAGAGAATTTACATTTTTGGGTGAACTATCATTTAAACGAGTATTACACAATTAGCTCAGCAAAATGGTAACACCAAACTCCGGTCTCTTTTGCTAAGTGTTGATTGTGTACTGTCCAAGATGTCCAAGAGTCCATGAGAGTTTGGATGCTGTCTTAAAGGCACCTTCCTGTGCGCATTTTTGGAACAGAGCTAATTCCTAATCCCTACTTGTATCAAATTTAATTTCATGCCTAAGAAATACGACCTGGTGAAATGTTAAAACAGTATAAAAGTATAAACAGTCGATTTTTCTCCATTGTGTTTATCCTAGTGAAGGGAAAATGGAGATAATCATACAATGGACAGGTGTTCTCTACATCTGACAGCAGAAAACAACAGATGCGTAACCTGCTGTGGAAGAGAGAGAGGGAAATAGAAAGAGACACAACAAAGGCAGAAGGGAAAAAATTGCCCGTTTTGGAAAAATCAATAATGTTCACTGATATGAATCATTTCCCAGCAGGACTATCTCTGCTGTGCAATCCGGTTTTGTTCCCCTGAGGTCAAGTGTGCATGTGTGTGTGTGTGTGTGTGTGTGTGTTTATAAGCCTTAGAGACCTCTTTCCAGGCTGGAGTAGTGCTGGAATGTATTAGAGCAGTCCATGTCAAAGCAGGCTAAAGCACGCGTGGCACTGGATAAATTCCACTGGGCTATTCTCTCCACAAACCGGACCTCTGCAGAACACCCTCTAGAGAGGCCACGGATACCTGTATGCCCTCGCGTAGGTGCAACAGGTCAGAGTTCGTCTAGCTGTTTTTCTTTTATCTGAATTGATGTGCGTATATGAACTGCTCCGCGGTGATGTCAGAACACATAATGCTCCACTAAGACAGACATTCAAGTCATTTACAATCGCAGACCATTATTTTCAGAATTATTTTAAATAGTGGAGGAGCCTTATTATTCTAAATAGTGACATTACAAAATGTTGAACGTGTTAAAAAGGGAAAATATGATTTTGTACTTTTTATTAAGCATTTTTAACAGTATTTCAGATACACAGTAGATCCAGTTTTCAAATTTGAGTCTATTTTTTTTAGCTTTGTGTGATATTCCTTTTTTGTCCAATTAATTACAATGGACTGATAATTTAAAGTCAAAATAAATAAAATTTTAAAACAGCAACAAAAAGATGTGTGTGTGTGCGTATATATATATACACTAGTACACTAGTACACTATTTTTTTTTTATATCAATATATATTGTTTTTGCTTTGCATTGTACAAATCCGAATTCAGTTCCACATTTTTTATATCTATATGCTTTTGATGACAATTGCTCCATGCAAAACTGATGATTTTAATAAAAAAAACACACTCAAAACTAATGCAATAAAACAGCCTGGAAGGAAAGAAGGAAATGGAAAGAAAGGAGGAAAAAACATCTGAACGACATCTATCACATCGACATGAATATGAAACAGTATTAATGTCTGTAATGAAAGCTTGTTTAAGTCTCTCTCGCTTTGTACAATTACAGAGATTAGCGGTAAGATGAAGGCTAAATAATTGCACAATAATAGCCAATAATGAGACCGAATAAAGAGAGACTCTGAGAGACAAATCAGTCAAAAGAGGGGAAGCGGCATCAGACAGCTGGCTAATTTCCACTGACCCTTCCCTTTCACACAAACTCTTCTTTTTCTGTTGTCTTTGCTTCTTTCTTCTCTCGCTCTCAGCCCCCCCCCTCCCCTGAGAAGAAGCGAGTGTTTTGCATAACGGCCGCGTCGTGTTTGGACCGGGAGGAGGAGGAGGTGGGTCGAGTCGGGGCTGGCACTGAGGTAAGCTTTCTCTTTTTCCATCCTGACCAAAGCGCCTCCTCTCTTCCCAACACGCCAGCCCAGCGCGAGCCTCCTCCACCTCCTCCTCGCTCCCCTCTCCACGTCACCCCTACACACTGGCTGTCCCCATCTCTCCAGGAGGCAGTTGTCAATCATCAGCGTCTCTCAGAATCCCGCTGGAGCTCATTGTGCCCGCGGTCGCCGGCGGAGGCAAGCGCTCGGAGGCAGCGGCGGGCCGCAGATGGAGAGTGCGCTGTCAATCATTGTCACTAATTATTAATTTCTGTCACTCAGCCCCGTGGCAACCACGCTCTCTGGCTCCCCCTCCCTCGTTTTCTCTCTTTCTCCCTCTCTCGCTGTGGCTTCTCTCTCCCAGGGTGAGTTGATTTGGTATGCCATCTCTGCGACGGAGGGTTCAACCTTTCATTATGTGTCACACACACACAGTACTCTCACCTAGGTCACTCCCCTTGACTCCATGCTTGGTTTTAATTGTATTTTACCTTCCACCCCCTACTAAACCCTTTGCACCCTTTGACCTTCGTCCTATACCTCCCCCCACCGCTCATCTTCACTGTTCCTCTGTCCTATACCTCCATCACTTTAACAGAGGTGAGGTGAGACGGACAGCGTGTTTGCATCATTAATAACATCTAATTTGATTAGGCCAAGAGTTTTGTCAGGAGGTAGCAAAACATTTGGATTTTGCAGGGCAGTTCTCAACACTACCCTAAGGTTGTGGCCTTTAGTTGAGAAGCTGACCGTGGTTAACTAACGTACAAAATAATATGTACATTTTATTACCATAAAGTCCTGCTTAAATATTGAATGTTAAGTCCAAATTACTTGCGTTATTAGTGTAATTTTTATAGATTTTAATGTGAACTGTAATTTTAACAATAATGTTTTTATTTTATTTTAGAATATTTTTAAAATGTATGTAATGTAAATTTTGTACACTTTTCTAATTTAAATTACACTTTTGTACACTTTTATTAGCTGTAATTTTATTATTATTAGAATCATTATTATTGTCATTAAATCGTTTTATTATTTATAACATTCATTCAATTATAATAGTATTTAATTCTGTGTATATTATAAACATTTTTTTTTATTTTAACTGTTTTATTAATAAAAAATATAATATACAGACCATTATTTTTATTAAGCATTCTTTATAACAGTAAACTATTATTTGATATAACTGATCTACTAAATAGTACTTAGCTGATGATTTGCCAGAGGAAGAAATTTTGCAATATAATATTTTCTAAAGATGACAGGGGACAAGATAGACAGACAGACAGACAGACAGACAGACAGACAGACAGACAGACAGACAGACAGACAGACAGATAGATAGATAGATAGATAGATAGATAGATAGATAGATAGATAGATAGATAGATAGATAGATAGATAGATAGAGCTGACAAAATATATTTTATATACTCTTTTCTCTTTTTTAGTTGTAATTGAATCTTTCCCAATTAAGAAGAACTTAACTGATATAAATCATCATTCACTCTTTTGTTAAGTTCAGGCAGAAAATGAGTGTCAGATCATTGATTTTCTGACTGAATTAAACTTTTTTTGTTCCACATTCATCAAAATTGTATTTTATGTTTTTTTAACATACCTTCCTTATGGCTGCTGTCTCTCCACTCAGCTCCCCCCCATCGCCTTCCTCCGCTCCTCTTCCTCCTCATTCCCTGCTTGTCTCCGTCCATTCGCTCTGCTCTGCATCTTTTTTACCTCTTTCTCCTTCTGCTCTCAAAAAAAGGTTTAACACAAATGATCAGAACCCTTCAACACATCCTCAGTTGATTCTTTGAGTCTTTGAGTTATGAAGACAGGATCTTTCCTGACATCAACCGCTCACGTTTTCTCCGAGATCCACCGAGATGCCTCCCAACCAGGCCGTCCGTGGACAAATTAGACAGCCCAGCAAAACAAGCAACATAGCATTTCTTCAAAAACAGCTGTCAGGCGCACAAGGAACAGGAAACAGCATTTAACCGTCTGGTATATAAGAAAGCATTCTATAGTCTGTAATAAACACAACTTAAATATATATCAAAGTCTGGTGGAGTTGAGAACGGAAATAGCAAACTATGTCTGTTATAATACACTCATCCAAAACACAAAATAAAACACATGCAAGGTGGCAGCACAGTTTTTAAGTGTACACATCATGTACCAGGCTGTCTTAAAAGCCCATCATATCCAGCAATAAGCATATAATGAATTTCATTTTGTGTTCCCCTCTTTCTGACATTGTGACTTGAAGAGTAATGGATGTAATTGCGAGAGGAACTAAAAAGCAAATTGCACACCTATTACAGCTTACTTGTGGCAAGGAAAAAAAAAATCATAGGCCTATCTGTAGTTTTAAAACGCATTACTGAGAGGAAGAGAGTGAAATGTTCTCATGGATGTCTTGTGTCGTTTACCAAAGATTTAACCACTTATGTTTCAAACTAAATCAGAAATTTGGTTTCAGATATTGACTGAACAACAGGTAACCCGAAGTAAAAACTGATGGGATGTCAAGTAATAATACTAACATTAAACTCCTTCCTTCTGATCACTGCAAATAAACCACACTTAACAATTCACCTTTACACCGAAAAAAAAAAAAATCATTTAAAAGTTACTCCAAAAAGAAATTAATTCATTATTAATTTATAATTGGTAATTATTTATAATTACGTATGCTAATTAAGCAACATTTTAAACTGAAAGCAACACATTAAGCATCTCACATTTGCATAAAAAGGGCGTAAAAAGGAGTGTGTTGTTCTCCGAAGGCAAATGTACAGTTAAATTTCACACTGCAAAAGCAGGACGGATATCATTTCCGAATGCCAAAAAAATACATTTGAATTAATTTAACGAACCACAGCTTTCATGCAGCGCAAACATTTAAGCGGCAGTGTTCATCTAAGAAAAACATCTTTAAAACATAACTGAGGTACGGTAGTGTACATATATAAATAAGATTTTATTTCCAAAAAGTAATTTGATTAAATAACGCTCGTTACTTAAACGTAAAAGTATTTTAACCTAAAAAAAAAAAAAAATAAGTGAAATAAAAAATGAATTACAGGAACATCCACAGTCCAGTGATGTTCTTTACCTGAGGGGAAAAATGTACTTTTTAACTTCCCGACACGAAGAACAAAACACACTGAATCTCACACAGCTAAAGAAAAACTTTGAATATCAATTTATTTCAGAAATAGTACTCCCTGACACTAAGGAATAAGCGAGATACAAAGAGAAAAGAGAGAGAGAGAAAGTGAAAAATGAGGCCATAGGATTAAAAGCTAATAGCCAGGGGTGCTTGTCCTGTTTGATTTGTTCTTAGTACAAAATGTTTTCACACAGTAAAACCGCCCCATCACCACAGGTGTTGGCACAATGCTGTGATTGCCCTTGACAAGAGAAAACAGCGGAAAGGCTCCAAAACCAGGAAACTTTGAAAGACAAGGTCACAACTTTGCTTGACATCAAAGGTTAATCCAAGAAGTTTTTTTAATCATAGAAATAAAAGGGAAAAAAAAAAACAATAAACCAGCAAGTTTATTCAGCATCCTTGAGACATCACCTTCACCCAAAGAGAATAATGGCTCTTTTGTGTTTTAGATTTTTCAGTTCATGTTTCTTGGACAATGGTGAAGATTTAAATGAGAATTGCTGCGAGGAAATCTACTGGTATAGATCCAAAGCTCAAATAACGAACTTACAGAGAAAGAGAAAGAGAGTGTGCGATCGAAACTGCAGAAAACAGCACAAAAAGTTCCCAAAAAGCATGTGATGTAACTATAATGCTGTCTAGCAAGAAATGCATTCACCGTTTGTGCCAAATTATGGCTTGGTGCGGCCTGATGCATCCCGTGAACTTCTGCTTTGGACTCACACGGTCTTCTCCAACACACGCTCCTTATATACGTACTTTCATCCTCACGGCATATCTTGTTTGCATCGCTCGTTCTCCGTGATGTATATTTCATTTGTGCAGTCAGTCTTTGCTGTAATTCTCTCCGTCTTTGGTCTTGCTTAGTTTGCAGCTTCACTGCTATGTAAGCACTCTCAAACGCACACTGTGCCCACAGCAGCAGGTCTCCAACTGTCACTTCTCTTGCTCCACAGTCGTTCACACTCTCTATCCGTCATCCGGCGAAGGTCTTAAGCCTGACAGTTGCAGCAAACACCATCTCGCACAAAAAAAAAAAAAAAAAAAAAAAAAGAAACGAGGGAGTCATCACTTTTAAATCCAGCAAAAAGAACATCAATGAAAACGGTATGTTTGCCAGAGATCTGACATGCACTTGCACAACTGGCTGCTCAATTATAACCTTTGGGCTGATACTGAAAATTCTGCTGATGGACTGGCTGGGGCAAGAGTGTTACATATGGTAAAGTAACAACAAAAAAAAAGAGCTGGTTTTGACATGTTGAGCTGTGCTGGTATTGAAAAGAAAAAAAAAAACTCTGGAAGTGAACCAATCCATAAATGTTAAAGTTAAGACTTTATTTTGATGGTCCCTTTTGAGCGTTCTGTTGACAATTAGTACCACTGCACCTATATATCGACGAACTCTCATTAGAGTGTTAGTAGACTAATATCTGCTGTGATGATCTCCCAACAGATATACTACTGACTATAAGTAACTGTGCAAGTAGATGTCAACTTATTCTAACCATAACCCTACCAGCCTACTAATACTAATGAGAGTTAGTTGATATGTAGGTGCAACATTACTTATAGTCAACAGAATGTGTTGTTAAAGGGACCATCAAAATAAAGTGAAACCATGTTAAAACACTCACTATCATAATATAAAATAATGTTTTGTAGAAATTTAAGCAATGCTTTTAATTTCTACAAAACAAAACAAATTAGCTAAATTTTTAAGTGCCTTGCAGGCAACCTTTTTTAAGCTGAGTGAGTTTAGCTTGTTTGAACCCCAAAAAATTTTCTTCATCTCTGTGGAATACCTAACTCTATTTACTCAATATATCTAATTGCAGAATTACCAATAATCTGCATAGTCTTATATCACATATACTAGTATACTAGCTACACGCATTTATATATTCTCATATATTCTCACGCAAGGCTCAGAAATTGTGAGAAATGCGTTGATTTAAATAAACAGTCTGTCTAATATGTATCACAGTACTATGGTACTGAAGGCCAGGGAAAAGACAGAGCATTTAAGGTAGGCTGAGAGCAGAAGCATTGTGCTGTGCCACCTGGAGCTGCCTGAGTAGGCCACATTTATCAGGGAATCAGCCGAGTGCTATGGCAGTGACCGTGCTGTTCCTGACTGTCTGAGAGGTGTTACAGCCTGAGATGTGGTTTCAGTGGGATTTATTACCACAATAGTGAGTTGTCCTCAACTTTCCCACTGCAGTAAAATGCAACTTGCATTCTCCACCACTCTACACCTTAAACCTGAACCAAAGAGGCCTATAAAACCTGGATAAAGCAAACTGTTAGCATTTCCATTCAACTCAAAAACAGTTGCGAGGCTGCTGCAGGACTCCACAGACATACACCACCCGCCTGAGCGCTTGCCAGCTTTGCACAAGTGCACTCAGTTCTGGACACAGAACTGTCAAAAAAGTCAACCACATGACCGGTGAATATCACAACTTTGAACTGCTAAAACGACAAAGGTGATCCTTTATTTTAAAGTCCAATACCATATGACTTTTACAGTACCTCAATAACCTCTTAATATTTCTGCTCACTTATAGTTAGCGACGTAGTTGTTAAATTTAGGTATTGAGTAGGATGTAGAATATGCACTTTATACATACTAATAAACAGCCAACTTGTGACCCTGGACCATAAAACAGTCATAAGGGTATTCTATTAAGCTTTACACATCATCTGAAAGCTACAATAATATATATGGTTTGCTGGGATATGACAGTGTTTGGCCAAGATACACACATACACACACACACACACAAAAGGTCAATTTTACACTTACTATGTATGTGAAAATTAGTTTGTTTGTCATAAACACAGTATTTATAAGAGGAATACTAAAATCTTTAGTGTCACATGATCCTTCAGAAATCATTCTGATATGCTGATTTGGTGATAATTTCTTGTAATTACAAAAATAAGAACAGTAAGAACAGTTACAGTTGTGTTGCTGGTAACATTTAATTTCAGGGACAGTTTTTATTATTAACTTTTTACTATATTATTGGCATAATGGGTGTTTATTAGCACATATTATGCCTTGCTCTGCATGATCATATTCTAGATGTCCTTATCTTACCCCATACCTAAACCAAAAACTACCTTAGTAACTATTAATAAGCAGCAAATTAGGAGTTTATTGAGGCAGTTTATTGAAAATTCATAATAGTGAGAATTGTTCCCAAAATGAAAGTGTGGCTGTGATGTTCAATCTTTTTGAAAAAGGAGGAATTCTATGATGGATGCATAACATATAAATATATAAATAGATAAATATATGAATAGATAGATAAAATAGTTTTCTGTAACATTAGAAATGTCTTTGTCACTTTTGATCAATTTAATGCATCATTGCTGATAAAAAATATTAACATCTATTTTATCTTTGAAATTAGTTTTTCATCAAATGATACATGCTCGGATAACTTGATTTTAGACAAAGAAAACCTGGGCACTTACAAAGCATCTACTCTAATATTATAGAAAATATCATCAATATATGTTGTTTACAAAAAAAAAAGAAGAAATAATGGAGAAATAAGCATAAAAGTGACATCAACCGGCAGCAGCCAAGAAACCATGCTAACCAGCCAAACCTTGACCCGCTGGTCTCAACAACTGTAAGAGAATGTATAGGAGTTGGACTACCTATCATTGTAGCTATAAAAGATGTATAAGAATGCAAGATCTTAGCACTCATCTTGTCGGTTTGTATGTCCATGATCTGTCACCATCATCAGTAGCGTGTCGTATGGGCTGCCAACACACTACTGCAGGAGTGCCAAACTGAACGGAGGACAGGAGAGAGAAAGGGGACTCTTGGGTGAAGGACTGGAGGACGAGAGATTTCAGGAGTCTTTGATTAGTCCAGCAGTGTCAGGATAAACCTACAAGACACCAAAAGAGACAAGAGAAAGAAGGAAGACAGAGACAGGCGGTCGGAGAGGCAGGCAGACTCGGGAACAGCATGGTCACTTCATCTGCCACTGCCTATGGAGGAAGAGGAAGTCAAGGGAGAAAAAAGGCAAGAGGAACTGCATTCAAATGCATATGCCTGTTCTCCCCCTTTCTGGTTAGTCTCGGAAGCTTCACGTCTGACTGGAGACTCCAGCAAATGACTTGATGGGTGCCAATCCACTGTCAACAGCCATATAGCTGTCCCACATCGCTGCACCAAAGCGAGCGCGGATCACATTTGTTATACCCCCCAAAAATGTTGCCTAATGACTGCTTCTCGCAGCCTGGGTCGCACGCTCTCCAACCCTCCGCCGGAACATCCCTGGCGATGCGAGAAGAACATGTTTTAAACCCGAGGCTGATGAGGGCGGAAGGCCGGCAATATGTTTTTCATGATGCCTGTGAATAGGCAATGAGGAACAGGCGAGTTGAGCGACATGTCTCATGTGTGTGTGTGTGTGTGTGTGTGTGTGTGTGTGTGCGTGCAACCTCGGACAGGCGAGAAGAGGAACAGGCCATCCTAGAGCCAGCGATTACCCGATCCATCGTGTTCCATTAAGTTTAAACAAGCGCTCACACGCAACTTCGGCACTGGGCTGAGCTGTCCGGGACGTCGTATCTGCACAAGGCTGAGATAATGGCATCTGTCGCTGTTCCTTTAGTCACAGTCGACCCAGCGCTGCCCATTAGCCGGCTGCTGGCTGACTGCCCCGGCTCGACACGCTCTGATGGCCCAACACAAAAAAATACAGGATCCGACCGGCGCTCCTGTCTCGCTCCTTACTTCCCCTTTTTCCCTCCCCCCCCGTTCTTACTGTCATGACTAGAGGCTGTCTGGTGTTGGATTTTGTTGGCAAAGCAGCGCTCTAATAAAAGAGGGCCCTGACAGTGCTGAGGTATGACTACTGCTTCCCTCTGATCCATACCAGAGTAGGACAGGCCAGCGGATCAGGTCCCTAATTCACAATCAGAGCGCTGCTCCTGTAAGACAGATCTCTCCTCACAGGACATCTCGCTCGGATCGTGGAGCTGCCAGACAGCGCTGTCTTGATGTAAAAAATAACCAGCACCTGGCGAAATGGCAACCGGAGCGGTTTCCTCAAATCACGTCGCTTTGTTTAGCAAGAGCCGAGCCTCGTTTCATCTGCTTCAGGCCTTCAGCATGCACACCTACGGTGAAAAGAGATGAAAGCGAACGCGCAGCTGACAAATGTCTATCAGTCTCCACTCCAGTGCAGCACTTTCTAAACTTAGCATAACATCAGACCTAGCCATCAGAAAAGTTCCAGACATTTTGGTGCTAGGACTGCAGCACGGTCACGTCAACGTTGCGGTTGGGAAGAGGTGTGGAGCGGTAAGCGTTCCCAATTATTAGCCAAGTTTGGTCATTAACGTCGGAGAGCGGAGGGGGGTGAGCGGCAGCGTCAGTTTTGATAAAGCAAAGCAATTTCAGCCGCTGCTATTCAGCCAAATTACAGTTGTACATCATGCTGGTTTCTCCCTCATTGTACAAGTGCGTGATGTTAACATTTCATTAGCATGTTGGTCGCCACTGAAAGGGTGTGTGAGAGAGAGAGAGAGAGAGAGAGAGAGAGAGAGAGAGAGAGAGAGAGAGAGAGAGAGAGAGAGAGAGAGAGAGAGAGAGAGAGAGAGAGAGAGAGAGAGAGAGAGAGAGAGAGAGAGAGAGAGAGAGAGAGAGAGAGAGAGAGAGAAGACAAACAATAACTAGGCAGAGAGAGAGAGAGAGAGAGAGAGACAGTCATTCTGACTTAATTCATAAACATTGGCGACATCTAGTGGACTGAAAACGACATTACCGAGTAATGTGTTTCAAACGCTCGTTTGTAAATAGGCAACTTTTTAGGTTGTGAACTATTATAGCGCCATGCTTTATCGCTTTTATGCTTTATTTATTGCTTATTTAACATTTCTCTGTTTTATGGAAAAATGTAGGCCTATACAACTCTATACAAAAAAATGTACAATGTACAAGTTAATTACAATAGCTATTGTTGGAACAGCTGCTAACTTTGTACAATGGAACAAAAAAACAAAAAAAAAAAAAAACATCTGATCAATTCTGAACACCTATGTCAATATATCATGGCATTACCCTAATAACAAAAATTATAATGACTTTATACAACAGAGCTGTATGAAAATAATACATTATGATATAATTTTAAATTATTATTATATACAGTGAGAAAACTTTTAAAACTAATTAGGTCAGAAAACAGTTTCTGACCTAATTAGCCAATCCAGACATTAAGATTATTATAAGTAAATACACTTAAATATAATTATATAATGCATAGGTTATTGTGCTCATGCAGTATTTCAGAACAATTGCGCGTGTGATTGCTTTAACAAAATCGTAAACTGTAATGCAATTATGCCTAATTGGCCTTTGGGGGGGAATTGTGGCTACCATTGAAAATGAACAATTTTGCCTTACTGTTAATGTTTGCTTTCTTTAAACGCTGGATACACTTCTTTCTTTCTTTCTTTCTTATCCTTCCTTTTTTTATTTATTTATTGATACTCTAAAATTCCTTTTACTTAATTAACCAAAATCGTTTAATCGTTTACCCACAAGTTGCATGACGAGTTTCTTGTTTTGACCAAAAAAACCTACAGTGCGCCAGGCTAGTAGCCATTTAAAGGATTAATGCAAAATTTTTACAAGAAATTAGAAGCTTAATGAAGTGGACAGAAATGCTGTCAGTGTTTTATTGCCAGTAAATTGCGTAGATGTGGGGATCTCGTAATGAGTCGTGACAGTAGCTGCGAGGCGTATCTGCTTTTATTGGCTTCTTGTGATATTACTGCGTTATTCAAGCTCGTATTTAACAAGACTGCTCGAGTAATGGTGCTCTAGCCAATGGTGTTAGGCATCTCATAAAACTGAATTTGAAGCTTCAACTCAGAAAAATAGAAAGAACGTCTAAATTATTGTTAGTCTTCTATTTACGTTGTTGGCATATATTTTTTAATGAGGCTTTTTAGTGGGATCATAAATGAAGGATATCAAAATATAAAGGATGTTTGTGTGAGTGGAGTGGTAGAATTGATATTGAATTGATTCCAATTCGGTCCATGCATTTTTGTTGGGACGATTTAATTACAGTACTCTGGCGCCCCCAACTGTCAAAAAAGTGGAAATGTTCAAAAATCTGCATAGAACGCGTTCTGTAATAACTCACTCAAACGATGTAATATATCATGAGTATAATATATAATATATCATTCTCTAAAATCGATGGTGTTTAGTAATGACCACTGAACTAAAGGGATCGTTTCGATAAAAATCAACAGCCATCATGTACTCACCCTTATGTTGCGCAATGTAGTATAGACCTACAAAAATATTAGAAAAAGTAGAGCAGCAGCAGTGTACTCTACAAGCGGATCATTCCGATTCGCAAATGATTCATTCGCACTGATTCTAAGAACTAAAAAAGATTTGGTTAAAAAACGATTATGACTCGAATGTCATTTCGTATATCTTATCATGAAATCGGTGGGCGGATGTGAATGTTAAATACTTCAGTTTCCATCTTCCGTGCGGCTAGGAATATTTAACATAGTCATTTCGACTATTTTTATGCTGCTTCTATAGCGTTTTCTTTATTTTATGTTACTCCAAAAAGGTTAATTATTTCAATGTTCATTTTGGAACTAAATGTTTCCGAAAGGTCCCAAAATGTAAGTATTAGGCTGTGCTTCTCTACCTCGAATGTGGGACCAAACCAATGACAGCACATGAATACTGTTTCTGGTGTGTGTACATGTTTTATTTCTTGTGAATAATAACACCTTTGGCAAAACGCAAGACAAGCATAATTTGTGTCCTATAACGCAGTCCGAGAAACAAGAATCACAAGCAAGCTTGAAGTTTTTGTGTGTGTGTGTGTGTGTGTATTTTTCATATTTCATTTAGTTTCCATTAAATGAAATTAGAAAAGACCGAGCTGATTGCAAGACAGTATGAAGCATCTCTACAGACATGCTTGGAATGAATTTTAACTGATTCAAATGCCCTGTCACTTAAGTTATCCTTCATTTCTGTTTACAGCAGATTCCCCCCCGAATCAAAAACAACGTGCTGATTGGTGATCGGAAGAGTGAAAGCAAAGATTAGTGAGTTTTAAATCTGAGCAAAACTGCATTGGCACCTCAGAACTGGAATGTAAGTAATTGAAGTTCATCCTACAATGTCCTTGATTGCATGAGCTACACGCCAAGGATGCCGTAACATAACTGGAGGGTAACAGTACAGCATAGCAGTTTGAATTTTGTTAGTTAGGATCCCTGACATCCTCTGAGGTAAGTGCAATCACAGTGTCCCAGAGGTCAAATGAAACGGTACAGCTCTTTCTCAGTCTTCGAAGGTCGCAAACGCTCTCCCATGTGACTTCATAACATCTCTGGGCCCAGAACCGGTGCTTATGCAACACCCACCCACCCTCTCCACTGGATACATACATGTGTGCGCGCACACACACACAAACGTACACACACACACACACTCGGGACAAATTCAAAAGCACATTTCAATCCCTTTACTAACCTCTCATACACAATACATGGGCTGTTTAGGTGACCAAGTGTGCATGTGTGCACTAGGGGCTTGCGTCAGACAGGCCTCCTCTACATAAGGCTTCAGAAGTGTACACTCAAATTTTGTGCACCACAAATTTTCACAGAAGTCTGCCACATTCACGTGTTGAGGAGTAAACCGGGTATACGTTTAAACTTGGCTACCGTGTTAAGTGACCAGCAGCGTATCATACAGCATTCATCCATGTTGTCAGGAGGTAAGTCCTGACAGGGTGAGAGGTTTCTTGCTGTGCTTATGGGTTTTTTTTTTTTTTCCTAAGTGACTTGCACTGTTACTTGTTCGCGGTCTTTTCAACAGTTTGTTAATGCCGTTTAGTCACAAAAAAGAAAAATGTTCCGCATTCTTTTGTACCTCTTCCCTTCCATCCATCCATCTGCAGCTTTGCAAGCTTTCCCACGTTACGTTTCTGCCCCGCCCACTGCAGCAAGTTTATTTTAGTGACTTTCAAACTCTTTTGCTTATAAAAGCGTTTGGGAGCAGTAATGATGGTCGGCACACTCAGAATGCGGCCAATCACGTAGTCTCTCTTTTGTTACCCTTTCCATCGTCTCCACACTTTTCATCATTGTCTTTATCGCTATCTTTCTACACAGTGCTCCTGGGGGTTCCGTTTAAGGCAACAGTCTTCATGAGAGGGGTCCCAGCTGGCTGGCTGCTTGTCCTTGAGGTAGAAACGCCCACCTCAAACACCTCATGAATGGCTTTCCGGAAACAGTGGAAATTGTAGTCTATTAATCCTGTGGCACAAAAAGGAGAATTAGAAATAACCGAAGAGTTAGTGCGAAAGGGACCGATAGAACTATTGCTGTCGTGTACCTTTGCGCTCAAAGCTCTCTTCTCTCAGGATGCAGACCAGGGCGAGGAACTTGGTGACCTCTTTTAGGTAGAGCACTGTGGTGTTGTTGAGTTTGATGATGGCCATTGACTCCTTATCATATGCACTGCCACTGCCATCCTCCTTTAATCTGTGTGATCAAAACATACTTGGAATGCAGAACTGACAAAAAGTATACTAAATAAATTTGAATACAGTTGAGGTAAAAAGCTTACACTGCCCTTTTAGAATGTAATTTTACCAAAATAAGGATAATGCAAAATGCATGTTGTAGTAGTACATTTAGCACTGACCCGATTACTCAAAAAAGATGTCTACACGTACAGCTGTGTTTTTTGTGTAGTGATAGTTGTTCAAAAAACATATTTGTGTATTTGAACCCTTTCCAACAATGATTGTATGATTTTGAGATCATTGTTCTCAAACTGAGGACAACTGAGGGACTCATATGCAACTATTACAGAAGGGTTAAACACCCACTGATGCTCCAGAAGGAAAGACCATGCATGAAGAGCCGGGGATGAAAACTTTTGAACAGAATGGAAAGGGGTGCATTTTTCTTACTTTGGATATATGGATATAGACGGATTGTGTTTGTTATGTACTGTGCATGTACGCCAATATGCGAGTAGAAATAATATACAAGGCTCACCCGTAAATACAGGAGACGTCAATGACCACATCGATCATGTCACAGCAAAGCTCATAGGACTGCATGTCCACCGGTGAACTGTCGGTGGCGATGTAAATCTTACTGACGACATCAAACAGGAAGGCCTTCTCAATCCCTGAATTCTATAAGCAGAGAAACACACATACACACAAACGTTGCATAATGCCCTGCAGGGTCTGATACGGGATCTTACAGCATTGAGAGGATAATAAAACATGCATGAGCATGACTGCATCAGAGACGGAAAGTGAATAAGCCATTTCCACCGCAGCTGCAACAACAACACTATATATTCTTCATAATGACAATTATGGAGTGACCAAAAAGGGAACTTTATTAAGATCCAACCGTCATTAGGATAGCATAACCCATTTAGAAGCATGGAGACTAGAAGCAGAGACACATACAGATATAAAGATGTTGAGAAGGTTCTCCAGCGTTGGAAGCTGAGGGATAAGCTTCTGGACAACTTTACTGAAGGCCTCAAAGATGGAGTGGTCATATATACTAGTCAAATAGAAACTGTAGAAAACAAGGGAAAAAGGGAATGCGATTAGACCGAATGTCATACAAAATATTTAACAGCTCATACACCGAATTCTAATTAGACCAGTTATTATCATGGTGTTGCAAACCCTGCGTAATACTTTTCTTAGTTCCGTTGCTTTGGTGTCATTATGGCCACATTTGCACAGCGAACAAATTACGTTTTTTTCCCCTCAATTACCTGACACAAATCAGACCTTATGCACGTTTAAACAATTGCAGGGCGGCTAAAGTAACATTTTTCAGGGCTGAACATTACTGCAATATCACATGGATGTGTGAGTGGCAAACGGTTAAATGCGCTTCTCGATCAAAACACTAATAGAAAAATAGTGACTACACATTTGGGAGACAAACATTGCAGCGTAAATAGATCTATTGCCAAGTGAACAGAAATGTTACCAAAAACAAAGGACACCAGGATCTGGCAGAAAAGAGTGGTATCAAAGCTCTGTCATGTTTGAAGGCAACTATTAACATAATCTGAAATCACAATGGTCTAATGTGCAAAATGAATTAGCAACTTGTAAGAAATGACAGGAGGTGCCAATTATGAAAGGTAACAAAACTGAAAAACTGCCGTGAGAGTAATACTAATATTCACATTAATTTGAGGATTATATTATTAAAGTTAAATGAGGCAGCAGCATGCATTATTCTGTCCTGCTAAAAAACACATTCATATTATCAGGGTTGTGGTAGCTATTAAGACCACAGAGAAATCTCACACTGCCGATCACAGTATGCAGAACATGCCAGGTATTCTTGAAATTCACCCTTGTCTGTTATTCACAAGACACTGACCACTCAAGCCTCTTTGAACCGTACGGTCATGTTGTTGTACCGAACAGAGCTGAAGGAAAACAAACTTTCCTAAATGATACATGACGATACACCATTAAGCAGACATTTTTAGTAGATCAGAGAGTTGAGAGATGCATATTCGGTAAAAACTACGAGGAGATTCTAAAGCATTAGTGAAGACAACAGAAAAACACGATCAGATTCTGCCATAAGTAGCATTCTATTAAAAATGTCATAAAATTCATTTTGCAAATGTCTATAATCGCTTAGATTTAAAATTTAAAAACTACCGAAACATCGCCGTTTTCTTAGGAGGGCTGCTTTTCAACATCAGTCCATTATTATGTCAACACCAGAGCTCTGACATAACAGTTTCTTCACTTTTAGATGTACAAAAATAAATAAATAAAAATCAACAGATTTCAGAAATGACTTGTCCTCGTATTCAAAATTAATAAGCTGTTCTAGTACAAAAAAAAAAAAAAATAGTGTAGGATATCTGTTCCATTTTGTAAGATCACACAAATAGTGGCACATATTATGGTTCAAGACTTATTTCAATTAATAAACAGAATTATAAATAAAACTGCAAACGCTTACCTGAGATGTAATTTCTCTAAACTGGCATCTGCCAGATCATCGTTAGCCCTCTGGTGTATATCCCGCTGGGTCTCAATCTTATGGTCATCAGACAGACCGTCCACTTTATGGATAAACACTTCAAAGTTGATCTCTGGGTTGACCCTGTAGGCCCGTGATACGGTTAGGTGAAGTCGACTAAGAGCCTCCACATAGTCATCCTGTGATAAAGAGGAAGTATACAAGATGGTATAAGCTGATAATGCAGAGAATGGCCAGGTTTAGAGAAAAACTACAGAAAAATCACCAAACAAATTGTTCATATTTATACAACAAGAACTACATATAGATGCAGAACTACAAAAGTGATGTAAGAGTGTTTCTTAAAAATAGCAGAACTTTCTGATAAAATCTTTTTGATAAAACATCTTTTTGAGTGATATCACGCACTGCTGTAGTTGAGACTTTGACTAGTAAAAAGTTTTAATCGACCTTATACTTTAAAGCAAGACTGAAGGGCTGGGAGAAAACAGCACAGACTTCTCCATATCAGCAGAAACACAAAGTCAATCTTGTACCTATTTTTACCTTTAGCCAATGTGATCCAATGAGCTAAGCCTCAATGACAAACAACATTCAATTAAATGAAACCAGAATGTCTGGACTCAATGCCAAGATTTAAATAAGCCAACTATTTAGAACCATTAAAGGTATAGTTCACCAGAAATAGGTGAAGGCAAACAAACGCAGGTAAACAAACCCATTAGTGTTTTTTCCATAGCCAGCCATGATTTGGAATTATAACATTTCACAAAAAAAATTCAACCATCTCCAATCTCCAATTACTGACAGAACTACATCACTTTGTCGTTTGGGTGTGCACAGTAATTAGCGTCAAGGCTTTGAATTTCTTGTTTCACCTGTGCATCAATGACAAATATCAAGGCCCCGGTTCCTCTGAAAATCATCTCGTAGTCAAAGGTCGGATCGAAAAAGTCCACTTGTCCAGGGAAGTCCCAGATCTGAAAGTTGACAAATGAGCTGCTGGAGATGTCATCTTTATAGATCTTGTTGGTGCTCTCGAGAAACAGGGTCTCATTGGGGGACATCTTATGAAACACAACCTAATAAGTCAAAGAGATATTGAACATTAAAGCATTCTTCCAATGGGAGAGTATTCAAGTCAGGCAGTTGTGAAATCAAACTAAAAGCTCTGTCACATGCTTCAAGGACTTTGAGGAGCTTACTGGTGGCAAGACTTAATTCTCAAGGGCTTCAAATTTTACATTCTTAAATCATACGGTCATGGTAAAAACAGCCTTTTACACTCGGTAAGTAACCACAGCATGTTGCTTACACAATTTTCAATGTGATCAAGTGGTAGACTAATTCATTTTTATTATTGTCCACATGCATGCTTATGAGTTCTCTCATTGCGGCATTTGTGTGTTTCACAGTATGGCAGTTATGACTGTCATGTGTTCATGTCCAGTGCTTGATGATGCAGCACTTATCTTCTACCGGTGGCGTGGAAACTGTGGCTACCGTGACTACTGACGCTAAGAGGAATAGCTTGTTTGTATGGTGTTTGCTGTTATACTGGCAAGTAATTTTATATGCATGCTTCTATTAAACTCTAAATAAGACAAACTTAATATTACTATTGTAATTATCATTAGTAGCATTTCAAATCATTCACATGAGACAGCTTTTTTTTACCAAAAAAAAAAACAAAACAATAACTGCTTTTTCTAGGAAACTTCTGTGTAGAGTTTCATTCCAAATGATTTTTTTCTAGATTTCTGTACATGTAAAAAGCGCTGTTTACTACTTTGTGTGCTATTTTTAATGAGCTACAATTACTGAGTGCATCTCTAATGGCTTTATTTCCTAATAGCCTACATGAGAAGTGCACTTAGTGTCTAACACAGTTCAGGCCATACGAAATGAATACCCTTTGTTTAAGATGCACAAAAGACAGCAGAATGTCCTCAAGAATTAACTACTTCTAAAAGTAAAAAAAAAAAAAAAAAAAAAAAAAAAAAAAAAAAAAGTGTTTTCTAGTCAGTCTACATAATCTGTGTTGAGAGGGTGTAAATATAAGAATATGAAAATCAAGTGCAGAGTGAGTTACCACAACATTAACATGGCACGCATATGCTACATCTTTCTTAGCCAACTGAACGAGCATGATGCATTTAGGCCTGTATGTCTCCAACTTCGTACATCCACCAGTGCATAAGAAATAGGTTGGCTGTAAAGGCTCTGGGTGGTGATCTTGCCCGTGCTCAGTGACAGCTAGGCAGCCCGGAGCGGCTCTGACCCGGTTCTAACTCGCTGAGTTAAGAAGTCAGCAGGGGAGGACAACCAACGTTACACGGTCTAAATATCATCTCTTTCTCCTACCTTCTGGATAGAGGACTTTCCGCTCCTCCTCAATCCCATCAGGAGGATTCGCGGTTTGCTGTCGGAGGGAGTCGGACTGTCCTCAATGTCTCCTTCTTCTTCTCCATATCCGAAATCTTTGGGAAACGAGTCCGCCACCCCGTAGCTGTCCGCCAGCGGTGCCTCGTACTGGATCGACATGTTAACCCCCTCCCCAACCCCTTTAAAATATAACCTGGCCGATTATTATTAATCCAACCAGCACGAAATTTATGCTCAGTGAACAACCATAAAACCTCCTTATCGTACAAATAGATGAGAGCAAACTTATTACGGATTCTCCTTTAAATCTTCAGTCTCTTGTGTTTCCCTTCTCGATGAAACGCCCACTTAAGAACGACACTCAAGTATGATTGGATGGCTGCCGGGTAACTCGCACGCTGATTGGATAAATAAAGTGTCACTATACTAAGCTATTGAAATGCGGGTGGATCGTTCCAAGTCATGTGCCTGATGGTCACCTGACACACAGATTTGTGTGAATGGGTGTTTTTTCCGACCTTTCACCTGAAACGGTGTTTCTTACCTTTAAATGCTGATAAAGATTTGTTGATGAATGTTAAATGCTGTTTAGAAATGTACGTTTAATCCACCTATCTCTAACAGAGATGTAATTTAATATAGATTAGTGATTTAATCCCATTTTCCAAGAAAGGATTGTATATATATATATATGAAACAAACTGAACGGTATGCCCTTTCTTTAAATAAATAAATAAATTACAGTAACTACTGGGAAAACTAGGATGTTAAAATTGTTCATCTCATATACCAAATAGAGAGTTGCAAATAATACAATTGATTGGTTTAATTCTATGTATTATTTATTATTTATTTAATAATTATTTATTAATTAACTTTATTTTTAATACATTGGTTATTACCATTTTTACATTTGGCCATACATTCCAAATATGGTAGTTGTACATGTAGCCTATTCCGATATATTTTGTGGCATAACACAGACATAATCTTTCAGAAGGGGAAACTGGCATTAACATCTTTGGTCATGTTTTATGCTCTTTTCATCCATTTACCATGTAAACATGTTCAAATGACATTAAGACAGCAATTTAATTTGGACTATTTTTTGACATCAAAAAATACTTTAAATAGTCTAATGTAATAATGAAAATTATGCCACACATAACTCATATGTGTACCATAAATGACAGACTGATTAAAGGTTAGGCCTCCAGACAGTAACAACATTGACTGACCAGTGTGTCACATGGCAGAATAAAGCCAGTGTTGTTATTGTTCCGTTTTACTACAGTATATGCCAAGTTTTACTGAATAATCTGATTACAAAACTGTTGCCCTTTAGTTTTTAGCATAGACTGGTTTTTGGCAGCAGAATTCAACTGAATTAAAAGAATATATGTAAATATAAAACATACATTTAGTTGGGAATGTTGGAAACACCATATTTTTGTGGTTTGGACACCACCAAAGAAAGTATAAAAGAATGGATCTCAGTTCTGCATTTAATTGCTAATATTTCAAGTCAGAAAATAAAGTATTTTTGTATGAGGACTCAAAATATATATCTATAGACTTTAGTCCAGTAGATGGTGCTGTGAGCATTTAAAATATTCCAGGTTTAAGCTGTATTATTAACACACTGTACTGTGTATTAATAGCAATTTTCAAATGACTGTTGTCTTTTAATGTGAAGTAACAGCTTCCTTTTTCTCTGTGATTCTTCTCTTCATAAACAAGTGTAAGAACAAGTACAAGAATAAGAATAGTTTCCTGAAGATACTTTCTTTAGTGCAATAGAATGACATGAAGAGACGACAATGACAAGTTAAAAATAGCTCCAGCTCTTCCAGGGGAACACCAAGGCGCTCCCAGGTCAGCCAAGAGACATAGTCTTCCCTGGGGCCTCCTTCCGGTGGGACATGCCCAGAACACCTTGATTGGGAGGCATCCAGGGGGCATTCGGAACAGATGCCTGATCCACCTCAGCTGGCCTCTCTCGATGTAGAGGAGCAGCGGGTTTACTCCAAGCTCCTCACCTTAGCTCTAAGGGGGTGCCAGCCACCCTACGAAACTCATTTCGGCCACTTGTATGCAGGATCTCATCCTTTCGTTCATGAATCAAAGCTCATGACCATAGGTGAGAGTAGGAACATAGATCAACCAGTAAACCGAGAGCTTCCCTCACTCGTGAACAAGACCCCAAGATACTTAAACTCCCCTATTTGAGGCAGGAACACCAACCTGAAGGGGACAAGCCACCCTTGTCCGACTGAGAACCATGGCCTCAGACTTGGAGGTGCTCATTGTCATCCTGGACGCTTCACACTCAGCTGCAAACCGCCCCAGTGCTTGCTGTAGGACCTGGCTGTAGGACCCCACAAGGGACAAGGTCGAATGCCTTTGCAAATGTGGACTGATTGGGCATTTTATTAATATTTTATTCTATGTCCTTTGTGAAGGACACTAGGACTGAGTTTATTCAACTGTTGTGAATAATCTCTCTCAAAATGCATTTTAAATATACCTTTAGTCCTGGTGTCCTCTATAGTGGGGTAACAGGAACGGGAAATCATATTTGGATTCCATAACATTTTCCTGAGATGTTGCTTTATGACAAACAATTTCAAAGTTATTTAAATGACAATTACAAAATATAATTATATTTCATAAGGATGTATAATTTTTCACTAAATGAATTTTAGCCATTTTAGACCTTAGATTTTGAGACTTAAATAAAGATTCAATATCTGGTTTAATTGCATTGTGAATCAGACCAGTTTATTATATAAATATGACATATGCACACAAAACTTTTCCACAACATTATATTTTTATTTAGTTTTAATTAGTATTTTTTTTTTACCATTACATCATTTTGACTTCTGATGCAGGAAGCACTCAAAAAGAGAAATGTCCAGATAAGAAAAAGGCATAAATAATCATACATGTAGTCATACTACTGTTAATGAAATATACTGGCTAAATTGATATGTAAAAACAGAACACAAACAAAGCATTAAGGAGTGCAGCAACTATAGAGTTGAGTGTAGATGTTGACATAGATGTTCGTTTTACATAGATTGTAAAAATTACATGGCTACCATCTTTTATATTGACTTTTTCTCATATCTGCAGGTCTGTAGGAGCTGCTCTTCTGCTACTTGAACTGCTGGCTAGCGAGGCACGATGACTCGGTGACGCTCGTGGACTATGTCGTGATTCAGAGCTGGATTCTTCTATTGAATCAGGAGAGGTGGGCCTGCTCATTTTGGAATCAGACCTTGATGAAGTACGAGCTCGCACAGCAGTGTAGGGACAGCGGGCCTTAGCGCCTTCCAAGGAATCCGTGTCTGAGCCATTACCTTCCACGACCGTTGAGCAGTTCCAGGGTGCGCTGACCTTCCATGGCTTCTTTCCCACGCCGGATGACGTGTGAGAAGACTCCCTGGGGTGGCTCGATACGTCTGAACTCTTAGACTCCTGGCCTTTCTTGAGCAGAGGTGGAGGGTGGATAGCATCTTCTCCTTCATCGTGCTTTGGCGGAGTGACAGAGTTGCAAGGCGGTGAGCGCGTATCGCTGCTGGTGTTGTTGGAATTACTGTTGTGCTCCGTGGGACTGTTCTGTGAGTACTTAGGTGCATCAGAACCGTTTTTGGCTTGCATATCGCTCTGAACGGGCAAGAAAGCAGAGGACGGGTTGATCAAAGGTGGGTAGGCACTTCCATCAGGTGGTCTCTCGAGAAGAAGGTTGTATCCACTCGGTGCTGAAGCAATTGTGGCCTTCCGGCCCGTGGAGGTGCCAATGCATGTCTGATGCACCACAGAATCTTTCTTCAACTTGTTAGAATAGTAGCTGTCATCGAGATCGTCCCTCAGCTGGGGGTAGTAGTTCAAAATTATCTTTTTAAGCTTCTTGTAGCCCAGGTGCATGATCTCCAGGATGTTGAGAAACAATGAGATGGCAGCTATGCATTGCATGAACACCATGAAGACGCTTTTTTCAGTGGGTCGAGATACAAAGCAATCCACTGCGTTCGGGCAGGGCTCCCGCTCACATTTGTAGAGCGGGTTTAGTTGAAACCCATACAGAACATATTGTCCGGTCATGAAACCCACCTCCACGGCAGAGCGAGTGACTATGTGTGCCACGTAGGTGCGTAAAAGAGACCCTCTCAGGGGAGCTTTGTTTAGCTTCCCTTGGTCGATCTGCCGAAGCTCACGCTCTATTTTGCGTCGCACCTCGGCCATCTCTATGTCCACGGCTTCCAGTTCACGTCTCAGCGCCAGTTTTTTCCGCTGCCGTTCTTTTTCCAGGGCTCGGAGACGGTAGAGAGCATGGCCCATGTATACCAGCGAGGGGGATGAAACAAAAATGACCTGAAGCACCCAGTATCGGATGAGGGAAATGGGGAAGGCTTTGTCATAGCACACGTTGCGGCAACCAGGCTGCTCGGTGTTGCAGATGAAGTCAGCCTGTTCGTCGTTCCACACATCCTCCGCCGCTACACCAAGCACCAGCATGCGGAAGATGAAGAGGATGGTCAGCCAGATCTTCCCCACCATGGTGGAGTGGATATGCACCTCCTCTAAAATCCCACCAAGAAAGTTCCAGTCTCCCATCTTTACTCTGGCATTTTTGTGTCTGTAAAGAGAGGAAACAGGGAGCAAGAATCGTGAAAACGGACTGCAGGGATCAGTTCACATATTTTGCAGCGATCCTTGGCCTCGACATCCTAGTATGTCCTAAACATTGACTAAACTAGCTATATCCAGACACCAAGAAATATTCTTACATGTTGCACTGATAAAACAAATGGAATCATTTTACTCATCTTGAAAGACAAGTCAAAGCTTTCAATAAACCTAATCTGCTAACAACACACAGCAATATGCAAAAATACAATCTATAAGATCTGAAACTGAAACCAATTCTTGTTCCCTATTCTTATTATACTTAAAAACCTGATACCTCATTGCACTGTTACATACTATAACAAACCCTGAAATAGAAACATGTTTGCGATCTAATGTAATGTCTCTTTTTTGACAGATAGTTCTTAAGATTTCTTAATTTTGTATTTGGTAGCTTTCTTTTCATTTTATCTAAAAACCTTAAGAAAGAGAATGTCAAAAGAATGAAATAGACTAGTGGTTTCATTTTAATATTAAAATTCATTAAAATAAAATCAAATTGATTTATATGATTTATAGTAAGTAATAAAATAAAGATACACAAAATACATTGCCGGACTAAAGCTACAGATGAAAGATCTCAACTGCAAGCTTTAAAGCATTGCAGGTTCATGTTATAAACAGTAAACACCCTCCAACAAAATTCAGATTAATGTAATTAATCCCAAATATGGTAGCCAGTTCAGGTGTGTGTATATATAACACCTTTAAAGTTGTCCAAATTAAGTTCTTTCAAAATGCCTATTACTAATCAAAATTATTTACAAAATATTTTAACCTCTTAACTGTCACACACAGACATTACGGTGCACACCTTACTTACAAAAACATTTTGTAATATGATTTTGATGTACAATGACCATTTCTCATGATTTCTAAAGCGTGATAGGGAACTAAGACTTTCTGTGACAAAGGTCTAAACTCCTGTTATGATGTATATTTTTGTTAGGTGCAATATGTGTCATAAATGAATCTATATGAAATCTATTTTCCTTCATAATTATTTAACAAAAAAGGGCTTAGACCTTTTCAACAATATATATTTTGTCATGATTACATTCAATATAGTGAAGTAAACTTCCCGGTGAGGGGACGGGGGGACAGTTCAGGAGATAATAGAACATGATCTTTACTTTATATGATTTTGGCATAAAAGAAACATTTATAATTTATTAATGTATTTTTGGCTATTAATACAAAAAAACGGTGCTACTTAAGACTAAGGTTTTGTGGTCCAGGGTCTCATAATGTAAAAAAAAAAATTGTCCAGGGCAAAACATAGTATCAGTATAAATGAAGCTCGCTTAACTGTCGTCACTAAAAACTTGCTAAATAATTTGCAAAACATACAATGCATGCTATTGTTTTGTTGATGGTCTTTAAGCATCCAATTGTTAAAAGTAAACACAGATAAAACATCAACATACCTTAAACAAATAAGGAGAAAATGAAGTAAATCCTCATGGTAACTCAAAAGCTAGTCCAACCTACGCATCGTTAAGTGCTAAAAGACTCATGCCATCCTTATCAACGTTAAAGGTCTCGGCTAAACACAAAACAAGCAGGTCTTCTTGCTGCCAACTTATAGTCATGCAGGAGAAATCAATGCGCTAGCCGATGCCATTTACCTTACAGCAGTATGGACAGACTGCCGGTGCTTTAGATCCCCGCGGGTCATACAAGCGCAACGAGGCTGCCAAAATATAAAAAAATCGTTGGTGACCTGCACATCTGACGCAGCACATCACCTGAACTTTTGTGACCCCTTCTTTCCTCTCTGCTGGCACCACAAGAGGGTTTCCGAATGCGCAGGGGTCTTTTGGCAAGCGCTGCTTCTGTGTGTCAGTCCGTCAATAATCAGTACTCCACTATGAATATGATGAAGGGAACACTGAATTGATTCAGTTTGCCAGTGTATGCCATGCGTAAATAAAACATTGCGGAATTATAACCCCCCCACTGTACGAATTTAAGGCTCGGATACACTTGGTGGCCTCTTCCTGCTCTTAATCGGTCTTGCACATTTGATTGCTAGTTAACACCCATTACATAATGATTTTTCTGCTGAAATAGCCCGAGTGTGATGAACCAGATGCACATGTAGAACTCGACTGGTGGATTTCCAAGTTGAGAGTAACTTGTTTTATTCTTATAATATGGAATAAAACAGCAAAAGGCTGAGAGTGATTGTTTATTCTTTTCCAGGAAAGCGTTCGCAGCTAAACGCCGCGCTTTCTAATGCCATTTGGCCACATGTTTGCACTATACTTTCAGCAGTCAATACCCTGAGAAGCAATCAATCGGTCATGTCCGATTTCATACTCTGCTGGGTCCAGCCCAATGTAATTAAGTTGTCTCTGCTAGTTGTGGTGATATTTTATTCCATTTAAAAGAAATCAATGGTGCAACCCCATTACGCTCACTAACTATGCAGTTGGTTGCTTTCATCCGAGGCCTGCAACATCTATTTAGGGGTATATCAGGCAAGCCCTAATTAATGTAGTGAGTGAGCCTCTTCATTACACAATATGATTCAGACCAGACATTACTTTAATGAGTAACTAAATTAAACCTTTGGTATTTTTTTAAAAGGTTAGCTTGAATGCATTTTATGCTCCCTGATGAGAGTTTAATTATTCCGCGGATATATTCATAAAAAAGAGCATTTATATATTTAAGCACCCTAACCCGCTCCTAAACCTAAATAATTTTTTATGATAACCTAAATCTGAGCTCAATTCAGTATTTACATTCTAGACGTATCTAATTTATACATCATTATGTCAACACGTCCATTGTAGATGGGGTCAGGGAGAACAAAATTACACAAAAGCTAAAAGCTAAAAACTTAGCCATTCTAAAAACTTAAAAATGTATTTAATATTATTTTTAAATTATTAAAATATAATTTCAATTAATATTTTATAGTGGTTAATGTATACAATTTTTTTTTTAATCATGACATTCTTATAAAAATAATGTAAATGTAATTTATTGCTGTGGTGGCAAAACTGATTTTTAAGCAGCCATTACTCAGCATTACTTGGTGGTCAAGAAACATTTCTTGCTGTATTATCAGTGATGAAGACAGCTGTGCTGCTATGTTTTTGTGGAAGACCTATTTTTTTCGTTATTATAAAAAGTAGTTCAAAAGAATAGCATTATTTGTTTGTAAAGTCATAGCCATGACAGGGTAGTGTGTGTGTGTGTCTGTGTATATGCATCTAACAATAGATTGGTATGAAGTATGGTTGTGGTAAACACGGGTAGCAGGAGAATGTGGAGACAGTGACGACTAATCACATTTCTGTGTTACTCGGGGACAAAGAGCTGAACATTCAGTTGAAAACACAGACACAGACAGTCAATTAAGGTCTAAAATTAGCCCAGAATTAGATTAATACATATTATTCCAGGGGGTGGAGCCTCACACATTGATTTGATACACAACACAAATTCTGGATTGTACAGGAAAGTTCTGCTACAGTCATGAATTTGCCTCGCATCAAAAGCCCCTCTTTGCATCCTTAAATGCCCTTTGAGGACTTACAGGTCATTTTAGAACCATTCTTAACATCACACGGATACTCAGTTTTATTGTGTAGCAATGGTCAGGACTACTATTAGTATATAATAAGATCACTTTATGATATCATGCTTGAAAGCTCAATGAATTATTTTGTGCCACGTGGCTGGAGTTTGTTTGTTAAATTAAGAATAACAAACTAAATAGGGGATTGTACGTTATTTTAACAAGCTTTCCCTGCAGCCAACGCTCTGTATAATTACAAAGGACCTCAGTTAACACTGAAGTGCCATAAATATCATAGTAACTCACATGTTTGTAATAAAAACAGTTCCAAATGATTTTTTCGTGAACTGAAAATACCTTGAATGTTCTGTTTAGACTGACAAGAACACTGTATCCATACTGGCCAGCAATCGATCATCTGTTTGGGAGAACTACCATCCGCTAATTAGAACAGAGGGAACAGAGGACAGCAGTTGTTGTGGGATGCTTTCCGAAGTAAACTCACTTCACCTTGCTTTAGCACAGCATTTATTTCACACCCGAATTAATCAAGGAGCTATATTAAAAACACAAAAAAGCATAGATAAATGAAATAGAGCCATACGGACACACTGGTTTTAAAATGCTTGTACAGTATTTTTTATATAAATGACAACTTAACAGCACATGTCCAAACTTCAACGCATTTCTGAATCTTAATGAATTGATAATCAAGGATAAATATCCAAGGTAACCGTAGATGCATATCATTCATATGGATTTGACACAATTTTATATTGATTAAAGGTCTACAACTTACGCAATACCGCAATTAAACTACGTTAGCGTGACCTCAGGTTGAGGTCTGTCTACATATTGATCAGTGTTGCCCTCTACTGGTATTGTGATGACATCAATATTCAAACCAAAAAAATTAGACATTTAGGTAGCTTTTATAAAATTACAGCAAGTTGTAGACTACTCTCAAAAGGGCTCAGTAATTTGTGAATATAAAATAAATGGCCCCACCAAATATGTACAAAAAAATTAATATTAAGCTTGTCTTTGTTCCTGAGAAACTACATTATCTTGGATATAAATTACAGAATAGTATAAGTCTGTCTTTATGTGTGTAGTGCATTAGCATATGAGTCTTTAAAAACCAAAAGGATTTTCTGACATTGACCTGAGACCCGCTCCTTTTAAAAAGCTATGATTGTCCGTTGTAAACTGATGCGTGACTTCCTCCTCACGCAGGTGCCGGGGACAAGAAGATGTTGAAAATGACAGCAAAAAAGAAGAAGGCGATGTATCCCACAATGCACAACCAGAAGCGTGGGTCCTTCAGAAGCTCTTTACTGTAGTTGGTGAAAAACACATAACCGACGGTCATGCCTGCTACCCCACCGGCAATATGGGCCACAAAGGAGACCTAACCAAAAATAAAAAGCCAAATATGAAGTATCTTTCTAGTATATTAACAAGACTATTACCTGACAGCTAGGTGCACGGATATAAATGCCTGTTCAATATATGGTCTCACCAATATAAGGTTCAAAAGCATCTCACCTTCATACCAGCCTCGTGGGTAATGAATCTTCTATAAATAGCAAATCCAACATCTGTTCCAACTGTTAAAAAAAAACCAATAATAATAATAAAAATGACTATTTTATTTGCCAGTACAAAGGTCTAGACATAGTGTTTAGTTTTGTCTATTAAAAGCAGACCACAAAAGAAAAAGATGCCAGATGTCATGAATGGACAATGGAAACGGGCTCACCAATCAGAACAATCACTAAGATGCGAAACACTCCCAGAAGTGGCATCATCTCCCTGAAATTCTAGAAGAAAATGGTCAATTTGGTACTTTATATTTATATTATATTAATTGCATTTTATGATATCCCATCAAATATTACAGGAAATCTACTCACCACCACAGCATTCATGAAGTAACCTCCTATGAGTGCATAAACACCACCAGAAGCTCCCACAAGAGCACTGTAAGGATCAAAAATGGAGCTGGCGAGAGAGCCTGAAAGAGGATTCATACACATGCATTCAATGAGAATATGAAGAGAAGCTCAGGCTAAAAAAATAAAGTGAATGAAGTCAAATATGTAATATATAACTCAGATGTGACAGTTAGGACATCAGAAAGATTTATATTTCTTTTAAATAAATGCTATGAACTTTCTATTCAAAGTATTCTGAATTATTAAAACACTGTTTGCAATATTGATGAGCGTCAAATTCTAGAATGATTTCTGAAGGACCATGCAACACCGAAAACCAAAGAAATAATCTTTATTTATATAAAATTACAGTTTGAACTGTATTTTTAAACTAAGAAATGCAGCATCGGGGAACACAGTAGACATCTTTCTAACATATTTTGAAAATCGTCAACTGAATGAGAATGTGATATTATATACCATATCCTTTATAGTCAATTTCTAATATAAACTACTGAAACGCAGACCCACCTGCAAGGACCCCAGACATATAGACCATGCCGACTTCAAATCCCTTGTGCACCAGCTCCAAAGGAATGCCCAGAAAAAGCTGCATTATCAGGTTTCCCAAGATATGCTCCACACTAAACCAAGAAAGATGGTCAGATGCATGTTAAAAAAAGTTACCAATACGGAAACGACTTGGATGTCAGATCCAGCTGATTTGTCAATCTACAGTTTAACAGGAGTTTAATTATGTCACCGCAAGGCGCTAAAAGAGTTTATTGAGCATGTTTGTGTACAGTTTGTGTATACTGAAGATAGACAGTCTGAACTGAAGAAAGGCAGCACAATCCCCTTACCCGGCATGTACAAACATGTAGGATAAAAACCGCCAAGCCTCCTCCCGCTGTTCAGGCTTATAGGTAAGAGGACTCTCCCAGATCCCTACTCCCAGCGTTACCCACTGCTTTTGAGGCTTCCATACTGCATAGTAGATAAACACTCCCAACTGTCAATTGAAAACAGACACAAGTTTGTGACCGCTTTATTCCAGTTGCCACAAAGCACTAACCAAAACCTGGTCTCAGCATCTCAAAAGTCATTCGTTTCTACAAAAGCAGTTGGCTCGGCACGTCATGTTAGTGGAAAATAAGTAAAATTAGTGATTTGTAAAAGTATAACAAATATGATTTTGGTTTCATTTTGGTTTTTTTAATGGCTTTCCAGCAGAAGGTCTCATAAGTTTCTTCATTTTTCAGGTCTATTTTGAGGAATGTCCATGGAAACAAGGATGAATCCGGCTTTTGAAACACTGTGGCTAGGACTGGCCAAACAGAAACGGAAAAGTGGAAAGCTGGGCTCAAAAGAATCTCAGTTTTTTCCATAGTGAGGCATCTCAACGAAAACATTAGCAAATTATGGAAATGTACTGGTGCTGCAAACTGATTTTGTTTTACTATGAACAAACATATTGTATATAACAACATTTACATTAACATTTTGAACAACAAAAAAACAGCTTAAAGAAGTCTAAAATAGTTTGCCAGCCATACAGTCTCTGACTCTGATCCCTTGGTTGGTTTTAAAGGGGTTTTCAGCTTGTTTAAGCTGTTGAGGCTTAAAAGACAGTAACTGTGGTGCCAGTAGAAACAGTTTAATTCATCAGTTAAGCAGAAAGACAGTTTTTGCAGCAAACAATCGATCGTACCTCCACTAAACTGATGAGGATGATGAAGATTGGCGGCGGGCAGCAGTTGGCTCGCTCCAAATACGTCTCCCGCAGCTCCTCGGGAAGCATCCATCTAGAAACATGCTTCTGAAACTTCTCGACCCTCCGACCTCTTCTCTTGGGATCACCCCGATTATCACCTTCTTCATCGCTCTGCGCGCGAAAAGCGTCTTGCTCTTCGATGTCATTATCGCCCATTTCTTATTAATATGGAGAGAAAAAAAAAGACGTCTGCATTCACGGACAAGAATCGACTTGAAAAGAAACCTAAAATACAGTCCAAAGATTTCGGCTTCACGGTTTTTTTCACTCTCTCTTCCGGAGCTGTTGGCTCTTCCTGCATAAACAAACTCATCCTGTATGAATTTTTTACGATTCAGTGCTTTTTGTGAGCCGAAATGAACAAGTTATTTTCATGTTGTAGACCACGAGCACGTGCTTTCTACGGATGTTTAAAATGTGTTACATGGAGCTAAATTTAGTGTCTTATGTCCGAAACTGTTTAGCATACGTGTAGACACTTTTAAAACAACACTTCAGGCAACTCACCCCTTTTCTTCTGATCCACCGCCTCTCAACCGAGTAACTTACAGATTTCTGCGAGAGCGCGCGCAAATCAGGGTTCATTAATGTTATAGGTTTCAAAAACAAAAACAAAAGAATATATAGTTTTAAATATCCCGAAAAAGCAAAAGGTCGTTGTGTGACCACTACGGACGGAAAGACGCACTTCTTGGACGTTAATTACAGGCTTTATCCAGCTTTTCCGGTTCCAGTCTTCCTTCCTGTTGTTTCAAACTGGAGAGTGTGTAGAATCGTTTTATGTTTACTTACGTTCAACGAAAAAAAGACACCTATGACCCGCCAAAGTTTAGTAGTCTTTACCTGCCCTTCCTCAAACCGCCACACCTGAAGTCACGTGACCCAGGCATTCACACATTTTAAGCATTTCTTCCAAACGAAACTTAACGATAAAAGCGACATGTTTCAATCACAACTAAACAAAACTATGCTAAAGTACAGTGTTAAAAAAAAAAAAAAAAAAAAAAAAAGTCAAGGTGCAGCCTAACCCCATAATGAGGGTTAGAACTCTTTATAATCATTAGAGGTCGCTATTGCAAGTACAATTAATATTTGAGTTTCTTAGGTACTTGATTTTTGTTTGACGTTATTTATTCGCTAATGTCTTTTATGCACAAGAATTTAGTCAAAAATAATGACGTGTTTGTGTTTCATTTTAACAACTTCAGTGCACTATTAAATACACAGAAAATACCAAACAAGATAGGATATTTCAAAGGCTTTTTAACAAAAAACCAGTCAGATGTTTTATAAGAACATATGACAACAATATATATTTGTGTTTTAAACCAAATTTAAATTGACATTCAAACATACGAACCTATACACAATTTATTACAGAAAATATTTGCAAGAAATCGAATCGGTACAATTCCTGACTTATCACAGATTTTTTATTTGTCAAAAAAGAAAAAAAAAAAAAAAAAAATTGGAGAGTTAAAAACAGACTGAAGGATAGAGGAAGAGTCTGGTATATCTGCTGCAGGTCAGTCACATTACATTATACAGAGATGATCGCATCAGCCAAGCTTTTTACAGCGGTAGTTTGACATCTTTTCCCACAATTTCTTAAGATTAAACTTCCTTAGAATGCATCTAGATATGCACGTTTGGTGTTGGGCCATCAGTAACAGTTCAGCAAAAAAAATGGAGTTAAATGTGGATAGACCATGGCACCCAAGCATTTTAAAGGGGGGAGGAAAAAAAAAAAAAAAAAAAGAATCAAAAGTATGAGGAAATTTCAAGTGAAACGAAGTTGGCTGGTTCTACAGCAACCAGCTGCTGAAGGGTGGCTAGTACCATCTATAATGTTCTTCAAGACACATCTGAAAATAAAGAAACGACAATAATCAGAATTTGGGCAAACAGGTTACAACTAAAATCAGTGAAACAGTTGCAATACTGAAACGAATACAATGACAAAAATGTAAATAGATGTCTAACAGAGGAACTTAATATACTCACAGCTTGCAGGCCTGGCGCCATATCTTCGCATAATCTGATCCTGTGTGAATTTCACAAAGGACTCATATTGTTCTTGAGGTTAAAAAAAAAAAAAAAAAAAAAAAAAAAAAAAAAAAAAAAAAAAAAGGGGGAAGAAAAACAGCACATTAAGAACACAATTCAGTCATGAACTGATAAAACCAGAGAATGAATGAATAAATAAGAAATGCACGTGAAATCTAATATACAACTGTGTGGAATCTGCAATGTTGTACCTGCAAGCTTTGTGTTCAGTATCTGTTCGTATTCTTCACGCATCTTTTCCTCGTGATCTTTGATAAGGCGCTCACACAAATAGCCAACCTGCCTCAGTGTGAACAGTGGCTGATCCTTCTTCAATGATGAGGCACCTAAAAACAGAAATAGAAATCTTAATATCCGTCCTTGATCACGTGACTTTGCAAAATGACAAAATACCTACACTACTGTTCAACAGATGTGTCTTTGTAAGAAGTCTCGTGCTCTAAAGCAGTGTGTATATATACTTTGATCACTTTTATTTTCAGTTGTAGTCAATGTAATTGTTTAAAAAGTTTAAAAGCGACTCATTTTTCCAAATGCCAAGTTCTACAAATACGCTTTACACTCGACAACTTCAATCTGGATGATAGTCATGAGTAGAGAACGCCACAACTCGTATCTCTCGCATTTCTGCATATTCAAACATGCAAGAGTCAACAGCATTCGACTTAAACTCTGCACTCTCTTCACACTGCACATTACAACTTCCTGCAAAGCGCAGCTACAGCCCTAAACAAATGCAACTGAATTGCTCTTAGTACTGCTGTAAAATGGGTTCATAAAAAAATAAAAATAATAATAAAACTACACTATAAATGAAAACACCTCTTTTAAATGTATAGCACAGTAATGGAGGCAGCAATATATGATAGGACATATAAATGGCTATTCTTTCATTATGCAAAACTATTATAACACAAAAGGCAAAATATAGCGCTACAAACAGCTTATGCACATAATGACGCACTAGAAGCATTAAGAGAACAGACACCGATGTGTAGTGTATCCGTGCGATTTATCAAGCCTTATATTTTAACAATTTTAAACTTTAGTTACCGCGCGCTTTGAGAATTTCATTGTCTTGACTGCTGTAAGCGAACACGCCATGCAGTTTGAACGCTGAATGGAGGATGACAGACAGCCGCAGCAAAGAGAGGAGTTGGAATTTATTGACTTAATCTGTACATTAAACTATAACTCCTCTATGGTGCTTTTTATTTATTTTTTCCCTTTTGTGGGGCTTACTGAGAATTGGATGAGTGCATTCCTAATAGCTATAGACTGGTGTAAAGTTGGAACTCTACTACAAAACTGCACACCTGGTATAAAGAAAAATGCTGATAAGTAGTTTAAGCACCTTTATGCAATGATTTTAGCCATTTCCTTGGAGCTCCCTAACAATGCGCATTTTGCCGGTCTCTTTAATCAAACATACCTGATCCAGTCATAAGCTCCTTTGGTTCATGGGTGTGTCAGACAAAAGGAGAAATTCCAAATGTGCAGTGGTGGGGGTGGGAGGGCTTCAGGGACAAGGCTGAAACCACTGGACATTGTGTTTTGAGTGGACTGACCTGTGGGAGAGCTGGGGGAGGTGAGGGCGGGACTGGAGCTCTGGATATCAGTGGAGCTGCAGGGATCAGTCTGGTTGAAGGCCCCTTCCAACTGCCGTCGCCTCTGATAGCGACTGTACTCCTGACGAATGTTCTGGAAGATCTGCTCTGTGGGGGTCAAAGATAGACATTCAAGAGTTAACAGCAATTCTAACTTGGCTTAAATTAAAGAGGGGGAAAAAAAAAACCCTCAATCGAGTAATAAGTATTTCTGGAAATCCAATCTTTTCCAAGAAATAAACTTCCTTGCGTTTAATCATCTACAATAAAGTGGTGAGGAAGAGCAGTACTCACTGGCATTACTTCAAGCTCATACAATGTAGATAGGATATCCTGCTTTCACATTACGTCCCATGACGAAAATAAGGTATGAAGAAATGAGTTTCACTTCAGTTTTATAATTCAGCCACATTGGTGCACTGACATCACCACTAACAAACAATTAAATATCAGGGGAGAAAAAAAAAAAAAATGGGATGAAGGTTAGTTTCATTCAGCTTTGAGGTGGCTCAGACTTATTTCTGGAAACCAAATCTGGGTGACAGGACTGCAGTGCGGAGGGGAACAATGAAACCAGGAACATCCTAGAATCTCTTTTTTTTTTTTGAAAAACTGGGTTAAGTTTGGTCCCCTGTCTTGACTTTCAACACCGGTGACTGACTCAAAACTGGGAATTAGAAATCAGCACGATTTCCATGAGCTAAACTAACATTCTGCCCGTCTTAATTTATCACAAAAGGAGAGTATTTGGAGGGCGAGTTTCTTAACTTCCTCAATGTAGGTCATTTAAAGCTTCAAGGGAGGGCATCTATCCGAGGACACTTGCATCACTTATCTTGGGTGGGGAGCTCAGAGCTTCCCCTTCTATTTGCATCGGCCTTCAAGTAGAGGACGAAAAGAGGGGAAACTCGAGGGGTGCCAGCTTCTCTAGCTTGATGATAATGCATTCCAGCCAAGCAGGCAGTGTGGCTACAAACTAACAAAAGCACCACACTGCAGAAGAGACTTCCTGTGTTTACAATGTAGCTCTCATCTGATAGGCTTTTATTTGTTTAAACACAGGAAGGCTTTGCACTCCCAATAAAGAGGTGTTGTGGAGGCTAAGCGCAACTTTACGCCAGTGTATTTCAGACAGCGTATTTTAAAACAAGCGACTCACTAATGAAGTGTAGATAATCTTATAATGAGGGTTCTTCCACACAATAGAGGTGCTACTTGTTGACAACAGCGTTGCTAAATGTAGACTGAATTGTGTGTTTTGGACCGAAACCAAACAAATAAGAATATATTCACCCCAAAATTAACACTCATTCCAAACAGTATGACTCCCTTCCGTGGAACAAAAAGGAATGAGATTTTGAAAAGTCTTTTTGGGGGTTAGTGGCATCCAGTGATGTTTGCATGGTGAAAAACAGATTAAGACAACTAAACAATAAAAAAAAAAAATCAATAATAAAGAACAAATGTGATTATCGTTTTAATTGCATCTATCTGCTTTCCTTAATGCATAACTTCAATCTTATGATTGCATTCTTATTTGTAAATACTAGAAAGTCACTTAAAGGGTTAGTTGACCCAAAAATTAAAATTCTGTCATTAATTACTCCCTCTCATGTCGACCCAAACCCATGAAGTCTTTACTCGACTTTGGAATATTTTAGGAGTGTAATATTTTGGAGTGTATTCCGACCCTCCATGGACAGCAACATAACTGAAGTGTTCCCAGACCCAGAAACATAATAAGGACACAAGTAATACAGTGCATGTGACATCAGTGGTTCAATTATAATTTTACAAATCTGTTAGAGCACATTTTGGGCACAATGGAAACAAAAATAAGAACTTTATTCAACAATGCACATTTCTCGTAGCTTCATGGGGAAAAAAAAAAAAAAAAATTAAGGGCATGAGAAATGAAAGAAACTACAGTGAGTAATGGGCTCATTCTTTAGTAAAGGAGCACCAGGCGTGCATGTGTCAAACAGATAAAGCAGGAGACAAACAGAGATTATCAAAAAAATCATTAGTTGCAACTTCTTATTATAGTCCAAAGGTTAAGGTTTTGGATGCCATGAAGGAAAAGAAAAAAAAACTAAGATAAATGGAAAAAATTGTTTTAGCTGATTACAGTTATGCAAATCAGTCACTGCCAATGGGCAACACCAGCCCTCTTGAATGACAGGTGAGCCCCTCCGCCTATATCAAATGCTGCCAAATGCTGAGACCAGGTCCAACAGGTTACTTAGCAACTGTAACCTTATATGGTCAAACCAAGCAATCAATCACAGTGGCTTCCTGAGTGAGGATGGGGAACGATTCAAGGCCCAAAAGCACAGAACAGGGATAATACAACCACAATGGAGGTGTGGGATGAACTGGACTGGGGGGAGGGGAGTGCAAGTGAGTGTAGAGTTGAGGCGTCTTATTCACTGCACTGCCGAAGCTTTGAGAAGGGAATTTAAAAACCCCAAACTGGCAGGAAGGGCCCTCGAGCTAAGGGGCTCAAGCCCAGGGTGTGCTCCTGCAGGGAGCTTAGATTCGGCGTGTTGTAGACGATCACGTGAGTTAGTTATTAAAGCTTTCGTGTTTGAATCCTAGATGTTAGAACAGCACAAAGATGAAGTAATCTCAGACACGGCTCAAAATAAAGATATTGGCTCATAGAGAATCTGTGAGCTGCTGATGGAGGCCATAAACGATGCCATTTAAATTTGCCCGTCTAGAGACATAAACCTAAATGAGGATGTTAATTAGGGGTGTTCAATGAAAACAATACGGGGCATTTGATTTCACAAAGACAAGACTATCAAACACCAAAGTGGGCTCAAAGGGCGGATACGTTCATTGTCATTTCAATCAGGCACTGATGGGCAGGCTTGGAACAGAATAAGCCCTCTTAAAAAAAAAAAAAGTTTCACAATGTTTGTCTAGCCAGTGTCATGCAAGATACTATCCCTGCTAGGACACCAAAGCCATTGCATTGACTGAAGGAACGCAAAATGGGTACTCTTTATGGCACCCAAACAGAAAGCCTATGATGCATCACGTTTAACTTTGTAAAAACAACTACCAATTTAACAATCATGTGTTACAAATCACATTATGAAGACAAAACTGAAAGAACAAGTAATTCATTGTGAGCCAACAGAAAAACAGAACAGCGTAACTGATTCTTCGTGTCACTAACAAATTATTTTGCCATCTCATAATACCAATAACAGATTCTCCAGCTAACCTACAAGCCTTTAGCCTGCTTAATGTATTCACACAGGTTCCTTCAATACCATTTTAATAATCTTAAAAAATAAAATTCTCACGTTTGGGAAAAAAAAAAGGAAATAAGCAGCTGAATTTAGATTTTCACATTTGATTTGTACATCCATGACCACTAAAAGAAGCTTCATCTTACATATAAATACAGCGGTTGCCCCAGTAAACAAACTTGTTTTTTAATGAACTAGGTCACAAAGAAGAAAGCCAAACAATTTCAGTTTCTGACATGCTACCCAGGGCCGTTTACATCCGTGGAAACTGCATCAATGTCACAATCAGGTCAAAACTGAATTTGAAGTTGCCAGGTGGTATGGTGGTCAAGTGGCACAAGTAGAAACTGCCAGAAAACAGTAGGCCTAATTGTCATAATTATGAGTTCTACAAATACGTGCATGTGATTTTTTGTTGTTGTTGGAACCTCACCATTAAGACGGTTGTAAATGCACACAGTTCTGCTCAGGTCATGTAACAAAAAGTGAAGATTTTCTTTCAAATGTGATAGAAAAGAATTCCTCTCTGTGTGTGTTCGTCCAAAACATTTGTGACCGTGGACCACAAAACCAGGAATAAGTGCCAACATATCAAACCGTGTAGTCCGAATGAAGTCCATATTCCTAATCAAAAAAGTTACATTGAGAAATTCACAAAACATATTGAACATGATCTTTACTTAATATCGTCATGATTTTTGAAATCAATAATTTTGAACCATAAAATGTATTTTTGGTTACTGCTATAAACAGCACCTTATGATCTTTTTAGTATGAAGGCAGATTTGTTTTGGTGTGAACAGGCCTTAAATCAGAAAGACACACTGAATCACAAATGATTACTGTTATCCTGTTCAGCTCAAAATACTTTAATTCTTTTAGCAAATATCTCCTTCAACATACTAGAACAATTGCTAATGGAATAGGAATCTGAAAAATCCGAACCTAAATCCCTACTGACGCGAGAGCCGAACCTACATTTCAGAAGTGATCGATTACAGTGAGTGCAAGAGCAAAGAGCAAGTGTTTTCCTCTTTAGCAGTGCTGTTCGTTTCACCCATACTTTACTCATTTATTCATTGAGGCGTCTTTTTAAGCGTGATAAAAGCTGTGACTGTTTTACAAGCGCTAAGCAGAAGGATTTGGGCGGGTTCGCCGAGGGGTCCATAAATTTCGCACAAAGCAGTACAAGTTTTCCAGTCTATGATAAGAAAAAAAAATACGACGTTAAAGAAATGAGCGATATTAAACAGCGAGTTATTAGTCTGCGTACATTGGCCTGGCTTCTCTTACACACAAAACGAACACTTCATTCGGTTAAAAACAATACTGTTCAGTCGAAACGAAATAACGCTATTGCACCCTCGCGCACATACCCACCTTTCCTCTTTGTTTGGACATACTGGTTCAATCCTGCTGATAAACTAACTGGATGAACGCAGAGGTAAACGTTAACCATCCAGGCCAGAGCTGGGCGTTTGTTTAAAAAAAGGAAAAAAGAAAAAAAAAGACTTTGTCGTGTGTATTGTTTTCGGTGGTAATGGTCGATGACTGTGCGTGCGTGCGTTCACACTAAGCCACGGGAGTTAAATGAAGCTCTGTGTCAGCTAGTCTGTATTAGCGGCCGCTTTCAGCCTAGCTAGCCGAGCTCAAAACAGCGTTTCATCCAAACTGCATAATTAACTACAGCCCAAACCCACTACTATACCATCCGTCGAGAGACACCCTTACGCGTTCAAATCGTCACGCGTAACATCTGAAGGGGGAACGGAATTAACGGGCTGTCGAAATTCAAATACCTACTAGCTGGTTAGCTGAGATTAAACAACCCCCCATTCCCCTCCTCCATGTCAAACAAACCGACGTTAAATGGCGAGAATCGGGCGTTTTTCTCACCTGGAGTTAGCCTGTGTTCTCCACCCATAGACTGGGGCGACATCGAGTGTGCCGGGCTCTCTGTTGACGGGCGAAGACTGCACCTCTGCGGGGAAGGAGTAGTCGGAGTCCCCGGTAGAGGATTGCACCTCCTCCGCTTGGGGGACTGCGGGCTGAGAAGGGCCTCAAACTCCATAGATCGCTTCAACGTCGCGCCACAAGCCATGATCGCTGATTTAATAAGACAATAAACAAAACCAACGGTAAAACAACACCTTTTCGATATTAAAACACGTCGAATTCTCCTTCTAAATCGCCTTTTTCGGGGTTTTTATTGAGCTTCACACGATCTCGGTGGCTCCCCCTCTGATCGCACACCGGTTTAAACACCAAGTGCCAGATTTGTAGCAAAAAATGCTAAAACTGCACAGCAGAGGACCGTACCATTCGCAGAGAGGGGGTTCGTATTATCTGCAGTTTTGTTTTTTTTCCACCCAGTAATATTAAAACATATTTGATTTGTTATTAACCAACAAACAATAGGTATGCAGAGCAAAGATTTTAAGATATATGCTTAAAAATTTTTACATTATTAGTAAATCTACTACAGTAATAATGGTCCCAACCTGTGATTACAGGTCCTTACTGTTGCCCTCTTTTTAACATAGTTTCCAGAGTGGTGTTGGTCCAAATCACAACGGTTATGAATAATGAAAGTGATAGTTATACTTACTCAGGTTGATGCTTGCCATTGTTTCACTTTTCCTGTATAAACGGACCTCTTTCACCGACGTTTATGTGCAGGCTATCTGAATATAAAATACTTTTGCTAAAAAATAACATCCTGTATAATAACATTTATTTACAGTCATCATTCCATCTTAAGTGTATCTATGAAATAGATAAGTATACCATATGAATGAATTATCTATAATAAATGTCTATTTTGTTTTAATATTATAAACATCATATATATTTTTCTCATTTAAACAGTACATCTTTACATGCACACTAAACTCTTTCAATTTACCTAAAGTCCTCATACATCAGTATTTCAGAACTCTAAGAAACAATACTTTTAATCTGAGAAGCTTTGGTCTCAGATGCCCACTCCTCCAACAGCTTAATCCTGATTGGTGTTTTACAGTCATATGACTCTGATCAACATTTATTGAGTGCAATAGTTTATTTGGCCAGTGGCCATTTCTCTGTATTTGCATGTTGGTGTCTGTTTGTGTTAGCTTTTAAAGCAGTCTTTATTGTTTAAACCACCTACGTTTTGTAGAAATGCACACCGTGAGGCTATTTCACACTCCATATTAATATCAGATGTTTTTCTGATACTTCTAAAATTTGTCATTTCTAAACCAATCCAATGAAAATAACATGCAGTAATATATATATATATATATATATATATATATATATATATATATATATATATATATATATATATATATATATATATATATATACACACACACACACACACAATTTTCATAAATGTACCTAAAATGTATAGAGCTCCTCAAGCAATTCTGTTTAAATAACTTAAGACTGATATCCAGAAAATGTGTTTTTATTGATAACAATGTAGTAGTATATTTTTATGGTTATGACATACAGTATAGTAATTGCTTTAACATACAACACATACAATAGTGCAGCAGAACTCTTCAAAATGAATACAAGATAACAAGTTAATATAAAAACAATTACATAGCATTTTGCATTCATAGCGCTCTTTCCAACATATAAGCATATACTTAGTGTATCGTAACAGTTATTCTTCGTAATATAGTGCAACATACAGCAAAATGTACAATCTATCCAAAAGGTGAAGCAAAATCTTTGCTAGCAGTCATCAATAAAGCTTAGGATATTTTGTTTCACAGTGTAATCTATATATATTTTGGCGTCTTTTACGCTTGGGTCAAAATGTAGGCGAGTTAGCTGTTCTGGGTGTGTTTATTATAGGTCTTATTTCACTGCTGTAAAAAGATGCTTAGAGAAACAGCACTATACATGACTAGCTGATCACAATAGCCACCTTTTCACATTTGACCTATTGAATGTTCCTAAAAAAAATCATAATTTTAGACTGTTTACAAGCTAACAAACTAATAGCTAATGTCTTTCTTATAACGTTTAAAATGAAGACTTCTCCTCTTATTCTAACATGTATGTGTGTGTGTTTGTGTTGAAGTTCATGTTAGTATACACACTGTCTTCATGTAATAACCTATTTTCATATTTCTCACATTTTATACTGCTATTTATTTGATATGCTGTTTTTTTTATGCCATATGGAAACCTACTAATAAAATCTTTACACCATAGTAGCCTATTCATACAATGAACACTAACCTAAATATAATAAATATTTAACATGGATTAAAAGCTGTCAAATTGTTAATATGACTTTAAATACTATTTATGTACCGTTTCACTGCTTGTCTACGCTTTCAGAAATAGTATCTGGGTTACTATCCCTAACAGCCCGATCTTTGCTGTTTTTGCAAACGCCGGAACCATATTCATTTCTTTGGCCCTGAGCTTTTCCCAAATTACGTTCCCTGCATGCTTTGCAACATGCTAACAATCCTAACAATGCGCACCCTTCTCTCCTCAGCTCTTTGCAGCGCAGGGCGTATAGAAGCGGGTTTACGCACGAGTTGACCAGGCAGAGTGTGCTACAAAAAGCGAACATTCGCTGTTGTTTGTTCGTAAGGGTCACTGTGACATCCACCATCATAAAGGACAGGACAGGCAGCCAACAAACAGCAAGGATTAGGAGGATCAGGCTGAAGGTGCGCGCGAGCTGAATGTCCATTCGCATTCGAGCCTGTCCTTTCACGCTCTGCTTCCCCGACTTTGGTCCACCCATAGCTGCTTCATGCCGATTCGCTTTCCACAGGATAAGAAAGTAAGCCACTATGATAAGAAAGAGCACTACAAGTTGTAGGACCGTCCAGAAGGCCAGGTAGTGATGATCCACATGAGGGAAGAGGTAGGAGCAAGGGGGATCAAATCTGGTCGTGCACCTCCAACCCATCAGAGGCAGAAATGAAATTATAATCGTCACACACCATAATAATACAATAGCCAGCTTGGCTCTAGTGCCTGTCAGTAGCGTCTTGTAATGGGAAGCCTGGTAAATGCAGAGATAACGGTCCAGCGCTGTCAGCAACAGGCTTCCCACAGAGCCCGTGAACGCCATTGTGACTCCACCGAGCTTGAACAGATACGTGTTAGGGCCGTCGCTCTGACTGAAAAGATGGAAATCTAGAAAACTGACGGTGAAGAAACAGCTGGCAAAGGTGTCTGCCAGCGCCAAGCTGCTGATGAACAGGTACGACGGTCGTCTGCGCAGAGCGGCGGAGCTCGCAATGACCAGCAGGACCAAAACGTTCTCCAGGAACGTCACAGGGCCGGCTAGCAAGCAGATCGTGCCAATAGCTTTCTTCTCTGGTGCGGTCAGGACCATGTAACACTGTAGGCCGTTGCACAAGTTTGCATCTGTAACAGTGCAGGACCACCAATTCAAAATAATCAATGTAATCAATCTTTGGGATGAACAGTTAATATCATTTCTAATGATTTTATTAATATTCGTGTAAGATTTGTGTTTGGGTGTGTACTGTGTATCTATTTCGAATGTATATAAATAGACACACACATGCATGTATATATTAATTATGTGTATACTTTATTATAAATGTAGAAATATATTTAAGAAAAATGTTTTTATATAAAATATTTATATTTATTTAATATAAATATAAACATAGTGCAAACACATCTATTTTGTAAAAAAACATTTGGATGTGATTAATCACTAATTACTAATTAATTATTCAATTAAATATTGTTCAAAAGATTGGAGTCAGTAAGTTTTTAATGTTTTCGAAAGCTCATAAAAACTGCATTTAAATTCTCAAAAAAAAGTAATAATATTGTGAAATATTATGGTAATTTAAAATAATTTCAATTAATTGTTTTGTAATTCTTTGAAGAAACAGCTTTTATTTTAAATAGATATTTTTTGTAAAAATAAAAGTTTTTACTTTCACTTTTGATTATAGTTGCTAAATAAAAGAATTAATGTAGTTTTAAATAAATCTTACTGACCCAAACTTTTCAATAGTAGTGATTTTCTTCTTTTTTCTTCAACGTTTTTCAACGTTTAATATTTAACAGTAAAATCATTACAACAAAACCTGAAAAGGCATGTCATGGTTGCAGACAGGCCATAGAAAATCTTTATGAGAAATAATACCTGTGGTTGTAATGTTTGGTGTACTTTCATTTAAATATAGCGCAGTGGTAGCTTCATGGTCTTGTTCCAATTCTGTCGTCATTTTCCCTCAGAAATGGTCTGTTAAAAATAAATGACAAATTGTTAAAAAAAACAAAAAAACAGCAGCACAATTATTCATCTGTCTCATGTGACTACTGCCAGAAGAAACATGAAGGAGAAAAAAACAGTTCTGAATATGACATGATTTAGAGTGATAAACCACACTCACAAAACTCATTTAAAGTCAAACATGTCTCCAAGCAACCTTTTATTAGGCTAATGCACTCTATAAATAAAACTGCATTATTCAGACTGCATGGCTTAGATTAGGAAGATATGTGATGTTAATAATCAGTTTGTCTCACTGGTCTATTCTAGTCATTTTTGATTATAAACTACTCGTCACTGACCTAAAGCTGTTGAATAGATTAGACAAAGTTAGATAATGCCCCCTGCTGGGCAAAAGACGACACAAGATTATTGCAAGAGCAAGACAAGTAGTTTTTTATTTTTCCTAATATCCACTAGAGAGAGAAACACACACACACACACACACACACACACACACACACACACATAATATATATATATATATATATATATATATATATATTTTTTTTTTTTTGTGTTACAAGCAAACACACTCTTTTATCTAGTATAAAAATAATATTTTCTTTACAGGTTTTTTTTTTTTTTACAGCTTTTATCCCCTTGCCTATCCTATTAGCTCCATGCTATCTCCATGTATCTCAGTGTTGTTAAAACATCAGTAAATACTTGAAATGTTTTGGTTAAAGCCACTTCTCTAACAGAGCTTTCCTCTCAGAGTCTTAGTTCCTCCAAATATTCCTTCCTCAAGTATTTTTGCTAACCATTTTCACCTTTTGCGGCTCACTGAGGGTAAAAGAGCGTCACAGAACAATGTGTTTTGTGAAACATGCCAGATGATACGAACTGAACATAATAAGACAAGCCACTGTACGAGAATCGGAATACTTCATCAAATTGTATGCAATAAACTGTAAAATTCACAAAAGTGTCCTCAGGTTAAAGCTCTTTTATACTCACAAGTAAAATATAAGAAGTTTATATTTGACAATTAACGCACTATATATGTCTTACAAATACGGCAAGAAAAACCTAGAGCTGTTTCAGTTCACACAGGATTTATACACAGTTTATATATTAATCAAATGAACTGGTTCTTACCTTCGTTTTTTTGCTGTTGGTAAAACTGTCTGCTGTTGGCAGATAATATCTTTCACAAATCTCAAGCCTCTAATTTCAACACGAGAGCATACACCACACCCCCGTGAGAGAAAGAGAGAACCAAATTTTCAATATTACACTGTTATAGCACAAACTGTGCTGTATTCTTTTTTTAATGAGCAGAGAGGCAGGTGATTAAAGGGACCGAAGTAATGAGGACACATTATTGGGAAAAGAGAAGCAACAGATGAAAAGTACCAAGGCTGTTTTTCTCCGAGATGAAAACTCACACCCAAAGAAGAACCTTCCCGTGTCTCATCTCCACAAGACGACATACACGTAATAAATGCTGAAATATTTCTCTTTACCACAGTTTCCTCACAATGTTCTTCCCTCTGCCACGATCATTTTATTAAACCTTTCCTTAAAAGATATTCATTCCAAAGTGTATTTTCCCTGTTCCACTTTTTTATGTCTGTAAATGTCTCAATACCACATTTTAGTGTAAAAAAAACAAAAATGCTGAAATAATTCCCTTTACCACATCTTCCTCATCTCGTTGCTGACCTATTTCGCAAATTTACTCTTGTTATGGAGAGCAGATGGTGGAGGGAAATATCGGTTACCTCTCACTGCAGCTGTCCCCAATTTTTAATACATTTTCATCCCTGTAATTGCTTATTCTCTGAAAGGGTTTGAGAAGGAATTGTAAAAAACAAGGTTTTTGAGCTCGCTCTCAGTAACATACATCCATAAGTAATGAATATATGAATATATATAAATGTAACCAAACAATATTTATACATACTGAAAAAAAATCTTTGTTATCAATATCCAGACCTACGGAAAGATTAAAATACGTCCGTAATAACTTAATAAAATGATCAATTATCAAACTCTAGTGCTATTTTTAAGCAACAGGTGGCGCTTGTGGAATACTTTAAATTGGTTCAAGTCTGGGAAAGTGTAGAAAGCTTGCGTCTGTTTATCTAAGCTTATCTATCTATGTATTATGTAGTATATTTCTTCATTTATAAATACATTGACATGGCATAATATAGCTGTTTAACATATAGATATATCCATTGTCTTTTGGGTGTAACAAAATCATAACAGCATGTTTTGCTTCTTGTGTACATGTAGAACATTGTCAGATTTGGTCCTTTGACCTCTTCTCAAATCGTGTGTGACCAACAAGAGCCTCCCACCTAACCTAGTTTCCAAACATAGGTTACAAACTTAGGCCAAGCCCCCCTTGGAAGGCTCTAAACCCAAGGCTGCATCCAGAGGGTGTGCACTTCCGCACCCAAATATGGATTTTGATTAAACAGGCAAACAAACACTACATTATGCAACAGGTTTGCTTAAGGGATAAGCAGGAGTAGGCCTATTTAATCTACGGCTAAGGGAAACTTAAAAGAGAAAGCAATCATAAGTAGTAATTATAACATTGAAACGTTTCAAACATTTAAAACAGTACGTTTTTAGAAATTACAAAACTTGTAGCTCATTTTTTGAATTGACATTGTCTGTGTGAATTGTCATAACAGTGTTTTGGGCAACACAAGTCTGGATAATGTAGTGACTAACCTAAAATATTTAATTTGTGCTTCAAAGCCTAGTTTGTGTCATAGTAATACACAAATAAAATGTTAAAATGTGTGTCTAACAGATGTCTAACATAAGTTAAATATAAATATATATATTTCTAAATAAGTTGGAGCGGTTTAGATAAAACAAGGTTGGAAACAGGTTTAAATGTGGTCTGATAAATGGAACATTTATCTGTCTTTTAACAGCTGTTTAACTTAAACCTTTCTCAGGGTTAACAATCTAAGCACACATTTTGCTTCAAGAACACCAAATGGCCAATATGCCTCCTCTAAGCCCATTCACTGATTTATGATTACACCCCCAAAATAACACCTTTATCTTTAGCTTTTCAAACACTTTTCCTCCCATTGTCATTGGCAGTAGATACCACTTCACAGGTTTTTATCTACACGTTGTAACATGCCAGCAGGTGGTGTGTGATACTACTTAAATGATGTGTCACGTTTCTTTTTGGTTTTCGAGACTAGGCCTATTTCCTGTATCTCACTCACACCTTTCACCTGATTGGGATAATGTCTGCGAAGTATCTACCGTTTTTATAGGTTATTACTGTACAAGACGGACTTAACATCACTTTACTCATAATTTAGTTATTTATGTTTCTTTGAAGATCGATCACTGATTAGTTTTTTTAAATAATATGTCTGAAACATATGTCTGAAAGTTTACACAAGTAGAGTCCTTGTTGCTTTCCTGAAAACTCTTCTTGTATAAGCAAACTGGACATATAAAGTATTCAAAACTGTTTCACTGTTAACAGAATTTTACATAAGACATGTAGACTTGTACCATTACTGCGCCCTTCGACGATATGCCGTGGACATTCATTAGTAGGTTAATGTTTAAGTGTTTGCGTTTGGGCTTAACCCAACCGGAAGAAACCACATGATCGTTTTTATGCCTTCGAGTTATTACAGTAACGCGGAAAAACCAAAATTCCCCACACAAACACGTATAACGTTCAGTGACGCAGGAAGGATGGCAACAGGCGTGTTCATCGCTCCTATTGGTCAAACGTCGGCAGTGCTGCTCTCCGATTGGTCAGCACACCACAAGCCCGAACTACTTAGGCTTTGTTGAGGATCCATTTTGTTGTTAGACGGAGACAAACTGGAGAAGGAGAATAATACCATTCCGCTGTAGACTCGGATTTGAACAAAGATTCGCATATCGGGAAATATTTTCTCCATAAACAGCTACAGCTGACATACTAGACCAAGGGAAGACGAAGGGCTTATTCCATCGAAGCCTAAGGAAGTCGGTAAGTTGTTTTCTACTGAGTTAAAGACATAGGGAGTCGTCGACGGATTGACGCCATGTTGAGTAAGAGAGTCTTTGTTTTGGTAAGGGGCCAGAAAACATGACCTAATACCCTTGATTTTATCGTTTAAAACCCCAACTTTATTAGTAAAACATTATAGGAATGACCTACAATTCCGAACTAACCGAAAATGTACTTTTTAATGGACAACGACCGCGAAAACATAGAGCACAATGGAGGAAGACTAGATGTTGTTTATGTAATCTTGTATTTACAAAAAAATAAATAAATAAATCGTACTGTCGGGCGTTTAAATATATTATTGCTTAAACGACAAATTAATGTGCAACTTTTATATTATCGTTTGACCTTAACTTACTATTCACTTTTGCTATTCCCGCTTATTGTTTTACACTTACAGTTAATGTTAGTTTAGTTAGTGACGCAATACTGGTAAAAAAAGTGTTACCACGTTTTTTTAACGAAAGTATTAAGGATATAACGATGATATAATTTTCTTTTGTTAGATTCACGGCTTCTAGAGCACCGTGCGCCGAGGTGAATTCATGTTCAGCTCGGTTACACGACAAAACAACGCTCATTGGCACATGAAAACTTCAGATCTTGCTGGACATAGATGTGCAGCGAGAAGTAGATCAACTACTTCGAGGACCTGGAGCCCGATTGGTGAAGAGAAATTAAAAAGTGAAGAGAACCACGCACTCAACTTTTCTACAACAGAGAGGTAAGCGGAGGAAGCGAGTGGGGGATGGGCGGGACTGGCTGGCTCGCTCTGCACGTAGTCCTTTGTTATTGTAAGCCCACAACACGGGCGACTTTAATTATTTTAAGGCCTGTTTTTAAACCAGTTTGCGCCCTTTGGCAGTTGTAATTTAAACGTGTACCCATTTCTCTTTGTCTTCTGATAGGTGACATCCAATCAAAGCAGTATGGGAGGTGGCGAGAGATACAACATTCCAGATCGCCCGGCGCCCAAGAAGAGCCACCAGATCAGCAGGGGCAAGCAGAGAAGTCGAGACCAGAATGGAGTGGTGCATTCCGCCTCCTCAGGAGCCTTAGGGGTGCCCCATCACCACAGCCATCGCAGGGGTGAGAAGGGCACCAGCTATTCTTGGTCTCCTGAGGCGCGGCAGGCCGCGTCTGTAGACAAGAAAAATGCCTCAGTTCGTTTTGCCACACCTTATGATCAGAATTGGGAGGGTACCGTGTCCCAACTGAACAAACTTTTGTCAGCTCAGTGTGGTCAGAACTATGCTGGAGCCAAGTTTAGTGAGCCCCCATCCCCAAGTGTGCTACCCAAGCCCCCGAGCCACTGGGTGTCTCTTCCCATTGGCGCTTGCGATCATCGTGAGATGATGACCTTTCAGTTAAAGAGCCTCCTGAAGGTTCAGGCCTAAGAAGGTCACTCACTGCTGCTCTCTTAAGCCAATATATGAACGAAGGCTCCGCTTGGGCGTCTTGCCCTCCTCTTGAATGCTCCAGCTGCGTAATATATTTTACAGCTATTTTTAGATTTGCGTCTTAATAAGGTGATGACCATTAGGCAGGCAGATGTTTCTTCTGATGTTCACCACCTAACTTTTTTTAAAAAACAACTCATGGTTATTACGTTGCTGTAGCCTTGAAGAGCGGTCGAGAAGTTTTAGCGGAGCCGTATGCCATGACAAATGATGAACTGGATGTCCTCCTTAATAACTCATTGCTCTGTTATGCTCTTGTTTTGTTTTGTTCTTTTTTTGATGGCTGTTTGTGACGGTCAGTGTGTTTTTTCTTCTCAACTAGGCCTAGGAGTAGACAAAATCCACAGTTTCCTTGCATTGTTTTTCGCTTGCTGAGGTTTGCTGCATACTCTCGGCTTGAGTTTTAATCATGCAGGGAGTGTCAGAAACCTCTTGGTGCTAAGCACAGCAGCATTTGTAGCGTTATAGTGCATACTGCATTTCCAGGTATCTATTTTTATTTTGCTTTTTGGGAAGTAAAAGCCACTCGACTTCGTTCTGCAGGGAGACCCAAGCGAACAGAATACGAAGGGGAACAAGCTTAAGTGAACATAGGTCATTTGACTAACCTCAAGCCTAATGAGGTGGCACAACGGACCTTGTGCTTTCAACACCTGTACTTTTTTTTCCCCTTCCTTTTTTTTTAAATGGCGCTGTGCGCATTGCACTATAGGTGTTGAAATTCTCTAAGGTTCACAAGCTCTATTGCAGCGTTAAACTTTCTTTTTTGCATCCCTTGTTTTAGCTTAGAAAACTAAGTGTGATTTTAATGTTTACCAAAGCTAAGAAATCATCAATTTTCAGTTGAAACCCCCTTGCTTGACCAGATCTGGTTACAAGTGCCATAAATCATCGGGTAAGGCATTAGCGTATATCAAGGTTTTGGTTGACAAATCATTTTTGGAATTTTTTTTTTTCTTCTTTCAACTTGGCTGTACTTTTGAAATGATCACAGAGCAAATATGCGGAGGAGGGTTATGATGTGAGAACATAGATATTTTCTGTGATCTCATCTCGTAGCCTTGTTTGCTATGTGATTGTTTTGATACAGGTGTTATGTTATGAAATGTGTGTATTATGGCACGGGGGAACTGAGAAATAGGGCGCAAGTCCGGTAAGGACATGTTTACATTATTGTTTTTATTAGAAGGCAGGCAGCCGACATTATACACACACACACTGCCCTTTCTCACTTGTTGTTATTCTTGCACTGCTGTTCATTTGTGTTCAGACGTTTCAGACAATGTTGCTCTTTCAACTGTGGATATGTGATGAAGCACCCCTTCCCACTTAGTAATGAGTGTGGTGGAAACTACCTCTCTCGCAGAACGTGATGTTAATAGCTATCTTAAAGATGACAAAACAAAGCTGATGAGTTTTGATATGTGTAATAGAGCCATGTAAATAATGAAATGTATAAAATGTTGTAGCATATTGTACATTTGTGCGGGATTGTTTGAAACCTGCAGATAAAGTATTTTTAGTAATAACACTGAATGTAAAAGCCACGCTAAGGACGTGGCTTGTTTTAAAAATGCTGAAGAATATTTTGTTTAAAAAAAAAAAAAAAGAAAATTTTGCATATAGTGCGTCAAAACCCCTGCACTGTGTGATTTGTTGCCAGTGATCTTGCACATAATATTTTTTTGTATAATGCACCATGTAGGGGCAAAGCGAGCTTTAAGTGCAAGTTAAAAAAAAAACATTTTGAAATCGAAAGGGACTTTTATACATTTTGTTTTTGAGTTGCCTATGCAAATAGATTTTTAATTTTTTTTTTTTGCATTGATATAACCCTCATTATTTTGCCCTTTTTCCAGAGTACATAAAGCAGTGTTGCATTCGCCCCAAGTCATTGGTCTTTCCTCCTTCGTCCAATGCTTGAAGCCAGCAAAGCTGCATTTTACCTCCAGAATGCCAGAAAGAATTTTAACCTTTTAAAGTAATAAGTAAAAAATTTTTTTAATAGAATGTGTAAAAGTCCTTTTCCTAAATTTGGTTATCTTGAACAATTGGCTGTGAATTTATCCCAACCTTTAAAATGTCACTTGAAATGGAAACTGAAAGCCCTTTTGGTAAGAATTGAACTAAAATTGTACTCAAAGACTGTTTAATTTGGTTGTCTAAAAAAAAAAGAATAAAATCCTTTCCCTTCCCCCCAGTACTGTCTTTGTGTCTGCTGTTTTTAATATTTGAGAGTTTTAGCTTTTAGAAATGGATGGATGTCTTTATTACAAGTACGTGAGTTATTATAATGGTGTACAAATACTTGTTTTTGCCAATAATCTTAAACGCTACTACTGCCAGTTCGAGCAGCACAGCACGTAGAACAACTTGACACTGTGTATTGGACTTCGGCCCAGAGTTTTGAAACCATTTGCTGTGTGGCCCATGAAACCGATTATCTATTTAGTCGAGAACTCCTGTTAACGTGGACGGCAGCACCCACTGGATGTTTTATAACTGGTTTATTGTGACATGCCATTAACACAATTTTTAAGAATTGTACAAAATGTTAGTTCTTTGGGAAGATTAGAATATGCTTAGGTACTTACATAAACATTTATATTGCATTAAGTTATAGATATTTAGAGATTTGTGAAATATCTGTGTATACAGACTAAAGTCAGACCAAAAAGGAGATGGAAAAATTACAACGCAAATTTAAGGCAGGAAATGAAAGGTTGGTGTTTAGCCGGAAACGTGAAGAAGTGATCTTTGCTGTAGAGGACAAGCTTGGAAAAACCATGATCGTTTGAAGCCAGGTTTATTACAAATAAAATTCAGGTTTGTATCATGAACGTCTTGTACTAGTTCGCAATGTGAACTTAACTAATGTAGATTACAAATGCCTCTAATGACATTTTCAGTTTACATTCTGTGGTTAGCCTGCAGTATTTGATTTACCCTGTCGGCAACAGGATAAAATGGGTAAATAAAAGTTATAACTGCTGAAAAGAAAACAAATATAAAAATAATTCGGGGACAATATTACGTAATCTCTATAGCAAATTCAATTAATCCCTGACTCTAAACCTGTGGTTATTTAAAACAACGTCTAAATCACGTATTTTAATATTCGCTTAACGTCTCTGGAAATGAAAGTGCGCAACGTCGAATGCAGTGGTTTCTGTTTTGTTCGACAGCACCATCAGCTGGCAGCAATTTACAGCAGATATAACAAGAATAAACAACCTTTCAATATTTTACGCTGAATTCAAACCACTTAATACAGCCTGAATAGTGAGACCTTTTTGTCGCTAAAAGAAACGTTAGTAGACATTACAAACTCTAGTTCTCTAGTACTCTAAATACTTTTTTTGTATTTTAAAATGCACGTCTGCTGTATGATGGCGTATAGTTTACATTCTAGAACAAAAACCCTTTCAGTCTCTTTTCTTCTCTGCGGATCATATTTTACTAAAACTGAAAGTCGACAGTAAAAAAAAAACGATTTCCGGGGTTTGCGTACAAAGCGACTCCAGCGCAAGAAGGGAACTTTTATTATGAAAGAGTGACGTATTTTTATTTAATTTTTTTGTGGGGTTTAAACAGGAACTGCTGGCGCATGCGTAGAACGAAGCGTTTCACCTGTCAAAGACTTTAATCAAAAATGGTTTCATCCGCAGAGTGTCAGCGCTACCTGGACTGATGTCAGCATTAACGCTGATGTATAACAAATGGCTTTCCTAAAAGCAGATATGTGATCTCGCCAGAGGCATCCGGGAAAGCTTTTCTTGCTGTTGGTATACCCACCACCGACGTCGCATCTGACCGTGCATCGTTCACAACCTATCCATTCAACCATTCACTCATCTATCCATCCATACACCCATCTACCCACAAGATTAACAAAAACAGCCAGCCCCTCACAGCTGAGACCTTCTCAAAAAAAATCGCCGTCCGACTGACAAACGGTAAGCAGCAGCAGCTCACACAAGTGGATCCGCTAACGTTACTCTATAGCGAGCCTACAGTAGCTTAGCAATTAGCGCGTTCATGATATTCGATCGTGTTTGGTCGGTTATTCTGTCCGTGTGTGGGGCATGTCGTACCGAGTGTAAAGATTTGGAGATATGTTTACCATAAACCACTCATTGGTCATTGTGACAGTGGCAAATTGTTTAGTAAGACCTCACATGGGCCTTCTCATCACATAATGGTCCCTTGTTCCTTATCAGCTGATCATGGGAATTGACAACAAGCCTGCCGAATGGATCGACACCATGTATAATTTGTTTGATTTTTGCATTTAGTTCAATTCAGTCGAGAAAATGTGGAAGATTAATAAAATGGCTTAAGATTAATGTTTACGATCTTGTTTTGATTTTGGCTATAGTAAAACCTGTGGGCTGTTATGGTGCATCTTAAAGGGACAGTACGTCCTCGAACAGAAAATCTTTTACACCCTCATGTTTTCTAAACCTGTATCACTTTTTCTTCAGTAGAACACAATAGGAGAATTTGGAGCAGAACGACAGCCTCGGTCACCATTGATTTCTATTGTGTAGAAAATGACAGTGAATGATGACTGAGATTGCTATTTCTATTGTTTGAAACAATATGAGGGTGAGGAAATGATGGTTTTGGGATGAACTGTCGATGTATTCGACAGTGTGTGCTGTTTTCATTTATATTGTAGTTTTTTGAAAGAATGAGATGGGAAACAACAACGGCAGATTACAGTGCAGTAAGATATGGAAGTACAGATTCTTTTTTTTTTTCCTAGTCAGTGCTTTATTGTTATTGTTATTCTTTGCCCTTTATAGCTTTTAAAGTGTCTCACTTCCAACTGAGTCACACCTGTTAATAATTCAACAGCCTCTCACAGCGTCTCCACCAGTGACGGTGAGCTCTTCTGAACACTAAATGGCTCGTTGAGTGTAAAACTATTCCACACAGTGAAGCTTAAAAGGATAGCTTACCTAAAAAAAGAAAAGAAAAGGAAATTCTGACATCATTTACACCCTCAAGGTGTTCTAGACCTGTATGAATTTCTTCTTTGAGCAAAAAGAAAGCTAAAGGAAGATGATAACACTGACTTCTGTAGTACAGCCAATGTATTATTGAAGTCTGTGATAAATATTATTAAAAATAACTGTATTTCAAAAACAAGTAAATGATGACAATGTTAATTGTTGGGCGAATAATCATTTTAATCTTGAGTGTGATGGAATCTAGGAGCTCACACCTTGTTTTTAAATTATCAAGCATGTGATCTACACTGAGTATTACTCACTCCTTTTGATTGATTTTAACCTTTGTGCTTTTTTTTTTCTTTGTTCTTTTACACTGAAGGTGTGATGTTCGTACATGACCTTGGAATTGGCTTTTAGTCCCACTGTGTAGGACGATGAATGCAGAGGAGTTGGAACTCCTCGGTGACTCGAAATACAGAAACTATGTGGCAGCGGTAGATAAGGCCCTTAAAAACTTTGAGTACTCCAGCGAATGGGCCGATCTGATCTCAGCGCTGGGGAAGCTCAACAAGGTCCTTTTCTACACCCCTTTGATCACATTTAGAAGCTCCCCCCAAAATTGGGCAGTTGCTTTACTGATCTTACTTTTTGGTATTTTGTCGACAGGTCTTGCAAAACAATGGCAAGTATCAAGTTGTGCCTAAGAAATTGACTATTGGAAAGCGTCTGGCTCAATGCCTCCACCCGGCGCTGCCCAGCGGGGTTCACCGCAAGGCCCTGGAGACCTACGAAATCATCTTCAAGATCATTGGACCAAAGCGCCTGGCGAAGGATCTTTTCCTTTATAGGTAGAGATTGTCCAAGATTGATTTTTCTGCTACAGTGACTTTTAGTGCCTAATATGTTCCTTTTCCCCCTCCTCGTCAGTTCTGGACTCTTCCCTTTACTATCCAATGCTGCTATGTCTGTGAAGCCAGTATTACTTGGGTTATATGAGACCTACTACCTGCCCTTGGGAAAGACTCTTAAACCAGGCCTGCAGGGACTTCTGACTGGTGTGCTGCCTGGTCTGGAGGAGGGCTCAGAGTATTATGACAGGTAAAATAAAAGATTTGTAAATTATCTTCTTTTAAGTCTTTTTTTTTTTTTATTTCAGTCTGCATTTGTTTGAACAAAACTACAGTAAAAACAGTAATATAGTAAATATTATTATAGTTAAAAAAATAGCTGCTTTCTCTGTTAATATATTTTATAACTTATTGCAACTTATTCTTGTTACAGCAAAGCTGAATTTTCTGCAGCCATTAGTATCCATTAGCTTTAAGTGTCATGTGATTCTTCATAAACCATTTTAATATGCTTATTTAGTGATTGTAGATAGTTGTGCTATGTAATATTTTTTTACACAGGGTAAATTTAATGCATCATTGCTAAATAACCATTTCAAGATATTAATTTAATTTCAAGATAATAATTGTAAGATATTAATAGGGTAAAGGAGCATGTGACCTAATATAGATAAGCAAAAACCATTTCTAATGTCAACTGACAACTTATGTTTTGTGATATTTTGTGCATCTCTAATCTTAATCTTATTTCATCTGTTGTCCAAAGGACCAATACCCTGCTAGAAAAGGTGGCAGCAGCTGTGGAGCAGCCAGCCTTCTACAGTGCCCTGTGGGGCAGCATCCTAACCAGCCCTGCTGTGCGCTTACCTGGAGTGTCCTTTGTCTTACTGCATCTTAACAGAAAACTATCCATGGAGGACCAGCTGTATATCATCGGCAGCGACATCGAACTGATGGTACATTGATCAATAGACATAATGCAAGCAAAACATTAATAATGAATGATTCAAACTTTAGAAATTGTTCGGTTTGCTGCCACTGATTTTTTTTTCATATTTATGTCATTGTGTTTACTAGGTGGAAGCAGTCAGCACATCTGTACAGGATTCTAGTGTGCTAGTGCAGAGGAGCACCTTGGATCTTATCCTGTTTTGCTTTCCCTTCCACATGAGTCAGGTGAAAATACTGATTCATTTAAGTCTTCTTTATTTGTCCAAATGCAAAGTTCTCTCTGAGATCCATTTTTGTTGCTTCTCAGGTGGCATATTATCGCCTTTAATACAGATATTTTTAGATCTGAATTACGAGTTATTCACTGGTCGCTAAAAAGAAATGTGAGCTTGAAGTAGAAAAAAGAAATAAAACGTTAACGTTGCGCTGTTACTTGTGTGGTTCATTTCAGGCTACGCGTCCAGACATGATCAGAATTCTGTCTGCAGCACTTCATGTTGTTCTAAGAAGAGACATGTCTCTGAACCGTAGACTGTATGCTTGGCTGCTGGGTGAGATATTGACACTTCACGCACAAACTGTATGCCATCCATACTTTTAATTTTTGTCCCTGCTTTAAATTATATGGCGCTCTTTAGCCATGTTTTGCTTGTTTTTGCATATCAGGCAGTTACACAACCAAAAGTTATAACGAGTTACTGATTTATAGAATATTTTAATATATTTTAAAATTGTTTATTCCTGTGATGAGAACAATGTTTAAGCAGTCGTTATTCCATTCTTCACTTCCATGTGATTCTTTAGAAATCATTCTAATGTGCTGATTTGGTGCTCGAGTCACATTTCTTTTGTTATGTTGTAAATGTTTTTAATGTTTCATCAATTTAATGCGTCCTTGCTAAATAAAAATATGATTGTCTTTAAAAATGAACTTGCTGACCCCTAACTTTTGAATAATCAAGTCCATTAGTGCTACAAACAAACAAATATCTTTGAAAAACGTGCACAGAAGCTACAGTTACATTTATTAGTTGCAATGCATGAAAATTTGCCGATTTTTCTTTTTTGGTTGACCTTATTTTGTCTCTTGCTTGCTGTCAATATGCTGTGGATTAATATTGTGGTAAGTTTATATGTTTACAAATAGCCTGTTATCATTTATGTCCTTGTATCTCTGTAAGCAAGCAAAAATGATTCTAAAAATTGAACATCTTTGTACTCATGTCAGTGTGCTTGGTGGTGTTTTTAGGCTTCGACAACAACGGTGTGAAAGCAGGCCCTCGCAGCACCCGACTCAGTAATCCAGAAGAGCATGTCACACACTACTTTAACACTTACTCCAAGGACATGCTTGTTCAGGTAAGGTGAAAAAGCAAAGTACAAAGCAGAATATAAAGTCCAAACAGTGAGAGTTTCACGTATTTATTTATTTCTGTTAATGTAGCATTTGGGGTGCGATCCAAATTTTCGTCTTAAATTAAGAAGGGTTGATGTGGCTCATTTTGTTGTTTTGGGCTCTGAGCATCAATGGGACATCAGAAATCCCTGGTGATCACAGTACTCTAAACAAATATTTCCAGACACAGAGCAATCAAAAGCAGTGGAGATGCTTCAAAAGTTCTCTCTCTTGTTTGAGTTTCCTTTTTGTTGCAAGATCAAATGGTTTTTGTTACATCTGCAGTGGCACACAGGTGCGTGCACGCATTTTGTCAATAAGCCACAATGTGAGTCTTGAATTCTCTCCATGTGGTTTGCATGCATGGTTTGGCTTGCAGTGAGACACCGGTCCCAGTGCAGGCACAGACAGAGCTGTTCAGCGCCATGCGTTTAAACCGCCCTGCTGCCCCTGGGGTTGAGTTTGGAGCTTCAGCAGGGGGAGTTTTGTTTTTGGCATTTTCCTCTCTTGTTTTATTGGAGGGGGAATTGTTTGATTGTGTGCCATCTGGTTTGGGCCACTTGTTGGATCTCGCTTGTTTGGGAAGTAGGTTATTGCAGGGACCGTCTGTTCCTCTGTCTGTGCAGCCATGCGTTAGACCAAGTGTGAGATCCCTAAAGAGCTGAAACGCACACACTTGTAAAGGAATTGCACAGTATTATTGAGAACTTTTTTTCTAAAGGGTACTGGAGGGGAATTTATCTTTGGTACTTTGTTAGATTTAGATTGCATTTGATGACACTTGATGTTCACTTGAAGTTTATTTTTAAAGTCAGCATGAAATGAAATTATACGGTGGTTGCAAAAAATATTAGAACACTAGTATTTTCACCAGCTACGAAGCTATGTGAATACGTTTTGTGCGCAAAGAAAAGAAAAAGATAACATTATTTATTACACGGCTTTGTGGAATACTTGATTCTGATTGGTCTCTCTCCACATTCCAAGGTTTGTTATTCCCAGATAACAACTGGTAAATAAATTAATTGCGCAGGCAATTCACTGTCGCTGACAGTTTGGCGCCATCTTGGGGCATAAAATGCATAAAGAGTTAAAATGTATGACTTTAACATGTACGGAAACAACTAAAGTTTTCAGCAGTAGACTCGAATGACTCCCAATGTTTTGTGTTATTTACTTTTATGGCAAGAAGCTGTGTAATAAGCGGGATAATGTACATCCAGCAGGTTATCACAGAATAAAGCCCTTCAGTCTTATACAACAGCTCCCCGCTTTGTGTCGGCCTGCTGATAAGCCTGTCAGGCTTTATTCTGCGATAACAACCTGCTGGATTTACATTAAACCTTACTTATTCAACAATTCTTCTTCCTGCACTATATCTTCTGCCATTTTGAAGAGTCCCTCAAAAATAATCAGCGTAATTAGCATAGTTTATTTTCAGCATGCGCTTCGGTTTATTTCAACTTTAAGGACTAAATAATTTACTTATTAACACTGCTTAAATTAATCTTTTACTGTACATTTTATTGTTACTGTCCAGGATTTTATTGGCAGTGCATTCCTAAATTTGTCTATCTGTGTGTTTGTAGGCCATGGTGGGGATCTTGCAGGGGAAGGCTAGAGGAGGGGAGGAGGAGAGCGTCCTGATGCACGACTTGAAGCCGTTTCGCATTCTCATCAGCCTACTTGACAAACCTGAGCTGGGTAGAGCCATTACTAGTCTGTTGTAGAGAAACGCTTAGACTCACAGAAAGATTGCTTGCCTTAATGCCTTTTTGTCTACTTTATTTAGGCCCAGCAATCTTAGAGGATGTTCTGATTGAAGTGTTTCGCACCCTGCACACTCAGTGCCGGGCTGAGTTGGATCTTCAGAACCAAAACCCTTTCTGCAAAGACCAAACTCAGCTTAGCAGGTCCGCATGAATGGTTTTTACAGTTTGCAGTTGTATTGCAATATTTTCAGTGTAAATGTATCTTTTGTGGTGGTGTTTTTCAGCAAACTCAGAGAGAACAAGAAAACGGCAGAGCTCATTAAAACCGCCAACCTTTTGTTTAACTCCTTTGAGCCCTACTACATGTGGGACTATATTGCACGCTGGTTTGAGGATTGCTGCAGGTGTGTGTGGGGGATATTTGGGAGAAAAATATAGTGCATTTTTTATCCATTCTTACTTACTAACCTATTTATTCTTACTTAACCTTTTTGTAGGTGGACTCAGAGCAGTCATAACCCTGGAAAGACTATGGCCTCTGAGACGTCAGCCCGCTCGTTGGTTGAGTTCTGTGAGCTGGTGGACTTCTTGTTGGACATTGTATCTTTGGTTGGTAAACTTTAGGAAAGCTATTATTTTAGCAATTGAAATATTTAGGTTTCTAGTTATCAAAAATTGGATAATGTGGAATAATAAAGCAGTAATTGTAAAAACATGCTGAGATTTACATGTTCTAATCCCTATTCTTGTTTCTTTATGTTAGTTATAGGTAACTAAACTACATTTTAGTGACACTTGTACTCTTAGAGTCGTAGAAAATGTCTAAGCTACAATATGTACTTTTTTTTTTTTTTTTATTTATTTTTTTTATGTGTGTTTATGTCCTTGTGAAAGTATGAAGATCATCTTGGTCTTAGTTTCTCTAACACTGGTTGCGAATGGACCAATCAGGGTTTCTGAAGTGTGTTTTCTGGCCTCTGCTCTGCTCGCTTCTGTCTGTCTGAAAATCTCTGCTCTCTTTTTCTTCCCTCAAAGCCTACTAGAAGCATGAGGGTTATCTGCCAGGTACGGTACTGCTCTTACTTGCCTCTTCACCTCACCTTCACTTCACTCTAATTGTTTGGCTACCTTCCCAGAAACATCCATATTAAAACACCTATAAAAAGGTTTTCCATTTCCTTCTCCCTGCTTGCTTAAAAAAAAACCCACTTTTGATAAATAAATGCCACTTCAGCTTCATACTGCTTACATACTCTGATCTGAAATGCCTTGAATACAGATAGGCGGAGTGATACAACAATGGAGATGTCTCTGTGCTGTTATATTAAATTACATATCATAACATTTTAAATATAATAACCTCAAAGGATTTGCTCATTTTATCTATGGATGTTGTGGAAGGTAGAACCATAAACTTGCATGTGCTCACCAAATAAAAAGCTTGTTACTCCTTTTTACTCAACACATTAAGCCTAAATTGTTATTATTTGCTGTTGCAGTTTTGTTAACCATCACTCGTAATGTATAGTACTGACTGTAATGCAAGAATTGGCTTTCAGCTGCCTTAATATTAATGAAGAACTGAACTTCACTCCACTGTCTTCTTTTGTGTGTGTGTTTGTCTAGGAAACGTACATTGAAATCCAGACAGAACACCTACCTCAGTTGCTGCTTCGCATGGTTTCTGCTCTTACCGCACACCTGCAGGCCCTGGGCCTCAGAGAGCTCACCCACTGTCTGCGCCTCTGCTCGAAGATTCTCAGCAAAGTCCAGCCCCCTCTGGTGTCACCCCTTGCACTGCCCTCTGGTCCATCCTCTGCAGCAACTACTCCTTCAGCTAGAGACAAAGATGAAAAAAGGGTGAGAGATTGTACAGTGAATACATACCCCAAGCAAATTCACATATATAATTGACTTTCTGTATAAATGACATCTTTCTCAGTACACTATAAAAGAATACTATATGCAAAGTTACGCAGCCATGCAAAAACTGGGGACAAACCTGGAAAAGTCATAAAGGTTTCAACAGAATTTTATTGTTTTCTATTTTCTAGCAGCTCTAAAATCTTTAATTATCTTGAATTTTTTTAAAATGTGCCATCTTAAAAAAATTTTTATTTATCTGTATCCATTAATTATCAGAGATCCTATAGTCACGGAAAACCTAGAAATATATATGGGGAATTTTATGGAAATATGGGAAAATTGTGTTTTCCAGTCCTGAAAAATGCAAACAAAATACTAAACTAAATTAAAAAAAAAAAGGAATGAAAAAAATGAAAGTTGTTTTAAAATAAAAGCATAAAAAAAAGCTGTGTCCAGAAATTAAACCTGCAGGTGATTGAAAGATGGCCCTCCTTTATTTCTGTCATTTCTTTAAACTTTTATTGTGAGTATTGAGAGGTTTCAGTAAACATTTCATTAGTTATTTATTAGTGTTTTTAACATATAAATGTCAGCTATTTATGCCTCCCTTTATAACTAAATAAATAAATGTAAAAGAAAGGAATATTTGATTTTGGTTGCTTTTATTTAAACCCAACTAGGGAAATACATTGGCACCAGTGCACAGAGTGTGACGCTCGACGGAAACACAAAACTTTCATCTATGTCCTTTGCTTACTGTGCAATTTGTTTAGGCTTTCCTCACAGGGAATATGTGGTGTAGATTAAACAGTAGCTTGAGTTAAAGGAGTAGTTCACCCAAAAATTAAAATTGTGTAATCAATTACTCACCCTCGAGTAGTTCCAAATTTGTATGAATTTCTTTGTTCTACCGAGCACAAAGGAAGATATTTTGAAGAAGGTTTGTAACCAGGCTGTTTTGGGTCACCACTGAACAAAGAAATTCATACAGATTTGGAACCACTGGAGAGTAAATGATGACACAGTTTTCAGTTTTGGGTGAACTTTTTTTTTTTTAATTGTTCAGAGTTCAGTGCTGAAATGTTCTGACTTTGTACATCACAGTACTTTATCTAACTGCCAGTATCAACAGTACTCCATCAACTTAGAATGTCTCTAATTGTTTTAAAGTCTTTGAAATGGTCTCTACAGCATTAGTCTGTTAAAGACAAGCCAATATGGCCTGTTTGCTTTACAAGCACTGGCCTGGAAACAACCATCCTTTTGCCTGATGGTGTGTCTCTTCCACTGTCTCCCTGCTAAGGGGCCAATAGACAGGATGGTCCTCCCTCATGACATAAGTTTGTTAGGGTGTGTGTGTGCCGTGACCTGTTTGCTACCTTACTAGGACTATGTGTCTCTATCTTAAGTGAAGCTTTATTGAAATTATGCCAGACTCCCTGGATGGTGCCAGCATGCAGGGAGAGAAAGCAAGGGAATAGCGATGAGACGTTCATGCACAGCTGAGTTCCCCTCTATTGAGAGCCAAGTCTAGCCTCTGAGGCCCAAGAGTCTGTCATTTCCACTCAGGTGAAAATGGCCTCCAACCTCTCAAGCTCTCGCCTTTTCCTCCTCTGGGGCTCATGCAGCACACTGTTTGCCACCTGAGTCTAGCTCTGTGCTGCTACACGGTTCTGTGATTGGAACCACTTAGTTGTGGATGTCTGAATGTTTTATAGCCACCCCATAGTGTGATGGGAAGGGCTTCATGTAAAAGTGTAGAGATGTGTGAGAGACGTGTACTGGGCAAGAAAAGGGCCTCTGATTTGACTTGCATAGAAATTCTTTCAGCAGTATATACTGTCTCTATAAGTATATAATAATATCATATTTTCGATTAGGATTTATGATTTAAATTGCTAATTGCAAAACAGTTTTACATCTTACTTGACCGAATGTGTACACAAACACAAATAGCAGTCTTAAAATCAAACTTAAAATGTCTTGCTTTGACATTCTTAAAATAGTCTCAGGATGCATACCTGCAAAGTTTTCGTTTTTATAAACGCTGCGTAAATATCTTAATTTAACTAAGGCCTACATTGACTGTTTAATTGTTTAATTTTTGCACTGTGGTGTCTTGCTGGAGAGCAATGCATATGAACATGTTTATTCCCTATCTATATCAGACTTTACCCATCGCCCTTGAAGTCTCTGGGAGCACTGATGTATTTGATGATGGCGAGAATGCTTCTAGCAGCCGGTTGTCAGAAAGTGGATTCACTGACTTCATCCAGTACCAGGCAGAACATGGGGAACAACCTGAAAACATGCAGCATCCCGAAGATGATGCATCCAGCCCTGAAGATGTACCTATTCAACCCAAACCTAAACCCAAATCTGGGCTTAGTAGTTCAGCCCACATCAAACCCCAGGACAAGCCAGTGATGCAGTGCTGCCTTGAGCATTTCCAACAGTTCCTTTCTTGCCTAGTGAGGCTTTACATTACCACAGGTGGTCAGACAGAGGCAGGGAAGTGCTGCATTGCCGAAATGGACACTCTAACTGTGGTGGCTGATAAAGGAGGCACAAGTGGGATTGAAGAGCAGATGTCTTCTGAGCAGATGGAGTGTCTGGCTGCATTTACTGCTGCCTGCCAACTCTTCCTGGAGTGCTCTAGTTTTCCAGTCTACATTGCTGAGGGCAACCTAAAGTCATCACCCACTAGAGAGGAGCATGCAGGTAAAAATGACTTTCTGTTGCCATTTCTTAACTTTAACCACTTTGCCAAGGTGTGACAAGGACATTGTTTTACTTGACTGCCACCCTGAAATGTTACTAAAGAACAAAAGTGTTGGTTTTGTGTTTTTTCACATGGATTGATGCAAAGGGATTCTGGGGCAGTTAAAATCATTATATAAATATATTCAAAATTATATTTAAAATACTTTCATTGTGCTAATGCTTGCCCGACAGGTGACAGTGTTCAGCCAGCATTGTGGCTTCAGACCCTGATGGATGCATGCTGTTCAGCTGCTGATTTCAGTATTCAAGCAGTGGCTATCTCCCTTGTAATGGACCTTGTCGGACTCACACAGTCTGTAGCTATGGTGACAGCTGAGCGTGTGGCGAGTCCAGACTCGGGCCAGCCAATGAGTCCGAGCCAGGGCCGTGTTGCAGTGGTGATTCGACCGCCACTCACACCGGGTATCTTGAAATACATCGCAGAGAAAACAAATTTCTTTAAGGTGTGCATTATTTCCTTACTCATGTGCGTACTTTTGTAGTTTCTCCTTCTATGTTGTTTACCTTCTCAATTATTTCCTGTAGAGTGTAGCCCTTATCTTATGGAATCAGCTGGGAGAGGAAACCCCCCAGCACCACAAGCGCAGTGTGGAGCTCTTTTACCAGCTTCACAATTTGGCTCCTTCACCCAGCATTTGTGAAGATGTCATAAGCCAGCAGCTCATGCATCGTGACAGGGTCAGTCATACACGCACCCCACAGACACCCTACTAATAATTGGCATAGAGTTGCACAGATATACATGCACAGATTTGTTGTCACATCTATTACCAAATTTCATTTTAGAGAATACGTCTGGAAGCTCATGTAAAATTCTCGGTTCTTTGGCACTTAACCAGAGACTTGAATATCACCAAGTCCTCCCCTTTCAATCGGACCTTTGACAGGTAATAGCACCTCTAGTGCAGATAAAGTTTAAATGTACAAAAACAACTGTTTAGTCACCTCATCATTCTCTTTCTTTTGTAGGTCTCTGTTTATCATGTTAGATAGCCTCAGTTATTGGGATGGCTCTGCAAGTGCTGTTGGCAGGGCCTGGCTGAACCAGGTTTTGCAGAGACATGACATAGCTCGTGTTCTTGAACCTCTACTGCTTTTGCTGCTGCACCCTAAAACCCACCGTGTATCCATACAACGAGTTCAAGCACAGCGTCACTGGACCCAGGTCTTTCCCAGCCCACCGGAACAAGAGTCCTCTGAACCTATCTATATGAGGGACATGGGCTGTACTGAAAGTAAAAAGTTTTTCTAACAATTTAAATAACATTAACATAGATGCTAAATCTAACAAATACACATTTGTCTCTTCTGCAGATTATAACCAGATATCAGGGGATGGCCACAGGGGTGTCCAAGTGTGTAACAGATGCCTCCCATTGGATGATATGGAACCCTTTAGTCTCACAGTTAACCCTTTGAGTGACAGTATTTCTCTCTTGAGCCTCAGCAGTGAGAATCTGCAGCTCTGTGGTGAATATCAACCTCCTGATCAGCAGGGGGATCCCCAGAGCTCAGATTCGAGTGGCTCTCATTCATCCACCATAGACAATGGCAGCTTTGATGAACTGGAGGGAGGTGGTAGCACTATTAATATATCTGATCCTGTACTTTGTCAGTCTGTTTCATTAGAGGAGGAATCCTTGCACAAAGCAGTGTCTGCTGTGCTTTTTGAGATAGTGGACAGGGTTGTGCAAATGGTGGAGAAAGAGTGCTCTGAGACGCCATCTCCTGATGGCTGGCCTCAGACAGACTCTGACAGTTCCAACTCATCCACCGATATGTCCAATGGCCCGTGCATCACCCTTGCTCCCTTCTCCAACACCCAACCTAGAACGCTCCCAGAACTGGTTGCAGGGGGAACCTTGGAGTTCCTGGCTGTGGCTTCAATCGATGCTTCCGGGGAAGAAGAACATCGAGAAGGCATTGCTCGCCATAGCTCCTCTCCTTCGATCATTACACTGCCCGATGGTGGTGTCAGTGCTGCCACCGAACAGAGCCTCCAGGTTGATGACCCTCACCGCAAGCGCAGCCACAGCAGCACCCAGCTCAGCCTAAAGGGCAAGATTATGGAGCGTCTGGTTGACAAATCCCCGGGAGCCAAGCCCAAAATTAAAAAGGTCAAGAGGAAAGATGATGAGAGACGCAAGGCCAACCAGACTGAGAAGAGCCGGCCACCCAGCATCTTCTTCGGTGATAGTTTAGACTTGGAAAACTGGTACAGCTGTGGGGAAGGGGAGGTGTCAGAGATTGAGAGTGACATAGGCTCTCCCAGTGGTGGGGCTTCTGGTGGGGCGGGAGGATCTCGTACTTCTGGGTCACCTCCTCGTTTTAACATCCATCCCCTATACCAGCATGTGCTGCTTTACCTTCAGCTTTATGATTCCTCTCGGACTCTGCATGCACTCTCTGCCATTGCAGCCATGCTTCGTGCTTCACCAGCAGGATTTGTGAGCGCCATCTCCACCACCAGCATAAACAACACATATACACCACAGCTCTCTCTTCTGCAGAACCTGCTAGCACGCCATCGCGTCTCTGTCATGGGCAAAGACTTCTACTGCCCCATCCCGCAGGACTCCCACTCCCACTCCTTCCGAAGTGCCATGTTCCTGGAGATCATCATCTCCCTTTGCCTCTATTTTCTGCGCAGCTATTACTCGGCCCATGTTGTCGCCACATCACAGGACCTGGCAGGCAACCATGCCATGCAACTAACCAGTGTGGAGGTGTTGACTTTGCTCTTCAGTGAGCTCGTCAAAGTCACTGGAGGCTCAGCCAAGGGCTTTGCAAGCTTTATTTGTGATGTACTGTCCAAATGCAAAGTGCAGAAAGTAGTGCTACATTGTTTGCTTTCCACCATCTTTAGTGTTCAGAAATGGCATGAACACAGTGTCCGTGGCACTAACGTGGCCTCGGTTGAGGAGGGCCTTTCAGAAGACAGCGTCATTAATCTGTCAGAGGACCAGTTGGACAACTGCAGCGCTATACAGTCACAACTCCTACGTCTGCTGCAAAGCCTGGTGGTGTTGGAGCATCGTGTGATGATCCCAGTGGAAGAGGGTAGTGAGGGAGGTCCGGGTTCGACTGGGTCAAGTGGAGGGCCTAATGGCCCCGGGGCTGGGTTTGAACTGATTGGAGGCGAGGTAGAGCATGTCAACCCGCAACAACCTATGACTTCCTTGCAGTACCTGCATGGACAACCCATCACAGCTCAGGGCATGTTTCTGTGTGCTGTGATCCGAGCCCTTCATCAGCATCATGCTTGCAAGATGCATCCACAATGGATTGGCCTTATTACAGCCACTCTGCCATACATGGGAAAAGTCCTTCGGCGAGTAGTTGCATCTGTTACTCTTCAGTTGTGCAAAAACCTCGACAACCTAATCCAGCAATACCGCTATGAGACGGGCCTCACGGATGTCAGGTACTTGTGCACTTCAGTTATGTAGCAGAGAACCAGATTATTGTAGCAAAATATGTTATTATTTAAAATGTTAATAAAGAGTTTTGTCACAAACAATTTTTTTTTTTTCTTTTGACTTGAAGTCATGTAGTAGTACATTTATATCCACAAGGGGGCAATGTTCACCGTCAGTTATTTCCCTAACAATGGCAAGGCTTAAAAGGGCATGTCAAATACTTGCACTTTGGAAATAATGCTTTGTTTATGAAAAGAAATCCAATTTGTGTTTTTGTGTATTTTTAGACCCCAATGGATGGCACTATGTATCCCTCCTGACCTGATTCTAACTGTACTAGAAGGAATGACAGCCATAATCCATTATTGTCTGCTGGACCCAACATCACAATATCACCAGGTGAGGGAGCTCTCTAGCCATGTTTGGGTTTCATGGCCCCTAAATTCTTAAGTGCTAAATGTAGTGGACAAAAATAACTGAATGAATGATAAAGATATATATATATATATATATATATATATATATATATATATATATATATATATATATATATATATATATATATATATATATATATATATATAAAGATTAGATAATAAGGAGTGTAGCAGTTAATTTGTGCTTGGGTGTTGGCTTTGAGTTTTTTGTTTTTTTTTATCTTTATGTGCATGTATTTCTCAGCTACAGGCAAATGTAGATCAGAAACACCTTGCGGAGGCCCGTGCAGGAATTCTCTCCATCTTGCACACTATTATGTCCTCGGTAACCCTACTGTGGGGCATTCTCTATCTGGCTGACAGTTCTGATAGGCCAGCTGCAGCTTCTGCCTGCTCCACTTCCAATATCAACCTCGGATCTACTAAGGTACCCTGAGGAGACTAGACTGGAGACATGTGGTGATTGGATTTAAATGCTTCTTGTAGTCCTATTGTTGTGCCAACTGAAAGTGTTTTCATGGGTTGTTCTCAGAATCTCAGGCAGCAAATTTTAGAGCTGCTGGGTCCAATCTCAATGAATCACGGGGCTCACTTCATGGCTGCTATTGCCTATGTGTGGAATGAAAGGAAGCAGGCTAAAACTTCATCTAGAAACAAGGTATGAGCTACACTAGACGTCATGGCTAGTTGTGTACCCTGATACTACAAAACAAACATCTTTCATCTGTGTGCTTATGTTTTAGGTAATTCCCATAGCTAGTGAGGAACAGCTTCTCCTTGTGGAACTTGTTCGTTCAGTGAGTGCAATGCGAACTGAGACGGTAATACAGACAGTGAAGGAAGTCCTAAAGCAGCCCCCAGCCATCGCCAAAGAGAAGGTATAGTAACAAATATATCCTGGCTACTCTCTAAATTCCTCTCCAGACACTTTGTCCGATCACTCACCTTTATCTTTTTTTACAGAAGCATCTTTCCCTGGAAGTCTGCATGCTTCAGTTTTTCTATGCCTATGTGCAGAGGCAAGTGAATTATGCTAAGATAAGAATATGCCAAATGCATTCTTTAAATTACTCTGTCAGTGTCACTGCCTTTGTCTTTTCTTCTTTAGGATTCCAGTGTCTAGTCTGGTTGACAGCTGGCCATCACTCTTGGCATTGCTAAAGGACTCTGTCCAGCTTAGTCTGCCTGCTCCAGGACAGTTTCTTATATTAGGGTAAGTGCTTTCTCACTAGCACAGCCATACTTTTACATTTGAAGGTACATTAATATTTTTACTTGCAAGAGAATTGGTGGAAAATTAAATAATGAATGTGTCTAATGATGAATTATACTAAACACTGTTATAAATACAGTTCTTTTGTATTAAAAACAGTCCTGATCAAACTATGTATACAAAATGTAGATTTGGACACTCTAGGCTTAGACATATGTATTTATTAAAGGATGACCAGGTTGTGAATAACCAGTATGTGATTTTTGTAGGACTTTTTCATTGAAAATTAGTTGTTGTGTTTTCTTTAGTGTTTTGAATGAGTTTATTCTAAAGAATCCCACTCTGGAGAGCAAGAAGGACCAGCGAGAGCTACAGGTGAACTTTCATTCACTCTTTAACAAGTACAATAATTTTTGATTTTTTTTTACATGGTGCCTGCTGTGTCTTACATTTGTAATTGCTCAAATTAAATGATAAAAACCATGATTCCCCAGGATGTAACCCATAAGATTGTAGAGGCCATTGGCACGATTGCAGGCTCATCCCTAGAACAGACCACATGGTTGAGGCGAAACCTAGAGGTCAAGCCTTCCCCTCAGATCATGGTGGACGGGGCAAGTTTGGAGGCTGATGTAGAAGGTCAGTGACTGTGTGTCAGTGTTTATGTAAGGCATATCCCACGTATGTCAACTCATGTTAGCATGCACATCGGCATGAGTGTATGGGGAGTGTCTCACTAACACTATGTGCATTTCAGATCTAATGCTCACAGTGATGGAGGCCTCCAGCTTCACTCCATCAGTGTACAGCGTTCACGCCCTCACATTGTTGGCTGAGGTAAACACAAAATGTTATATTCAAGCTCATTTCCTTCTTAAATTAATCAGTAAAGCCAAAAAAACAGATAACATTTGTAGGGAAACTGGAATGTTGCATTGGTATCAAACACACCAGGAACATTCACAGGTCATCAGAGGATGTGCTCTGCCCTGCCCTGCCCTACTTGTATTCTTGCTTTGTTGTGTTAATTTGGTTTTCTGCAGATTGCATTAATGTGCTCATGTATGCATGGGTGTCTTTGCAGGTCTTGGCTCATTTATTAGATATGGTCTTCTACAGTGATGAGAAGGAGAGAGTGATTCCTCTTCTGGTCAACCTCATGCATTATGTTGTTCCCTATCTGCGCAACCATAGGTATTTAGTGTTTAAAATTCAAAACATGTAGACAAAGGATGAGAAATGACAGTTAATTGGACACAGAGTATATATATTATAGGAATCAAGGTGTTGTTGCTTTGTCCTCTTTTCCACCAGTGCTCACAATGCCCCTAGTTATCGTGCATGTATCCAGCTTTTGAGCAGCCTCAGTGGTTATCAGTACACCCGGAGAGCTTGGAAGAAAGAAGCCTTCGACCTGTTTATGGATCATACGTTTTTCCAGATGGACTCCTCTTGTGTCAGCCAGTGAGTACTGTACAGCACAACATGTCCTTTTTTCTTGTCAACTGTGGTTTTACTGCCACTCACAGGGCATTGTGACCTCTAGTTGACCACATCTCTCTTTATCAGCTGGAGAGCAATCATAGACCACCTGATGACTCATGACAAAACCACTTTCAGAGACCTGATGAGTGAGTCTTTCTACTAAATGGGCTATCCAGCTGCGCCCATCTTATTGCTTTATCGCCATTATCGAACTGATGATCGAACTTGCTAACATTTTGTATATGTGCAGCCCGAGTTGCCGTGGCTCAAAGCAGCTCTTTGAGTCTTTTCACCAATCGAGATGCAGAGCTTGAGCAGAGAGCCATGCTACTCAAACGACTGGCCTTCACCATCTACAGCAGCGAGGTGGACCAGTACCAGAAGTACTTGCCAGACATCCAAGGTACACACATCTATTGATTTCAATGGGAATGGTGAGATATGTGCTTTCAGGAAAAAAATATGCATTTTTTCGCATGATTTCAAACTAACTTTGCTCGTTCTATCAAAATCAAGGGATGTCATACGGATTTGCCTGTAAATCTCCAGGGCAGAATCCCTAGACACTTTGAGCACTTTGTTCTCTAGAAGTGCTGTGGCATTCTCTGATGAGATACGGGAATTCACTTTGCATGACGTTCATGGTGTATAGGTATTCTCAAGCGGAGACTGAGTGCACATTGGTCATACACTTATTACTGCAGTGCATTATGAGATTGAATAAGTGCATTTGTTAATGGTTTTGGACACTACTACAATTGGCTGCTCCCATAATTACTGCACTATAGATGTATAGGCAGCAGTTTTGGACACCATAATCCTAAAGATCTTAGTTTAGGTGTGTTATTTTGGATTGGACTTAAACTCTGCAGAGTAGTGGACCTCCAGGAGCAGGATTGAACACCCCTGTTCAAAATGGATCTTATTCATATATATCATTTGTCCCAAGTTTTCATGTGTGAAGACCCTAAAGTTGCACCAGGACCCTATCAAATCAAACAAGTAAGCTGTAAATAATGTGTTGATCTGATTTCAGAGCGTCTTGTGGAGAGCTTACGACTCCCTCAAGTGCCCATCCTCCATGCTCAGGTCTTCCTCTTCTTCAGAGTGCTGCTACTGCGCATGTCTCCCCAGCACCTGACCTCACTTTGGCCCACTATGATCACCGAGCTGGTAAGGATGTGACACACCTTGCACATTTACATATTATGTAGAATCATAAGCAGGCTGTAAGCTCTGATGCTTAAATAGCAGAAGTTCCCGGGGGCTAATCTAAAGAGTAAAGTGGTAGACTTTCTAGTCCGTTCCTTTAGAACACTTTAATGGTCTTGTTTGGTTTTTTTTTTTTTTCCTTCAGGTTCAGGTTTTCTTACTCATGGAACAGGAACTCACTGCAGATGAGGACATCACCAGGTACTCATTATTTAAATCTGCAGCAATCCTCAGTGTCTTAGCTGTTTTATCCTTTCCGTTTTACACTACACTCGTTAGTTTTCATTTTAAAATACATAACCTTTGTCACGGTTACACCTCTCGTTGACACTACTCCGGCATTTTTGAGGTTGAAAATGGAGACCTTTTCAAAATGCTGCAGACACTGTTTTAGTTTCAAAACTCAGGGTTTTTTTCAAAGCAAACCTTTTGAAAATGATGGCATGGCTGCCCACATTCTCTCTGCGTATCCTTGACAATTGCATAAACAATAACATCATGCTCATGTTGTACACATGGATAAGTGTTGATAGATTTGCCATTCGACTGTTCCAAACATGTAGACATGTCCACCATCTAAATAATTGATGTGACACCCTTACAGCCCCCTGGTGGGCAAAAGAAAGCCTTGTTCCACTGATCTCCAGTTATTTTTACGCAGTTTGCAGTAATAATAAAAAGTAATAATGTAGGAAAGCAATGATATTAAAAGGTGAAATTCAGAAAGCACCTTATTGATGTGTATTTTATACAGGCAAGCAGATAAAACCAGAATGTAAATGCAACGTGTAAAGTTTCATGTTAAGTGCTTTTGCACAGAAAACCACTATAAGGAACCATTAAGTGGATTGCGTTCATATTCCGCCCTCATCTGCTTTCCTATGTAAACTATGCATCACTAATACAAAGATTACTGAATTTGATATTTTAATATTACTTTTTTTTTTTTTAATGTATTAAAGCGCTTTAAGTGTCTTTACAACGTTTTGTCAGACTGTTTATTTATTGAAATATTGCTTAATATGGACTGCAAACTGCCAAAACTTGTACCTGCATGAAGGGTAATGTGACATGCATTTTAGGTTGTTTAGTGTAAACGGAGATTGTTTCGGGAACGCAGGGGAAACGGCAGTGTAAATGGGGATAATTTTCTTTCTAAAACACCATTTTAAAAAGAAAACGCACTTGTGTAAATGGGGCCTAAGACATTGTGGGTAATTCTGTTTGTTGGTTTCTGGCTTCTCTCCAGGACCTCAGGTCCCTCGGTTGCAGGGCTTGAGACAACATACTCAGGGGGCAATGGCTTCTCTACCTCCTACAACAGCCAGCGCTGGCTTAACCTCTACCTGTCTGCCTGCAAGCTGCTGGACCTGGCCCTCGCTCTGCCCTCTGAGAGTCTGCCTCAGTTCCAAATGTTGGTGCCCTTACACGTTTTTACACACTACATGTTTGAAATGTATTTTTGTACAAGGCATCAATGTTTCCTGTTAATTGAATAGCTGTTTCTTTTGTAGAGTACATTCTCAAGACTAGATCGTTCCAGCACTCTTTTTCTTAATGCATAAAATTTATTACAAATATTGAGCATATTTAAAGTGAAAGATAATAATTCTATATACCACAGGTATCGTTGGGCTTTTGTCCCTGAATCCTCGGATGACTCTGGTTTGGAGGTCCGCAGGCAGGGGACCCATCAGAGAGAGTTCAAGCCCTATGTTGTCAGACTGGCCAAGCTGTTGAGAAAAAGGGCCAAGGTAATACTACCATACAAAATCGAAGCCTTATTGTTTTAAGAAATATCCAGTACACATCATTAGCATAGGGCCTATAATATATTTGCTAATGCTTTTAAGCCATTAACTTTCATGGGAATGCCTCCATTAATTTTAGAAAAATCCAGAGGAAGACTGTTCCACACGCACTCTGTCCTGGGAGCCCGGACAGCTCCTGCTCACCCTTTATGTGATCCGCAGCATGGAGCAGCTTCTCCCTTTCTTCAACCTTCTCAGTCAGGTCTTCAGCAGTAAAGGTAACAGCCGGTCAGGACCGTATCACAGCCCCACTCCCAGGGATGGCCCATTCCCTGGCAAGGATGGCAAGCTGGAGAGCCAGAAAGTCTTCTGGAGCAGGGCCAGACAGAACATTGAGGAAATGGTTGAGAAAGACTTTCTTGAGGGACTCATCAAAACGTGACCTGAATGAAACAAAAAGTGAAAACTACTGAGCTATGGCAAAAACACTAACACCTCACATTTTAAAAATGGAAGAGAACAAATCAACAACAAAAAAAGAAGTTTGTACATTTTTGCTTTTCTAATTAATGTATTTTTTCCCAAAAGCTATACTATTTAATTTAAAGTCTTTTACATGTAAATATGGCCCTGTTGTGATTATTTCTTTTCATTTGTTTGAGCCCATAGGATAGTATGATGATACTGTGCCATTCCATATTGTGGTGACTTGCCTAATAAAGAGACATATCATGTGAATTTAAAACATTTTTGAACTCCCTCATCCACAAAAAGGCTTGTAGCAGACCTCATGTCCATAACTAATCAAACTTGCACTATTGTTTATTTCCTTTTGGATTAGTTTTCAATGGTGTCAGCAAAAACCTTTTGTCTAAAAAAAAAATAATAATAATAAATATATATACGTGGACAGTTAAAAGTCATGTTGCTTTGAAATGATCAAAGCCATAATGAAAATATATATTGTTGCATATCAGAGTAAGTGGGAGAGGAAATAAAACAGAAATGTTTCACTTGCGCCACAGCTGTTTTTTTTTCTTCTTTAAACTGTGATCTAATTGAAAAAAACGTAATAAAACAAGCGTTTAGTACTTAAGGTAAGCAAACTGCTAATTGTAATGTGCCAGGTCGGTTTGTGAACTACACACCTAGAACAATTTATAAACTTCAAAGATTCGAATTAGTTCAGCGTTTCAGTAATTGGGCTTCAAAGAATTCGGTTAATCAAATCATGTTAGAGTCTGAATGAGGCATTTAGTTTGTGAATGATCGGAATTAACTGATGTGTTTGTCTGAACTGAACAAACCAAAAGAAAAATTTGTGAATAGGTGGTGAATTATGAATGCCCTAAATGAGATGGTGGACTATTGAAATTACCTAAGTTATGGGCAGTTTAATATTTCTTTTTTTTTTTTTAAATCTAAAAGTATTCAATCATTCTTGAGAATGGGGACAAAACACTGCAAAATTGATCAAATAAAACATTGTACTAAGCTACTGAGTTACAAAAACCTGACTATATAATCTATAAAATACATTAAATCAACTTATGTGTTAAAACAAACTGTTATTGTTTATAAAGCTTTTATTCAAGGGTCACATTTAAGTATATTTATATATCTTTGGAGCACAAAATGTGGTGATGTCTGACGGCGTTGACAAATTTGCCATTTCTTTCATAAAACAAATAGTTCATGTAGTAGCCATTTTGTTTCTGTTGATGCTAGTTGCTAACAGAACCTGCCTCAGGAGAACAAAATGAGTAAAATAAAAGTAGGCACGCAACTTAAGAAACATGCATGTCACTGAAAAACAACCTTGCTTTGATATGAGATATTATTAAGCGTTGCTTTTCATAAAACAAAGTTGTTTTTCATTACTATTTTTTTTTACTTTAAAGCATGTGAATGATTGAACCCTTCTCTGTGGACACACTGTTTGGATGTTGTGAGAGGACAATATGAGTTATCTAGTGAGAAAGTTTAATTGAAAGGGACAATTGTGTTAAATACATTCTATTATTTATCCCTCATGACATTATTTATAACGATATATAATAATATAACAATATTTTTATTTTTACATTTAATTTTACGTGAACTGCTAGTGATTTGACTTATTCATGACGTTTTGTAGTCGTTCTATATAGCTTAATAAAAGTCGCACCAAGCAGATGACAAACTTGATAAGGAAATTCACGATCTCTGACAGAAACTTACCTATTGAACGAGTCCGTGAACTGACTGAAAGGATTCGAGGTTCAAGATGAATCAAACTTCCCACCATATAGCCACAAACAGCACACTTGCAGCGGGCGCAGATAGTAAAACGCAATCTGGGTTTTTAATGACGTGCGACCTGACTCATGCGTGGGGGCGGAGTGATAGCGCAAATAAATAAATATTGAGTCCAGCAGGGACCGCGGCTGCCCGTTATCGCTGCGTTTCATCCTAGTTCTTCAGCAATTGTCCGAAACCGGACATAGCCACGGGGTGAAGGAAAAGGAAGGCGAGCGGTTTTTTTTAGAGATGAGGAGAACAACGCAAGCCGTTTGAAGGTTTGGGTGACTGCACATCCAGCGGGGTTTGTGAGGAAGATTAATCCTTGATCTGGAGGAGGAGAGAAGGACGACTGGTCGAGCCGAGCATCATCGTAACATCCTCTTCCAATACGACGCGCAAATAACGAGGATTATCTTTTAAGACTTTATAAAAAATTGTCTTTTATAACCCTAACGCTCACCTTTTACTCTTTGTAAATTACTATTTGCGGTTGAAATACTCGTTACGCATCTCTTGTGTGCTCCCGCATCCCCACGAGGCGAATACACGGCGCAGGCGTTGACCTGAAATTTATATGATATTATAGTAAACACAGAGTCTCTCTTTGTATGTTTTAGTATTGCCTTAAATATGCCCGTTGCTCGTTATCCATGATAAAGTCTTCGTCTCGGCTTGGTCTTGATAACAATTGCATCAAATTGATATCGCAAATTGAGCTCGAGAATCCATTTTAAAGGGCCTCATCCTTGTGGACGCTTTGGAACAACTCGACGCGTCTCTTCGCACGGGAATAAGGGCGTTTGAAACCGCGAGAGAAGGAAGATGTCGGGTCAGACTTTGACGGACCGCATCGCCGCGGCGCAGTACAGCCTCACGGGATCCGAAGTGGCTCGTGCGGTGTGTAAAGCGACCACGCATGAGGTGATGGGACCTAAAAAGAAACATCTCGAATGTAAGTGGGTTCAGGTTCAGATTACACCTTTCTTTGCCTTGCTGATGCCTATCAAATATACTCGCACCGTGAATCTGGTCACCAATGCACATATTGTTGGTTTATCTGCCCATCATGTTCGTGCAACGCCTCTTCAAAGGTCACCAGATACCACTAAATTGGTTTGAAAGGCCTTTGGTGCCGTTTTGGTGGCAGGGATGTTGTGGAATGGGGGTAAGGAATTTCTCTGTGACTAATGGGCCCTCATTTCACAGTGTGTCTGTCACTAAGCAGAGAGACACCAGAATGAACAGAGAACATGGCTTCCGTCCACTGCATGGCCTGGAAAGAATACAGTCTATTGGTCTCACTCTTCCAAGTCGTTTGTTTGGCAAGTCGTTTATTTGCTGTGAGTGCATTTTCATATGTATTCATACCACAGATTATATCTATCTATCTATCTATCTATCTATCTGACTTTCTTTCGGACTTTCTCTCTTTCTCTCTGACTTTATCCCGTAAGTGATATATACATATTACATCTATCTATCTATGCATGTATCTGTCATGTACAATATAGGGAGGAATTCATACTTTGAATGCAAAGGTATCTAACAATATCCTCTAGAACCATTTGTCTCCTAACTGTAAGTTTACTGTAAGTGTACTCAGCATTGATGGCATGATAGGAAGTGCAGTCAAAGGCTAAAGCAATCAACCTCCAGCAGCAGGTGGCCTGAAATGGTTTCAGCAGCCCCTGTGCGCGTGCACTGCCTCTCAGATTCACCCCTGCTGAATTATACATTTCTCATTCGGGTCAAAGGTGAGGATGTCACCAAGAACATTAAGTGGAGCATCTGATACTGTCGCTCGACCCCTTTGAAATTTGACTTCGAAGTGTAAAATTTAGTCTTTCAACAAGAGTTGCGTATTAAGGTGCACGTGATATTTAAAGTAAACATAACACAAAGGTTTTAAAATGTTGAAATTTGAGCACTTTCTCTTTGAAATGTGACGCATTGTGTTAAATCAATGGCTTTCAAAAAGTCCTGATCAGCATCACAAAAGATCTCTGTTTGTGGCAGGTGTCCCAGGCACCCAAGCACTGTGACACACCCACATGTGTCTCAGAGGAGCATGGGTAATTAGAACCCATCAATTAAACCAGAGATAAGCAATTGAACTGCATGGATCAGGACAAAATCACATGGTTGAAATGTGTCTTTTTTGTTTTTTTATTCATGTGATCTTCCCGTGCTGAATATTTATTCAGTTTATTTACAGTATAAAACATTTCAGTATTATTTTGTATACACCATTCAGCATTCAGTTAGTGCGCCAGCAATCTCTTTAATGTGCTGACTCATTAGTCCCATTTTGTAATGTACATTCATTCCAGTACCATAGATTTTTTCAATTTTGTGTGTACTCTGTGTGATTTTCTAGTGTTTTTAAGCATACAAGTGATATATATATATATATAAATGAAGAACATTGCATTTTGCCTGAATGAAGTAAGGCATGGAGGGCCACACCTGCTGGATAAATTGTGCTGCTGAATCAGTTCGAATTTTTTGATTCACCTTGTTTCTGGGGTTTCCTAACTCTCCCTGGGATGTTTAGGCAGTTAGCCTTATGTTGAGTGACAGGGGAAGCTGCACATATGTTTATTTCAACATATCTTGGGATACTAAAAGCTTCATTATATCAAGTGTTTGGAACTTTCTGCCTCATTAAAGGACACCAGAAGCAGCAGTAGCATGAAACAGTATGTGACTGACACTAAAATGTCTTAGTATCTTAAATATCAAACCTACTAGCATCTACAAAGAGATTTTAGTAGATATATGAAGTAGTTTTCCCTCAAGGTCTCAAGTAACCACAGGTGTAGTTCATTACATTAACTACGGACATGTTCTATAAAGTTCAGTCATTTGAATAGGAACCCATGCAAATGAGAATTTCATGCAAGGATGAAAAGTTGGCAGCAAAATTTCTCTAAAGTGAGACAACTTTAGCCTAACAAGCAAATGTCCTAATATTTGTGAACAACTGTTTCAGAGAATTACTTGATAAATAAGCATAATTTTGTTAAATAAACAAGTAGTTAGTACAGACTTACTTCCAGTACTGGTATTTTCTTTATGTTTTTTGCATCAGTGTCAACAAAAATGGTTTCAAAGGAAGCCCAGAAAAAACTTGTATGTTGTATAACATAGTAAAGATGTTTCGTTTTTCAATCATTGTTTGTGAACAGTTCAGTTAAGTGAATCATTCAAAGACTCAAAAAGACAACCACTTGTTTCCTTCTTGAATAATTTAGTGTTTTAAATGAATCAGTTAAATTAATGATTCACTCATAAAGACCATCACCTGTCACCACCTACTGGTTTATGGATGTAACCTGCAGAAATATTTACTAAAAAACACAGGATTGTGCAAGCTGTGGAGCACTACAAACCTTTGGGTTATATAAGCATTTTATAGCCAAAATTTCTGCAAATATTAGCAATGTTAGGATAATTAATTATCTGAATTATATGAAAACCATGTTTGGACTGGCTGCTGCTGACTAGCTATTTTGCTTAATTGTATGCATTTTTGCGGTACTATGCATATTTAGCGAAGAGTCGGCCAATCAAGTAATGAAAAATATTCATAGCCATCTGGTTAATTCATGTTGATACTATTTGTGGAAACTAAACGTATAATGGTGCTATTGGGCCAAGCAAACTGTGCAGGGTGTCAGCTGAAATTTATACTTTGAGTTTCAAACATTATCTGTATAAGAATGAAAAAGATTCATTTTATCTAAGCACCGTAAGGAGATATATTACTGACTCTCTGCTAGACAAGAGGGACTGAAGGAGAAGGAAATCATTAGTCTGGGTTTCACAAGAAAAATGTAGAGACTATTCAGGCCATCAGGTTGTCATTTCAACCGTAGCGCTGGTTTAAAGAGAATCTCTTAAAGCACAATCAGTGTAAAATTACGTTAGCTTACGAAATACATTAAACTCACCGCATTACTCAAGGGAGAATAATGCATCCTGGCTGAGATAAATTTTTCAGTGTGTCTCTGCGAATCAGTCTCACTCTGCACTGCTCTTTGTCTTTCTCCTTATCTCTTCCTGTTTGTGTCGCTCTAGCTTGCTCTTTCTGTCCATGTCTTTCAGCAACTGCAAATCAAATGGTGCAACGTTGGCAATACTCTCTCTGCAGTGTGTGAAAGTAAAAAAGTGAAAGCTGGTGCTGCACTGAAGTCACTCAGCAAGAGAAAGCAGCAGTGCTGTGATGTCACAATATTAAAATGCGGCTTTCAGCCAATCACAACAAAGCATAGTAGAGTGCTTTCAGCACCGTGGACAGGGGCACCAAACTAACACCTCCTTCTATTCTTGTATTCTGCCAAGTCCCATTTTTCCTGCACCCTTCCCCCCACACAGCCGACTTAGAGGTCAGTGTGTCCTTGGAGCATTATTCATTGTGTGTTAGTCATTGTGCATGGTAATTTAAAACTCCAAAATGAGTCATTTATGATTTTGTCCAAGCACGTGCACATAGTTGCACTCGAGTGTAGAGGAGAGATGCTCTTCTGTCCATTCATCGCGCAGATGTTTGCAGTGCTGCCTGCTTGGTGGTGAAAGTGCTAAATTTGTCGCCTGGTTAATCAGGCTAAAATCACACTGGCAGTCGTGTACATGGCATCAATTTGTGCTGTTAGTACACCGCTGTTCCATGAATAATGCAAAACGAGATGTGTTTCCTGTGTAATCTGACTGCCGGGCCCCCAGGAGTCTTTAAGAGACAGAGCGGGGTGCGAGGATCTTGACCGTGAGATTAGGCCATTAGAGATTAGGCCACATAGAATGGTACTCATTCGCACATTGAAGGAGATGTCAAACTGACTGAGATGTCACGTGTCGTGCTGGAGATAGGGAAGGGGGTTAGAATGGGTCAAAGAAATGCAGATTATTCTGGGGAGGTGAAATAGAGCACTGTGATTATAATAGTGTGTTTATGTTTATCTGATGTCAGATGCTCAGTCAATATGAAATGTGTTTGCAACCCATTTTGCTACCATAGAATGACTCATTGCAGAGTAACACTCGTTTTAGTATTACACACATTGAAAATCTATGATGTACCATATCAGTTATAGGCTGCTATTAGAGATATTTTAATTTATTTTGTTTTATTTCCTTTATTTTTACATTTAGATTACATTTGCTATCATCTAATAAAAAGTATCTTTAAAATCAAATTTCAAATTAAAAATGCAATTCTATTCTGCACATTATAATACTGTGACTTGTAGCATTTAAATTATAGATTACTAATGTAGACAAAATACATTGTCAGCCATAACATAAAATTGGCCAGTTTCTAATCAAATTGGTGCATTTCTAAATATAGGTTCGAAACGTATATAAGCAAAATTAAAACCTGATTTTGAACCTAGAAATGGCTTTTATCATTTTGATTAAAAAAACTTTAAGTCACAGATCAGTCTGATAACATCTTTTGGATAGGAGATTAATAATACTTTTTGGTAGCAAAAGTGGCATTGTAATTTCATTTTAATCTGTTATAGAAAAAATGTAGGGCTAAACTTTAATTCATCCATTAAGAGCAATAAATGGGTTTCATTTCAATTTCATATTGATTTTACAGCAAATACCTTTTAATTGAATTGCACTTAAAAACATTAAGCAAAGTGTTTTAGTAAACTATTGGGATGTGTACTCTAAATGTATTTGAGCATTAGACTGTTTTTCAATATAATTATCAAATTGCCATGCTGGAAGTTAAGGGTGATTTGCTTAAATATTTTTACAATGTTAAAATATTTCCTTGAGCTATAATAAAATTGTCAGATTGCTAGGTTTTCTTACTAATTACTTTAATCATGCTTATATATGATTAAAGCGTGATACACATACTCACATCTGCACTAGAGGAAGGAAGATATTCTCCTCTGGAGACTGGTTTACTCTGGTTTCTTCTTCGATGCTACGTCGCCACGCTGATTGCCAGTGAGGGCACACATGGGATGGCACACATCTCTCAGTTGTTTTGCTTCAGGGAGAGGCCTATAAATAAATAGAGCTTTTCAGGCTTCATTCATGTGCAGCGGAATATGGCTGTTTTTGTTCTCAAAACACACATATTCATCTCCCATTTTACTTAAACACTCTACCTTAAACCCAGTGTTCATTCCGGCATGCTCGTAAGTTTGCATAGCTCTGCAGAATGGACATGGAAACCTGCAATTTCAGTAGAAACAGCAAACATTTTTAAACTTTTTTAGACGATATGATAATTAAATTATAGCAAGGTTATACAAGGTCTGACATATTAAGACGAGACCACTATAATACAAGCATAATGTAACTTGGCATGCTAAAACTAGCATAAAATTTATATTTGAGTTCTTCTCAGTCAATTTGCAGGTTTAAAATTTTAAAAGCATTCTGTCATGCTGAAAATAATTTAAAAAAATATATATTTCATAACAATACACTGGGAATGGCACTTCTGGGAGTAGACATCTCAACAATGGTTAATCAATAATATGCAATATTACACACAATTCAGTCACTTTAACTTACAAATAATATACCTACTCGGCCATTTCACATAATACAATCTTTGTGAATAATTGGACTCTAGTAACTGTTGCAGCGTTATCTGATTGGGAATTCAGTTATTAATTATTTCAATTAAACGTTTAATTATTAATTATGAGACCTGAATCTATTTCTCTTGAGAATATTAGTATACCGTTTTTTGTGTCTTTATTGTATTCTCATGTCTTTTTTTAAAAAAATTTCACAGCTTGTGATTGGTCTCTGTCTTGGTTCAGCTGTCTTGTCAAGTTTACTCTTGTGTATTTTTAGTTTGCACATTTCCCTGGTCCTGTGTCACATTAGTATTTGTGACCAGTATTGGTCGAATTAAATATTATTGGTTAAATGAATAATAAAAGCTTAAGTCTAAAGAAACAAGCCGGAGAAAAATCAAGGTGAAATTCATGAACACAACAATAAACACAGGAAACTAGGTGGATAATGAGGCCTTGCATCTACTATAGGACACAGTGTCGGAAATTCACTAAAACAAATGAACAATGCTCAGAATGCTACCACATTGTCATATTAGGATTTGTAATTCACTGAAATGGCTGAGCAGTACTTAAAATACTAGTGCAAAATGATGTACATGATATAATATCTAATATATAATCTTTTAATGATTAAATGTAAACCACCGATTGATTGGTTTGCCCTTCAAACATCCGAGTGTTTTAATCAAGCTAAAGAGCATTTGTTCATAATGTCGTGTGTTGAGTCACAACCCAGATGTGTACGCATGTTGATCAAGTGGTAGTGACCGTGGGTTTTCTTTTACAGTCTTTAGCTATTCTATTAGAGGAACACTCACTGTTAACTGGCTTTTAACTGGCCTCTTGACTCGCTCCATGGCTGTGTACATTGCTTAATTAAATGTTGCCGTGTCTTAATATTCAACAAAGGAGACCTGGCTTCGCGACACCCAGACTAAGTGCTGCGGTTGCCAGGGAAACAGGCGTTTTAAGCATGTCTGTCTCCCCTCCTACTCATGTCTTTAAAAGAGTGAAAATTACTGGCTCTGCGATGGACCGCTCTGCGCATTTTAACACATGGCATGATACCTACGTATTGCTAGTGCCTAGTTTGTAAAAGCTATCTCAGCGTACGTAAATGCATGATGCAATTACTCCACAATGGCCTTTACAGTCTGGGTGAAAATGCTTGTGTAATGACACCTCTGAAGGTTAATTGGCTGTCTGTAGTGCATGTTCTAGCTTTCACTCACGGTCTCCAGTGCAATTGTTTACTTTATTTTGCAACATAGAAGTACATCTTTGAATGTGTGATACTTTCAGTTCATTAGTCACTAACAAAGTGCTGTAAAATGTCTATTTGCACTATGAACCAACAAATTTATGAATATGATAATAAATAAAAAAACAAACAAATACCATTTCTCAATGTAAAGCATTATAATGCTGTTTATACAGGTAAAATAACTGGAAGCAGCGACAACGGAAGCCTCATGTTTAAAAATAAGATGTGAACTATGAATGCATAGATTGAGCGGTTATGAATTTGTAATTTTATTTGCTTTGAGTTGGAAGTTTTGAGTTGGAAGGTTGAAATGTAAACCACCTGTATTTTATAAAACAGTGACAAAAAGTCATATTTTAAAAAGTGCTGTGTTGATGTGTATATCATTCCTGATTAGTTTGTAAAGTTAATGACTAAGTGTTTCCATCAGGCTTTTTCTAATGTATGCATCTTTTTGTTCTTGTCTCGTATGAGTGGATACATAAATATTTAATATGTACATGGGTGTCAGGTTTGGCCTAAACTAGTAATCAAATGGGAAAAATTTTTCAAGAGAGTACAAATAAAATGCCTTAAATCTATTTAAAAATAAATTACAATCAGTTCTAATTTAAATATTAAAATGGACAACCAGCTAACAATATATGCATTGCATTTATTATACATTGGAGAAAACCTAAACCTCCGAAACATACTTTTTTTTTTTTTTTTTTTTTTTTTTTTTTTTTTTGTGAGTGCATTTTTTTTATTTCGTTTCTCCTGATAATTGAGATGTAGTCACAGCAAAGAATAATTTATGGTAAGAAAAAACATTTCACAATCTTTAAATATAAAATATATGACACACACACATAAACATTTTAGCCTAAGTAGGATAGGTTTCGAATATTGACTTTGACACCAGTTACAAAGGTCAAAAGGTTTAGAAAATATCTTAAGCCGGTATAAAACAACAGAAGTCTTTACAGTCCTGCCATGGTAGAAAAACAAAAGTGTGTGTGTGGCCAATAGATCTGCCACTGATCCTGTAATTTGCCTCTCTTATTGAACAGGGAAAGTGGCCTGTGGGCCAAGTTGATGGTCGATAATAGTTGGGGAGCTCAGAGGGTAGTTTTTCAGTCTGCTATATGAGCTGGCAGTGCCTGTACAGCGTGACTCGTCTGCAGCACTTCGGTTTAGCAAGGTTTGCCTGTTGTTGTTTTTTTTTTTTAGGATTTTGGTAAAGTGTAAGCATTCCTGCCATGTGCAAAGCACTGCTGAAGCACCCAACTTCTTTATTTCTTTTTGTAAATAATTTAGGGAGTGAAGGTGAAATCAGAGATACTACGTCCTTTGAAACGCTGCTGCACAAAACTCAAAGTTTTATTACAGTATGACTCACGCAAGATTGTAATTTGTTTTAAGGCTTTCTAATTCCCTAGTGTAATTTTTAAGATATTATTTAATATCTCTTATGCTAACAAAGGCTGCATTTAATTGGTCAAAAATAATAAAACGTGCCGTTAATGCTAATACAGTAAATATTGTCACACCACTTTAAATGCAATATTCCTGTGATGCAAAGCTGAATTTTCATCAGCAATTACCAGTGTTAACACATTACAAGTAATGCTATTTACATAATAAGATAAATTTTTTCAAGTAAAGTATCGCATTTTTTAATTTAAAAGAAAGAAACACCAGTTACTTTGTTTCCCCATTTATTGACTGACAGATCTCCTGCCCCCATGCTGCGCTGTGGAAATACAGTGTTCTAGACTAAATGTGAATTAATTCATCACACTTGCAAAAAATAGCTTTAGTATTCACTGAATTGAATTAAAACGATGAAATGCAAAAAATTACACAAGCCTGCAACAATTAAATTTATTTACTCAAATATCAAATTTTATTAAGCAATGTCAATGTGTCAATGAACATGCACGAAGGCACAGATGAAGATAAACAGTGTTTAATAAACCCACACAAGTGAAGGCTGGCGACAAACATAACATTGATTGAGACCCGACAAACTCAAACTGAACAGACAGGAACTAAACGCACTGACCAAACGAAGATAATTAACAAGACACAGCTGAACATAATCAAATCAATAACCATTACAATCAACAGACCAGGGGAAAAAGTGCAAGCTGAAAGTCCAAAACAGTGTGCCACGTGACAGTAATACTATGAGTTCAGGTGACATATGAAGGTGGTTCTGACCTCCAGTTTAGTCTCTTTAGGCTGTATTTTAAGGTGCCAAACCAGGGTGATGTCAAATTTTTAAGCCTTTTAGAGAATAGGCTATTATTGTGGTCTCTGTGATTATGTAATCTCATCTTGTGCATGAATGTGTACGTACCCTTCCTCTTTCAGTCAAGGTGACTGCGTCCCACAGCCCCCAGGTGTTTTTCTACCCTATTTCGTTTTTTTATTAATATATTATTTCCTGTGTGACGAGACGAGTTGTTGCAAGTTGTTCCGTTGTGACATACATCATAGTCTCTTAATTAGATCATAATAATGTTAAACAGATTTATTATTAGAATTACTGGGACTCTGTTACAGCGCTTGTCAGTATGTGAAAAGAATGTCTGAGTCCAGACACTGCTGTGATTTCAGGATGTGTTGTGATGTGTAGTTCATGATGAAGGATGAATGGCGGATGTGTGGTTTGTAGGAGGAAAGCAGGCTGCTTTGTTATGATCTCCTTAGAGACAGAGACTGATAGAAATCTGTGTGTGTGTGTGTGTGTGTGCATGTCCTCCTGTAGTGAAGGTGTGATAGAAAGAAAAAGAGAAGGACTGAGGAATGAAAAATCTGCTTAACTGTGTCTAAGTATTGTGACGAGTCGGCTGCCCCTCCCCTTTATTGTCATCATCACCCCATCCTTTATTCGCCGCCCTTCACCAGGCTCCCGACGGGAGTGGGCGTGTCCGAGAGGAGGGGCTTGGTATTGGACAGGTCTGGCGGCGTGTGACGAGGCACACCTGAAGTGTATCGAACCTCGTCACCACCGCCGTTAAATACAGAGCGCGCATCTCCTTGAGAGACTGGTCTCTTCCTCGTGGGTCCAGGAAGGGTGCGTTAAGGAACTCGCCACACCGCCAGAGAAGCGCATTGTCGGACACCGTAGTCCAGGCGATGACTGCACGCGTGTACCGCTGACGGGCCAGGATGCCGGGCTGTTTATCCCTTCAAATCTGCCGACCAGAGGAAGAAGTGACGGAGATGCCGCGGAAGAAGCCGCCGCCCCTCGCGCCCCGGACCGCCGGACTCCGCCCCTTACCTGGACCCTTCCCCCTGGAGCACTACCTGACCTGCACTTCCCCTGCAGCACGACAAGGACACCAGTTCCCCCTTTTATTTGGACACTCTTCCCCCTGGACACTTTATTTTGTATTTTTTCTGTTAATAAAAAGCCTCTCCGAGGCCTGACGCCACGCCCACCGTCTGTCTTTGGCTTTTCTCGCCACACTATCTCTTTAACAATGTATCTAACTATAGGTCTATGTCTGTCTATCGATCATATTTTTTAACATTGTTCTTCTGGCTGTCTTATCATTCTCCTTTTTGGTCTTTCTATCTGTTTCCTGGCCGATTTGTCTACTATATCTGTCTGTCCAACTTTTTAATTATCTATCTGAAAATCCTTCTCTCTGTTTAAAAATATATGTATATCTGTTTAACTGCCTGTCTGTTTAACTGTCTATACCTGTTTGTGTATGTCTAACACTGACTACCAAACTATCTGCACGAATAATATTCTCTCTGACTACTGCTTTGTTATCTAATCAATTATCTTTCTGTCTCACAGCCTTAACTATTTATTGGTCTGTCTAACTATCTAACCTTCTGCTATGTCTGTGTTGATATAACTAACTATCAGACTACTGGTCTATCCATCTCTCCATCTGTCTATCTAGATGTTTGTTTTTATCTATTTATTCTACTTCACTTTTCAACCCATCCTACCTGTCTCTTTATTGCTCCCCTTTAACATATTTTGCTGCATTGTCAGATGTCACATTGAATGTCAAAATGAGCCATTTTGTCATGCACTGGTGCACCACAGAGTTCCCATCAGACTGCATTATTCAATGTTATGACAGCGCTGTAATATTAATAACCTGTTCTGTTCCTTTCATATCTGCATTATCGAGCCAAGGCTGCTCTTTGTGGATGTTATATATCATAACTACATTAAGAATTTAAATGATAATGACTTGTTGTAAACACTCATGATTTGGACTTTTGATTTGTAATGTCTTTTAATAGTATGTTTGATATAATAGCTTGCTAAGCACACATTTCAGACACAAGGCTGAAACTGAATGCAGGAAAACACTGACTAGCACTGGTTCCTATGTGTTACTCTAAAGGTCTTTGGACATTGAGTCCCAAATTCTCATCTGAAATTTTCGCACATTGAAAAATACATATGACCTCGTGCTGCTTCCAAAATATTTGCCCGTCTTAAAAAACTCGAAAATTCGATTTTCTGCATAACCTCATCTGTAGCAAGCATTCTAATACAAAAAATATGAAGAATATTAAAAAAAAGCATACGAAAATTGTTTTTACCCAGAATGCCATAATAACATGTGTTAAAGCTTTATAGATCTAGATGAGCTCTGATTTTTCTATTCTATATTCCCTCACAGACTTGATCCAGGCAACCCAGGAGTCCAATGTCAATATTCCTCAGATGGCTGATACCCTGTTTGAGAGAGCAGGAAATGCCAGCTGGATTGTGGTTTTCAAGGCTTTGGTCACCACTCACCACCTGATGGTTCATGGCAACGAGGTGAGAAGCAAGCAATTGATTTCTATAATATTATTAATCTGATACTACTGAGGTAAACAATACTTAAGGACATGCTTCTTATAAAGAAATTACTATAAATTATAAAGACAAAATATCATGTTTGTTGTGCATATGTCAGGACTCTCTAGTAGTACTTTTATCATTCAAATGTTCTTGTTTGAATAGTTCAAAAAAAATTAGGAGCAACAATTCTAATTTATTGTAAAATCAACCTCGGTGAGCAAGAAATTTGAGTAACACTTTGCAACAAGGTTCCATTTGTTCAATGCAGTCACTTTTGTTGTTCGTGAAAATTACTGTACTGTCCTGGTACATAATTCACATTTTAGCTTAGAATGTATTAAATGGCTCAATAATGCAATTTAAAATGTTTTTTCTAATTGATCCTGGCTTGGGTAGCAGATGTCTGCATTACTGAAAGACGTTAATGCAGGGTATGCATAATATTTAACCTATATCAACAGTGTTGTCTAAACCTAACCGTGCAACAAACATTTATGAAGTCTTGCTTATAATTTTAACCATTTTCTCCACGGCTGACCACATATTATCCGTAAAGCCCTCTCGCTTCCTCTTATCACCGTTATCACACCCATCAGACTCACAATAGGAGCAGAGACAGACAGGCAGGCAGATGCTCTCTCTCTTTTTGAATGTGCACTTTACTCTTTCAATCAAGGCTGGCGCTGTGCAGTGACAGAGACATCGGAGAGTGAAAAGGCAGATGGCAGTGGAAGGCAGAATGAGATAAAGAGCGAGAAGAATGGATGATAAAGTGAGGCAGGGGGAAGGAACTGGGAGCTTGAGAGGAACTGATAGAATTCAGAGATGGAGAGGTGCAGCTTCAAGGGATAATTGAATAAATATGAAGCTACGTGTATGTGTGTTATAAATAGGGTCAGGGACACTTATACAGGTGTGCACAAGGACATGCTGCTTATGACATCATGGAATGATAAAGGCGTTGCTCGTGAATATGAATTCTTGGCCAACTAATTGATCAACCTTATATTTTATATTTATGCTATAATTCAAAAGGTTATGGGACAGTAAGATTTTTTTTAATGTTTTTGATGATGTCTCATGTTTATGAAGGCTGCATTTATTTAATCAAATATTTATTAAAAGCAGTAATAATGTGATATGTGTGGGTGTGGATATATATATATATATATATATATATATATATATATATATATATATATATAGACACACACACATTGTTTTAATATCTTTCTTTTTTATGATAATTGTTTATATTATAGCAAAACTGAATTTTCAGCAGCCATTACTCCAGCCATTGTAGTCAAGTTTTTTTAATGTTTTTAACAGGGTAGAAGTCTTTATTGTCACTTTGGATCGATTTAATACATCTTTGTTAAATAAAAGTATTCATTTCTTTCAAAATTATTAAATGAACTTAAACAGAGAGTGACTAGTTTGTTCATCTTGTGATGTTTTGTTTTGAGTAAGACATTATGAATGTGATATTATGAAAAATACAATGCTGATTACTCCTAAAAGCATTGCCTTCTATTCTGCTGAACATGCAATAAGGGAAAATGCCATAACAACAATATATATAGTACATGAGCTCACTTTCCAATATTCTAATTAAGGAGAGCTATTCAATTATGAATGTGACCTGCCAGGCTGCTTTGTCTGAGGGGACAGAAATGCTGCTTGATAATCCTTCTCCTAATGTTTAATTCGTTATCGTGGATATGAAGTGAGGATATTAAAACATCAGGCTATGTGCCTCTACAGGTCACAGACACAAGGGAAGTATTGACTGACATATCCCTGACATATGGATATTTGAAATGGTTAGTAGTCTGACCTAGATGATTAAAAGTGCTAGGTACATTATACATAGCTTCATCTCCCCACAAGACTCTGTATTGATCAGCTGACACATCAGTTGAACTCTGAAAGGCAGAACTGAAAAGGCACAGCACATAGTGCTTTTCATACTTTATCCTTTTATTTTCTTCATACCAGAATTCATGAACCAAAAATGTATGTTTTATTTTAGTTATTTCATTTACGATTAAATCAATTTCATTTAGTAGTTATGAGATATTCAGATTTTTTTTTTCTGTTGAACATAAATCTAACATCATTCTCAAGTAAATTTACCATGTTTTAAAGATTTTTATTGGAAAACAAGACAAAGACAGTACTTTATATTGTACAGCATCTTCTGTCCAATTACCTTTAGTTAATATTTTCAGTACATTTCCTTTTCGTTACTTATTTCTGTTTTTCCTCGTCTTGTTTGTCTACAGTTTTTTTATTAAATGTGTTAAGCTGCATAAACCTGTTTGCAAATTCAGGCTATATTCACTGCTTAAAATCAGTGAGCGTTCTGGTTTTTCTAGATAAAACCTCTGCTATTATTTCCATATTTGCATTCACTCCCACTCAGAGCTTTAATGTGACTTCTGAGTGATTAGTCATTAGATGTGATATTGGTTTTGTAGAAATGATTTTTTTTCTTCACTGAAGTGCAGTTTTCACGCACAGCTCTGCATTTCTTATGCTTTTCTTCTTATCTTTTTACCTCTGTCAATTGCCATTGCCCATTTTTTATTTATTTATCTTATATTTATTTACTAAGGGCAGTAGTGAAATGATAGAAGTTATAGCCTTGCATTTGATTTATTCCGTATTCCAAATTATAATAATTAATGCACATAAAAACCGTTTTTTTCCTCAGAGGTTCATCCAGTACCTGGCCTCCAGGAACACTCTATTCAATCTTAGTAATTTTTTGGACAAAACCGGCTCTCATGGTAAGTGTTATTGCACGCAGTGAATTTAGTTGCTTAGTCATCCTGTTTGACATAAAATCACTATGCAAAATTATGCAAACTATAATTAAATGCACACTTCTTAAATTAGTAGAGAATTCTAATTTTGTCGATTTTGTTTGTCGTTTGAATTTGTCTATGAAGTAAAATATTATCAGTCTGGTGTATTTCTAAATGCTTGCACTTTCAGGTTACGACATGTCAACGTTTATCAGACGCTACAGCAGGTATCTGAACGAGAAGGCTTTTGCCTACAGACAGATGGCTTTTGACTTTGGCCGAGTGAAGAAAGGGTAAATGAGTCCTCTGCTACATGGCTATACCATGAGTTAACAACTGTGGCTAGTGCATTGGAAGGCTACTGAGCAATAACAGATTTGAGTGGGATGCTGGGAAATCAAGGACGACTTCTAGTCCCTGAAAAGAGCCTTGTGTTGCTGCTGTAGAAAAGCAGTTATATTCATCAAGTTTCGTGCTCCCTCGGTAATACTGTGTGCAAGACCTTTGTTAAGTAAAATGGGCCATTACTCACAGGCCTCCTTCTGTTTGTTTGCGACCAAGGTCTCATTTCAGGCACAATGAAGGAGCTACAACACATACTTTTAATTGGCTGATTAAGCTTGCTTAGACACCCTGAACATGACAGTTCATGGCTAACAACTCAAACAAGATCGGAAAGTGACAATTCTGTAAATGATGACAGAATTTTCTTTTTTGGTCATTCTATTTCTTTAAGATATTTTCATTGGATTAACGTTAAAGTCTGTGTAAAGTCAATATTAAATGTGTGTTCTCACACACGTGTTGTCACGCCACAGAAAAATATGATATTAACCACCCAGCCAAATTTGAATGCTAAAAAAAGTTAGCATAACGTGACAAAGGCATAGCTAGATGGCTAACTGTTGGCTGTAGTACCTAATGGTAATGAGAGTAACTCAATATTAAACAAGCGATCCACTGATGCTTATACGCTCTAGTTATTATTGGATCTCTGTGACGCAATGGAGCCATTGAGCAAAACTATTAGAGCTGTGCAGCACTGCATTGTGCAGAACGATCGGTTTATTCACATCAAAGTACCGCGAGAGCGATTTAAAGCATAATGAACATCTGTTATCTATAGCTCTCACTGTACTGCTGTCACACAGCGATGGGTCTGTGGAGTCCGTGCTGCTTCAAGTACAACACAGGTCTAATAGTTTTGCTCGGTGGCTCCATTGCGTCACCGAGATCCAATTTACACCTGCTTAATAAATCCTGATCAGGAAAATGCTATTCATGGTATAACTCCACCATATTATTATTATTATTATACAGTTTACAGCCTTTGTAACACGTTTCAACAATGCATTTCTAACATTTACATTGTGTTTACAAACATTTCTCAAAATTGACTTTACACAGACTTTACTACAAGAATATTTTAAAAATAACAACTTTACACAACTATTTATTCAACAATTAGTCTCCGCCATTTTGGAGAGTGTCACACATGTAAAAGTTTTTTTGCATTCAAAGCCCAAACAATGTGCACTTTATTTCAGCTTTCTGTGTGTGTTAATACGCATGATTGTGACATTATGTTAGATAAATACTTCTTTGGATTTTGGTTCACTTATATTATTTAAATGAATGTCATGTAATTGTGTGTCTTACTCAGTGCCGATGGTGTGATGAGAACAATGTCTACAGACAAGCTCTTGAAAGGCATGCCCACGCTGCAGAGTCAGATCGATGCTCTGCTGGAGTTTGATGTGAGTCTGCTTCTTGTTGCTATCTCAGGCTCTGTTAACACCTGATGCTTTCATACAGGGTTCAAACTTGACAAGCATCATGACTAGTTAGAATACACTCTTGCAAGATGCAAATCTGTCACATGGTGACATTTAAACGATGTTTTCAGAAGTTCGTGAATTTGCACTTCATGTTCAGTAAAGCTTTTGTGCTGTAAGGTAGCTAGTTAAATTTGACAGTTGGTGAATAAATATTTTTACAGCTCATCAAAACATTAGTTTCTTTGATATGCCTCTCAATTTCTTGCTTTGTTGTCGCAGGTTCATCCAAAAGATCTTGTCAATGGGGTGATCAACGCCGCCTTCCTGTTGCTTTTCAAGGATCTGATCAAGTTGTACGCCTGCTACAATGATGGCATCATTAATCTCTTAGGCAAGTCTCGGAAAGTTTTGAAATTTTAAAGATGTGGTTTGACATCTGCAAGATTTGGCACAACTATATGATTTGCTTTCATTTTTAGAGAAATTCTTCCAGATGAAGAAAGGACAATGCAAAGACGCGTTGGAAATCTATAAAAGGTTCTTGACACGAATGACCAGAGTCTCAGAGTTCCTCAAAATTGCTGAGGTAAACGATGTGTGTTATATGTTTTTTTAATGATTTATTTAGTTATTTAGTTATCTCATACATCCTTACCTTGTCCTTCAACAGCAAGTGGGAATTGACAAAAATGATATTCCTGAACTTACGCAGGTAAGGCTCTTTATAAAGAGCGTTTTCCACATTTTTTTCATTCATCATGATTCCAACACTCTCCACGTCAGTACTAACAGTGCATGTCTGTATTGTGGAGTTGTTTTAATATGTGTTGCATGTGTCGTAGCCCTCTAATCCCAGCTGTTTATCAAAATTGAGAGGTTGTTACCTTTCCCTGGCCAATGGGCCAGTCACAGACATCCATGTGCTACATATAGGTCATTTATCTCTCATGATGGGGCATTTGTCAGATGGGACGTGTTCCATGGATCCATTCTGTCCCGTCCCCTGAGGCTGATTGACAGATTCTGTACCTGTCTTCTTATTTCAGCGGTGCAGATTGATCACACAGGCTGAGAGTGTGAGTAGCGTGTGGAGCTTTCCACTTTGGAGATTCCCGCAGCTCAGGAGAGAGCAAAAGTCAATCCTCATTAGCGCTCATCAAATAAACTGCACACAAAATATCATTTTAGAGTGAACTTGGATGCAACTGAAGGGTCATGATTGGAGTAGCAGAGATGCTTGCTGCCTGAGACGAAAACTCAAGCTGCAGTAACATTTGCATCTTAGAAATGCTGAAGAATCACCAAGAATAGAGTTTCCACAATCATTAAGACCTCTGTAATATGTTAAATAAACAAATTTGCATAGAAACTATTTAAAGACGTCTGTCAGTTTTGAAAATTTAAGTACATTTCTCTGTAATGGAGTATTAAACTGAGTGACATTTAAGAGTGGTGGCTGCATTTTAGATGAGCAAAATGGGAAAATAACACACATTCCATGAATATGGAGCACTTTGATGTTCTCTGACTTTTTAATAAAAGTGTTATAGGCACAAAGTGCATGTTTTACCTTTAAGTGCTATTATGACTTTTTTTAATTTTGGCATTTTGTGCATAAACATTATTTTCACCATATTACAAAAAATGTCATTTGTAAATTTGAAAAGCGTTTTTTATTTTTATAGTAATTTATTCCTTTTTTGTTCAGATACAGATTAAATTTGTCTCCCAAGAGGCAATGTTTGGGATCCTTTTTTTTATAGCAAATTTACAAATACAGATTTTTCTTTTTTTACAATGTATTTATATATTGTATATTTTTTATTTTACAAATGCAGATCTGCCTCTGTCAAGCTTTCAAAACTGTAACCTAAAAATATTATTTTATAACTGACAGGATATACACATTTAAATTAGATAATAATTATCAATTTAATATATCCATAATTGTTTTGACCACCAGTTATTAAAAATGATTTCTTTGTTGCTTTTTTTTTTTTTTAATAGTTTCAATTTCCTGTTTTGCACCCTATTCATGGAAAAAAAAACAATGTGAAGCTATTCAGGCTCTATAAAACAGAACGTTTGAATGGTTTTATGATTGTGGAAGCTCTGTTATGAGATTAGGAGGGTTTTCATGCTGGCAGAAATGGGCGAGGCTTGCTCTGAAAGCATGCTGTGTGTAATGTTAGGGCAGGATTGTTGCCTTCAGATATCTGGATCAATGGCAGAGTTCAGGACATGCTGGAAGGAAACGTGCATGACAGCCTGGGTTCTGGATTTAGCAGCAGTTTAATTGGGTTTTGGCCTGGGATTCACAGCTATGCAGCTAAAGAAACTTCATGAATTTTTACAAGGTGTAAAAAATGAATGGTCACGCACAATTTAGATATTCCCTTAACCCCTATTTAAAAGGAATCCATTGATTGCTGCGTTTTCCAAAGTTTGATGGATCATAGCTTCTTACACGATCAGTCGCGCATGCAATCACGATCTGCGTAACCAAACAGAATTTTAATTTGTAGACCATTAGTTTTCGTCGGTGTGAAGATGTATGAATTTAGGAAAAGTCTCCCAGTGTTAAAAATGTTTTAACGCTCATGCATTATTCAGTTAAGCATTTGTTTCACAAGAAAAAATCTCTTAAAAGAGCTGAAGAGACACAGCACTTTCTAGGTTCTCAACTGCGCACATTTGTGCTTAACACGCTGTTTAAAGTTCACTATTATCAGAGCACAGGGTAATTAATATGCAAATGAATCTTCATTAAACCTTTGTTAATGTGTATGACAGTGCGTAACCGTGTGCGTATGAAAGATGGGTCTGAGTGATATTGAGGGTATGCCTGAGGTTAGAGGACTGGTGTTTTTGACCAACACTTCAGCTCAGTCCTCAGAGGTGCTTCTCAAATAGCTAATCTGTCTGCTGGAGCGCCAGTATAATTGTCTGAGAGTGCTCCCCTGAAGGACTGGTTTAGCTGCCGCTGCTGGTATTCCTGCATGAAATATCATACATTGTTTTCATAGGTCATATATTAATTATTCTTTGGAATACTATATTCTGATGACGAACACGCCACCTTACTCAGAATTGGTTTCACATTCTGCACTTATTCTATTGTTGTTTATATTCTAGACTGCATTATTTACGCTAACTGCAATAGACATATAGCAAGGTTATCAAATTCGACAAGGCACTGCACTCTATCTGTATGTAATAGGTCGCTGATTTTATGATATTAATAATGATATTACTACAGACCTGATCAAACTGTATTTTATTTTCAGAATTGTAAAGGTTTCTGGCATCAGATATCATGCATGTTAGAATTGTTTATTTTGACTAGACCTAAACGATCAATAAATGCTCTTTATATCACGGATTATAGCTCATCGTATCGTATGGCTCAAGGTCAAAAGCTTTTCTTTAGCTGTTATTCATTTAACCACAAAAATGGTCAATTTTTTTATGTATTATTTTAAATTACGTGAATTGTTTGGCCTATTTAGCTGTAACTGCATGACATTTTTACCCATGAGATACACCCACCTGCGATTATGTGGCATGTCTAACAAATAATGTGCTCTGAATCTTTTTGTTGGGCCTGAATGCATGATTGAGCATGCTGCAGTGCATTGTGGGCCCCACTGGGGCTGCGAACTAAAGCATTGTGCTCTGCATCCAAACCAATGTAATTCTTACCTAAAAAGACTATATATCTATTGCTTGTATACAATTAAAGTCTTAAAAAGTGTTATAGTAATTTTCTACTACATTTTGTCATTTACTTGTCCTCGTTTAGTGTTAGCAGCTTGACTTTTTTTGCTTTGCAAACACGTGTCCTTAGTGGTAGGTCACTTTAAACTATGCATTGTTTTGTGGCTTTGTAGGCCCCCGAGAGTCTTCTGGAATCTCTGGAGACACATCTCAACACGCTTGAAGGGAAGAAAGTGTAAGTGCTTTAATTCCTGAAGTACTAAAATAAACGAGTCTCTGCTTTATCTCAACAAACATTTCACTACTTTTATTACAAAAAGTAATACTATTCCTCCTTTCCTTGTGTTAACAGTGATGAGTAAGTATTTCTACAGAATTAACTTCTGTGTAGACATGATTATATTTTCGTACTGTAATGGTGATGTTGTCATCATTGTGGTGTTCAGAGTTCTATAGACTGATGGTTGAACTTTAATTTTACATTTCAGCATTTAAAATGCTGAAGTTCCCTCTCTCTATAGAATGAATTCGTTTTTGGTCTAGCTTTATGATTAAGCCCAGAATTGATCGATTTCTCAGTATGAATTGATCGATTTTTCAGTATGAATTGATTGATTTCCCAATATGAATTCAGTGTCATGTGCATATTTGTATTGTAACTGAATATTCCATGTTCTCCAATGCATGTCTGGAGGTGGGGGGTGTTTTGAAATGTTTATATTTTCTACAAAATAAAATAAAAATGAGCAGAGTAATACATTTTATTTTTATTGATAATGCCTTGTCGACCTGCCTGCTGTTTGAAAATAATTTTTCATGTCATGAATTTAATCATTTAACCTTTCGAGTATAACTTTTTTGAAAAAGTTACTTTTTTTTTTTTTTCACTAGGTCACCAACTAAGGTGAGTAATAAATAAAACTACATATTTTTAAATGCAATGATGCAGTATAACAGTATAGATCAGAAGTTTGGGGTTGGTAAGATTTTATTAGGTCTTTAAAGTACAAATAATATAAATGTAATATACATTTTAAAATGTGATTTATTCCTGTGTGATAAAGGTTTTCAACAGCCCTTCATTTTAATAGTTAATTTATTTCTCAATGTAAAAAACTAAAATATGATTCATATTTTTTTGTGGAAAACATGATGCTTTTTTTATACAATATAATGTAACATAATAGGATATTTAATGCATCCTTTCTGAATAAAAATGTTCAATTCACATAATATTCTTACTGACCTCCAACTTTCGAATAGTATATTACAATATTATACAATAGTCTTATTTTGTATTAAATTTAATGTATGGTAAACCCAATACACAACATAGAAGGGATCTCCAACAAATAATGGAACGCCTGCTGGTACCCCTGCAAAAAGCGCAGAGCCCACCTCTGCAGCAGCTGCCATTACTGAGACCACCACAGCAGAGCCTGCAAAAGCAGCACCAGCTACAACCACCATCAAGTAAGATAAAATACATGCATAAAAAAGTCTCATCACACATAAAACACAAGAATCCGTGAAATATTTGATGCATCGCCCTCTCTTGTCTTTTTCTGTCTTCAGCAGCGGCTTTAATGATCTCGTGGATTTTGATCTGTTGGCTCCAACTGCAGGGGCTTCAGCAGCTCCCACAGCATCATGGGGAGGTGAGCTGGTGTCATTTATTATGTTCTGTAGAATGTTCTTGGTTTATTTAATTACATTATTTATTACTGTTTTATCTGCTCAGGTCAAGTGATCGCAATTCAGGTTGAAAGTGTGTAAAAAATCCCACCATTCATTGCTATAGCTACTAAAAAGCTGGTGTTTTAGAATCATATCACCATTATATACTAGTTGAACCATTGAGCTAAAATGCGGATAACATTTTCTACCCAAATTAGGCCAATTAGGGGATATATTGAGTGGGCACTCTGGGTTATAATGACAGACTAATGGGAAATGTTCCTCCTCTTTGCTTTTCTGCCCAAGTTTGTCAAGTCCAAGTTTTAAGCTTGCTGCTTCTTTAAAAAGAAAAAATCCAAGTACTTTAGAAATCAGCTGATCCAAGATCAGATCAAGCATCTGTTTTTATCTAACATTCTCTTCTTCTTCTTTTTTTTTCTCACTCCTGTTTTTTGGTTGGCTTTGGTTCAGATCTGCTTGGTGAGGGTGAGTAAAAATGATTATCAGGTTGCAAATACATCCAGGTTCTGCCCAAAACATTTTTAACCTGCAAAAATATAAATATTTATTCTATTTTTTACAAAAAAAATAATTTGAAAAACTTAATGGGCACGATACTGTTGCATCTTATCCACAAGGAATTTTCTGAAAAAACTATTCATTGTCCAAATCTTCATTCTTCTGATCTAGCTGTTGCTTTATAAAATCATTTTGCTAAAATCTCTCCACAAAAAAAACTCTGAGCTTTCCTTCATCCTGTCTACACCTCTTTCTTGTCTCTCTCTCTCTCTCTCTCTCTCTCTCTCTCTCTCTCTCTCTCTCTCTCTCTCTCTCTCTTTCTCTATCTCTTCCTCTATCTTTGTGAATGCTGCGGTTTGGTTGTGGCTTGGCTGTGGTGGGGTTGCAGACTCTCTGGCTGCTCCTGCCGCTGCTGCCGCTAGCTCTGAAGCGCCCCTCTCTGAGGCTGACTCTGCCGCCGCAGCCTCTGCTACCGAACCAGCAGCTGACGCCATCGCTGCCCCGGCCGCTGCCTCGCTGCCAGTGCCTGCCCCCGCTGCCACCATGTCAGACATGGATCTTTTCGGAGGTCAGTCAGGTCATCTCCAGGCTTAACTTTCAGGAAAGAATGAGAGGTCACGGTTGTTTCAAAGTCAGTTTTGTTGGTTTGTTTAAATACATTCATAATCATACTATTTGAAATCACTTGGCTGATGTATTATGGTACTTTGTCAGGTACAGTAACTTGTGAATTTATAGTAAATGACCAAGCTTAAATTAAAGTCTTGAAATTGAAGTCTTTCAAGGCTTCTCCAATATGTGGCCTGACATCATTTTAATGTAGGTAAAAGCTAATAAGTTCCGTTGACTATTGCATATTTAATCATTTAACAACTTTTGACAACAGTATAAGCAGAAAGGTTTAAGCTAAAAGAGAAAAGACCTGACTTATTATTATTATTATTAATCCTTCCATACAGCTGATACTTTTTTATGAAGCAAACTACCAATAAAGATAAGTATTAGACATTTCAGCTTTAATTATACATGCACACTGAGCATGGAATAAACTTTTTACATAGATTTTTAAATTTTAATTTGAAACTAGATACTAATGTAATATGATTTTTTCCCCTACATTTTACATTCCAAGTAAAAAAAAAAACGGTTATTTTAGTACAGGAAGTTAAACTACCTGAAAATGCTGTATATTTTATTTTGCTTAAAATGAAATATACATAAAAATGGGAAATGTTGAAAAGAGTTTAACATTTTAATATATTTTATTTTAGCAAATATATTTCTTATTTAATTTTAATAAGTCTGCTGCTAACGTCTATACAATAATCATTTCACACAACATTACGGACACAGATCACTGAATAAATCATCCACAATTTATTTTCCATTCAAATCTATCATTTTTAACCTTGACACTTGAATGCGAAACTGCTTGGGTAAGAAGCTAAATTACATGCAAAAGTATTATGCAGAATTAATGCATTTCTGATAAATGCAGAACAATTCTGTGTCATAGGATGTTGGCTCGTTTCGTACAAAGCTACGTAGTCTGCTGGTTGATTTAATTAGAGGAATCTTAAATCAACAGTTAAACAACCCCAAGCTGTTTTTTCTCTCAGCTAATAAATGAATTAATTCATACCTGGATATGCAGGTCTCCAAGGGGTTTGTAATATTATATGCTACTATGTTCATCACTGCCTCAGCTTTAACAGAAACCATGCTGTCAAAGCCAAACGCTTTTTTTTACTCACTTGTTGGTCCTGACAGGATGTTTCACACAGCTTGACTCATTTCCCTCAGTGTGTGTGTGTGTGTGCGGACACACTGAATTCAACTGTATACAGCCCACACTGGTATATTTTACCACCATTTGGGTCGTATAGAGTGTTTCTGTTCACTTTAATCTCTCTCTCTCTCTATCGCCTCTTCATCCCCGTTTCTTTTTCTCTATTGGGTTTTGTTGGTCTGGTTCTGGCCAGATGCGTTTGCGCCCTCCCCAGGCGATGGTCCGAGCGAGGGTGTGACCCCAGCAGCTGCTGCAGATGCATGTGCCGGATCTGGTGGGTGCTCATCCATACACAAGATCCACCCTGCTTTTTATTTGCGTGCGCCTGTGTATCTATGGACGGATATGGTTTGTGTGTATGGGTGCGTGCTCGAATGGAAACAAGAAATCCAGCAACCGCTATGGTCAGCAATCTGTGTGTGTGTGTGTGTGTGTGAGAGAGAGCATGCAATTTTCTTCGCACTGCTTGAGTTATTAAACCCTGCTTTTGCCCACACGTTTCAGCAAAATCATTTTGTCCATGAGCTGCCTAGGCACAAACACTGTTCTTTACAGGAACTACTGATAATTTCTTTCCTCACATTGCAAAAATCATTTTTATTCACTGTTTCTGTCAGATGTATACATCCTTAAAACATTAAAAAACAACATTGTTGATTGTAGGACTTTCAGAGAATCTATCTTGTTTGTTTTTCTTACCTTGTAGCATGTAGTTTTGTCTTTTTGTTTTAAGCATAACCCTCAGATTTGAAATAATAATATTTTATGAAGATGTATTTCAAGTTGCTTCTCAGTTTATGTAGTTTTAAGGATGCTTAGATTCTTTATCTGAAAACAGGACAAAATATTTTCAAGAAAATGATTTTTGCCTTTACTTTTTGCTATGTTAATCCTACTAATAATTCAGCTGCACACATTAATTCTATAATTTCCCTTCCAGTGTTTATTATCAGTGATTCATTCTAACAACCCTAACTTTTATTTTTATGAAGTCTGAGAGCAGAAACTTAGTGGTTGTATTTACATAATGCAGTTACTGTGTTACAGAACATCAAAAGACTTACTTTTACATTTATATGGGCTTTTATCGTAACATTAACTTAGCTCTGCTTCCACATTATCGCTAGGACTTAAACATCCGCAACTATGGAATCCAGTCTGCATTTTCTTATTTTATGATTAATAGTTTATCTATAGACAGCAAGCATCTTGAGGTATGTATAATTATACAAAAGAGAATGAAAACTAAATTGGGTTTTTTTTCCTAGGATGTTTATTTAAAGTGTTTTTAATGGTGGTTGCAGTACTAAGGTTAATGGTGTCTTAAAGTGTGGTAAAATCCACCCTCTCTTTCTGTTAGGAGCTTTTCTTTTTTTGTTTGCAGTTTTTGTTATTTAACAAACCTTCCCCATTCCATTTTCACCTCCCGACCTTTCCCAATAAAGACCCCTGGGCTCCATCCGAGGGGAGTGCAAGCATTGCCCCAGAGCTGGACCTCTTTGCCATGAAGCCGGTAGAGAGTGTCGCTACCGCAGCGTCTCCTACCAGTGCCGAGCCGAGCATCTCGCCAACAGCGACCCCAGATACCCCTTCTCCTCCCACCACTACTGCCACCATCACCGCAACCGCCACCACTACCACAACCACATCCGCTACAACTGAGTCCGCGGCCCCGCCAACACTAGACCTCTTTAGTGGTAATGTCTCTGCTGCATTTCTGCCTCTGTCTTGCTTTACTCTGCATTATGACAATATTAACTTGCTAGGCTAGTTCCCCAACATTATTAAGATTCTCTTTTGTTTGATTCTTCTCATTTAGATTTATATTTTATGTTTTGGTCATTCTAGTTGTGAATCAAGGCTTTAACCACCTTTTCAGTGTTGAAGTTGAATGTTTTGAAATTGATATTCATCAAGAAACCTTGAAATTGATCAGTAGTGATAATAAAGTTGCACAATGTAAGAAATTCTAAATTATTATTTCCTAAGCACTGAAATCGTTATTTTACAATAATTTCTGAAGGATCGTGTGACACTAAAGACTGATGAAATGGGTGCAAAAAAAAAGAGTGATTCGACATGAAAACAATAAATAATTTTAATATTTTATATTTTTTAATTAAATATATATAAGAGTTTATTTGCAAAAACTAAACTCGTTTTTTAACAATTTTCAGAAATCTACATAAGTATACAAAAATATACATATTTTGAAACGGTACTGTACATATTTAAAATATATTTAACAATGTAAACAAATACTGTATTTGCAAATAAAGAAGGGTGGTCAATGTCACTGATTCACATTTAGCCTCTAATATTGCACTGCAATCTGTCAAAATCCAGGATTTGCAGTGACCACATTTGTCCTGCAATCATTTTCTGGTGTTTTTGACCAAATCTGAATGCTGTGGTTTGCACTGACATTTGTAGACTTGTTACTTGCTAGATATGGCTATGGAAAAAAGCAAGCAAAACGAAATGTTTTCAAATCTAAATGATGTTTCCTCTCTCTCACTTGAAGCTGTCTTGATACGCACTGACTGAAAGCATAACGCATATGTGTGTCCTTGTTTATAGATATGTTTGATTCTATGCCTGAGCAAAGCTCCTCCACAGAGCCCAAAGCAACCACTCCTAGTGTAGACCTTTTTGGTGCAGGTACAGGAGTTGATTCCCGTAGTTCTGTTGAACGTCTCGTCTTTTCTAGTCTCATCTTTCTTCTTTTTCATCTGTTTTTTGGCCCACTCCGTCTTGGTTTGTCCTCATAGTGGAGCGTGGACTTGTGCATGTTTGCGCCCTCAAAAGCACTACTCTGTGTCCTGTGTTCTATGCTTGTGCTACTTATTGATTTTTCTTCTCTTACTCCTCCACTTCCTCTTCCTCATTTGCTTTGATGTAAAAGATCTTCCCGCTGTCTCACGCGGGCCCTCACCTTTACCTGAGGCCAGTGTGACTGGTGACCTCTTGTCTGGTGAGTGCGCTTGTCTCTCTAAATGAAACATGTTTTTTTACCATCAAATATCATATTATCATTAATAATGAAATAAAAATAATACAATTATTATTAAGCTAAATATATCACATTACTAAATAATAATAATAATTTTCTCTTAATATTTATTTTTCATTTTTGTTAAATTTTCAGCAACTTTTCACCCTTACTGTTATGCTAATAATTAAGCTATTAATATCAGCTATTTATATATTGCTCAGTACGCACTATGAATTACTATAATTATGATAAGGAATAGTTGTCAAAAATATTAATATTTTGTAATTTACCCTGATATTGTTTAAAACCATATTATTTATTTTCTTCAATATAACACAAAAGGAAAAAATGTGTAGACTATTTTCTATGATTTTTACAGCAGATAGATTAAAATTTTACAGTTAATGAGTTATAAAAGTCATTTTTATGAGAGTTTTATTGTGTTTTTTTTCTTCTGGTTGGCATTTTTGCAGAAGACAGCTAGTCATGCGTGCTTGAGTGAACCATCGCTTTAATTATTTAGTATTGTATTTTTCTTTACGTTCCTCCAGTGCGCTTTTACTACCAAACTGCTAGTATTAGCTGCATTTTATTTACTTTGCCATTCTCTCTTGCCCATTTAGACTCATTTGTTGCTCCAGCTGTTGCTCCGGTGGCTCCTACACCTGCTGCTCCAGCTGCTCCTGTCTCTCCTCCTAAGGCTGAACCTGCACCTGTGCTGGACCTCCTTGGTATGTCTAAACACGCTCATACAAAACACCAATCCTGAAGACCGATATACAGATATTATGTCATATCCCAAGGTTTCCACTGTGGTGTAACCCAGGTTTTCAAATATTTGAGTTTGATGGGCTTGTTTATCTGTGCTGAGCTTCATTTTCTTAGCGTAGACATTTCAATTTATGAACTGGTAAGTATACACCAGCTGCTTAAAAGTCCAGGTTTTTTAATTATAGTGACTGATAGGTTTCTGCAGCTTGTTTTGTCTGTTAAGTGGGCAGACGATGATGGGAAGTCGGGAAGTGATTTGTTTGGTGTGTGTTTGAGTTTACTGTATATGCATGCTGTGCTGTCATGTGTACATTGTAAGTGTGGGAAGACAAAGATCGCATATCCACGTGTCAGTGTTTGTTGCGATGTGGGAGTGTGTTGCCTGTTGTATGATCTCGGCTCACTCTCTCCATCTGCCCCTCTCTCAGTGTGTATGCAGCTTTAAGGCTGACTAATGCTTCTCCTCCTTCATGCTGCGCTGCGGGACGTCTGTCTCTGGAACAGACACATTTGGTGACACTACCGGGGAGACTCAGTCCACTGCTTCCGGAGCAGCATCAGGTGACCTGCTTGGAGGTATGGGTCACATTGCCTGGTTAGGAGAACGCTCTTTCTTGTTAATGATGAGATGACGTTAGACATGGCTCTAATAAAGAGCTGTTCAATGTATGTATTTACACTACATGGACGTTGAATGCTTGAATATGATTGGTTAAAGAACGTTCTAAGGTGTGCAATTATTTTCTGCACAACGAACGTTGTTCCTGGCAGCTATTTGACCGCATAACAGTTCCATATCAAATCGCCAAATAATGCTTACGACAGCAAAATAATCTATATAAAATATTAAATAAAATTGTCTGAAAAATACTTTTAAAAATAAATACGTTTTAGAGTTGAAGCACTACTAAAAATTAAAGAATTAACATAAATTAAAGCTATGTAAAAATACGTATTTTAAAATAAAAGTTAAAATTCTAAACTAAAAATAAATGACAGAAGCATAAAATAAAATAAAATAAAATAAAATAAAATAAAAACCCAAAGATCATTTAAAATATTAATAAAAACTATAATAGTATATAAATAATACCAGAGTTATTTGGACCTCACTGCTCACTATTGATAGCCTTAGCTAGAATTTATATAAAAATAAAAACTGTTTATGTGTAAACAGTAATTTACTTTAGAAATGCCATATTTTGAAATTGCTCTTATTCTGGACCATAATAGACTGTTTAGATATTTAAGAACTGTTAAGAATCTTATGTGATCTTATCTGTTGATGTCTGCAGGGTTGATTTCACCGGTCGCCCCGACGGTTACACCGACCCCAGCACCAGTGCCATCTTCGGCCCCGGCTGACCTGCTGGAGTCAGCTTTTGATGCCTTTGGCTCTGTGCCGGTCTCTGCCACACCAGCAGCAGCAGACATAACCCCTGCCACCGCAGCGCCCTCTGGTGGCTTCGATGCATCAGGTGAGAAATCAAACCAGGTGTTTTAAACAGATAATTATACTCTTAATAAACACGAGTACTTATCTATTTGACAAAACTGTTTTTAGTTTCTCTTGAACACAGCGAGGAATCTTTCAGGCTCGCTTGCTTCTCAGCACACTTTTGCCTTGCATGAGCACTTCCACATCTGCTGACCTTGTTAAATTATACAGTGAGGATGTGGCAGCGCTTATAAAATGCATTCTCTCTGTGCTTTTTCTCCTTTTTCATTTCTGTCCATTCTTGCTCTTTTACTCTAATACTGCTTTTCTCGACTTTATCATCTGTCCCATTCTCCTGTCATCTCTCTCTGCGCTTTGTTTCTGATAAATTTCTCACTGCGCACTGATCTGGCTTTTTGCTTGCTCCTGCTGTGCCATTGGTGAGTTGGCAAGAGAACTCAGGGTGTTGCAGCATGTATCGTTTTACCCAATCGTGCCTAAGAGTTTGGGTGGTGTGAATGTCCTAGCGCTGTTTGTTCTTTCAGTGCACATCTTTAGCCTTTAACCTCTGTGTGCATTTTTTCCCCGCTTGCCCATGTTACAGATCTTGTGCATTACTGCATCAGAATAAATTGCCCATTTTAGTGTTGTTGGTACTTCATACAGGCACCTGGTTGGCTTGGAAGGTTTTTGGAAAAGTGATAATGTAGGTCTATTTGACAATCTGCGTCTTTTTATTTTTTGTTCTAATTTCTGTATTTAGAAAAAAACACCTTTTGCATTTTGTTAATGTTTTCATTATGTGTTATTCATATGAAATTTATGTTAATAAATTATGTGAATAACACTCATATGTAAAATTACGAGAATATTTAACTTTTCCAATATTTAGATACTTTTCTTGTTTTTGTAGTGTGTGCATTTTTTAAAATTTGTAAAAAGGTTTTTTTCTTTATTTCTTTAAATGTAAAATTTGCATCTAAGTCTGAAAAAAAAAAAAAACAAACTTGGTCCACTTTTCACATTTTTGGTGACCCTAAATTTTGCTTTTATGGTTAAAAGCTGATCTCCTCATCCAGTACGAATGGTTTTTCAGTCAGAATATTTGTTGGTGCCTGACAGAGTTTGTCCAGCCATGTTGTAATGCAGTGAAAATCCTGTGTATAAAAATGTGTTTATGTGTGTTGCCAGTTTGCAACTTTTCAATGCATGTAGTAAAAACTCCTGGATGCAGTTTTGAATACCTCATGAATGTTTGGATGAGTCTGTGGGTCTGAATTTTATATATTTGATTACAGTACATTTCAAACGTTTAGGGTCAGTAAGTTTTTGATACATTTGTTTACAAAATATGCATTAAATTAATGACAAGTGAAAGGAAAAATTTTATTGCAAGATACATAAATAAAATACATAAATACATTAAAACTTTCTGTTCATCAAATAATCTCGTTTTCATCAACAATATTATAGAGCAGATGCTGTTTTCAGCATTGATAATAATAAGAAATGTTTCTTGAGCATCAAATCAACATATTACAATGATTTGTGAAGAATCTTGTGATACTAAAGACTGCATTAATGATGCTGAAAATTCAGTCTAGATCAAAATAGAAAATTATTTCACAATGTCACTGGTTTTAATCAATTTTTAGCATAAAAGAGCAAAAACATTCAAAAATCTTACCGACTCCAAACATTTGAAAGATGGTGTATATATGTTTTATGTTATTGTTCCTGTCTTATGTATTACTCCTGTTACATCTCACTGTGTATTATAGGATTGCTGACAGTTTTTACAGTAAATCCAAAACAAGCCTAGGCTAAAATGGTCTCAATCCATCCATGCTATATTAACCCACTCTTGTTTGTGCCAACCCCAGTGTTTGACGGATTAGGAGACCTTCTGATGCCAGCCATAACGCCTCAGAGCACAGGTGGGACCCCCATGGCTGCAGCGAGCCCGCCGTTGGCACCTGGGATTGTGCCCACCGCTGGACCAACAATGGCTCCGGCCATGGCTCCAACAATGGCCCCAACAATGGCACCCACAGCTGCCCAACCAATCAAACCTATCGGAGGAGACTTGGACTCTTCTCTCGCCAATTTAGTCGGAAGTACGCACTGAGTAAAGATGCACTGAGTTATTCACACACCATCATCAGCTACTCTGACTTATCTTGTATCTTCCTTTCTTGTAGACTTGGGGGTGGGAAGCCAAAAGAAGTAAGTTCAGTGCATCTCTGTGTCCCTGTTGTTTCAAGACACCTATTAATCTTGTCACTTATTCATAACATCTACTCACAGACATGAATTACTCAACCTGACCCGTATTGACTATTCATTTGGAGTGTTATGGCAGCTTGATTGATTCGCTCTCCCTTGGAGCACAATTTAATCATGTTCACTTTGTGTGGCCCTAGAGCTGTATTTATGAACCCGGGAAAAATGATTGCCTGACAGCTATTTGTTTTGTATAGGGACAACCAGTGGAATGAGAAGAAGCTGACAGGAGGAGCTAACTGGACCCCTCAGGTCGCCCCTACTAGCTGGGGCACACCTGGCGCTCAAATGGTAGTTCTTGCTTTATTTTTATTTTTATTTTTTATTATTTTTTGGCTTTTTCGCCTTTTTATTATAATAGGCTAGTTAAGCATTGACAGGAAGTGAAGGTGGAGATGGTGGAAAAGGTCTGCAAGCTGGGATCCAAATTCAGGACACCTGAAGTGCAATTGGGCTATATTTCGTTATGCAGCTCACAAGGCTTTTGGCGCCGACCTGCTTCAGTTTTTATATTTAATTCAATATGTAAATATCTACAGAAGATGATTAGGGAATTCTCTTCTGTAATTTTCAGAGTGAAAATGCATCCATTTTTTTGAGTACTCACCATTGTATATGTTTTTGTGAAATTTATTAGCAATTTCTGAGTGAAAATTAATTCTACACCAAATATTTTTGTGTATATTTAATTGTGGCCCTGTTCCAATTGTATTTAGTCTGGCTCCGCTCCTGGAGCCCCCGGAGCTGCTGCCCCACCTGGAGCAATGGGAGCACAGCCTGGCTTTGGCATGGTAAAAAAACATTTTTAAAATGTTAAAAGAGCTTTTTGTAATTTGCACTTAAAGTATTCGCTAACTTTATTTCTTATTGTTTACTCAGGCTCCAGCAGCAGGTGCTCCCATGATGCCCCAGCCTGTGATGATGGGACAGCCCATGGGTCAGCCCATGATGAGACCACCATTTACAGGGCCAGCAGCAACAGGAACACCCGGAGCACCAGTAATTACCATAATTATTAAAAAAAAAAAAAAATATATATATATATATATATATTTAGGTCATATATTTTTAAGATGTAATTCAGGTTGGCTTTAGTGTCACAACTAATATTCTTATTTAATGCATTCATTTAAAGCATCCTTGCTGAATAAAAAATAAAAGTATTTCTTTATTTAAAAGTTATACTGACCCCAAATATATATATATATATATATATATATATATATATATATATATATATATATATATATATATATATATATATTTTAATCAGTTTTCATTATCATTTCCTAAAGCACCTTTTACTTTCTCAGTTGTCTCCAGGGCCAGCTGCTCAGAGCCCCAAAAACCCTCCACCAAGGATCCCCTTGCAGATCTGAATATCAAGGACTTCTTATAATTTCCCAGGTACGGTTATCTTTCTAGAAGCTACTCAAATGAGGCACTAAATCACAAAGCACCGTGACATTTTCTCCGTGCTCTTTTTGCAGTATTTGTTTTCTCAAAGACTGAGCTCCAGTGAGAGAAGTCTGCTGTCTGTTTACACCCCCAGACGCCCGAGGAGCCTGCAGCTAGATATCCACTGACCCCGCCCACTCCGCCCCGCCCCGCCCCGCCCAGCCTTCCTGTGTCATGTTGTAGCACAAACTGTGAAGTGAATCATAGAGAAAACAAGCCGAAAAATGAAGATGTGCTTATTTCGATGTTATCCTTTGTTTTGAACGAAACAGAATAAAATTACTACGAAAAACACAAAAATGAAAACGAGCGATTCAAAAAAATATGCGTACGTATGTCTTTTCCAGTGTTTAAGTCTGAAATGAATGATGTGTGTATGTGGATCCCCTCAACTTCTCATTCCTCTAGGACTCCCTTTTTGGGGTCAGAGGTCCTAAACAGGTTGTTGAAGCGCTTTCTGTTGTATGTTCATTTTGGAGCAGTGTGCAATGTATCATGATTCGCAAGAAGGTAATCTGTGTATATTATCCTCATTGACCAAAAAAAGGTCTCTCCTCTGCTCAAATTTTTATCTGTGTACAACTTATTGATGTGAACCTGGTATTCGGATTATAAGACATGCTGTTTTCATCTCCCATCATTGATTGACATTTGTTTGTTTACAAATAATAAATATATGAATTCTAAATATATATATGAATTATGTATAAATTAATAACATATCCAGGCTCCTCTATCCTAGATAAACCTCTTGGTGTTTACATGTCATTTTTGTATTTTAACTGGTATTTATTTTTCTGATATATACATATATTTTTTGATTCTTTAGTTGAGACTTTGTTTTAATTTAAATGTCAGTTCGCGGTTTACATAGTTTCCCCATGAGAATAACCTCAAAATTTGACTTTAATTCACCAAATCTCAGTGCTACAAATCTCAGATGCTCTATAAGAAAGGCCTTTTGCGGTATCTTGACATAACAAATGTACAGTGACTTGTTAAACCGGTTACCCCCACCCACCCCAAAAAGGAGAAAATCCCCCTCCCCAAAAATTTCACAGTTGTAGTCAGTGGAATGCTGTGTTTGAGTCTCATAGTTACTTGTGCTTGTATGAAATCCAAATTGAAGTTGGTACATGTAGTGTTATTTTGTATAATTGTAGAAAAACCCATCCACATGTTCGGTTCTCAGTCTTTTCCAGTCATTACATTATAAACCCTGACCCTTGTTTGTTACACGTAACAGTTGCTTCCTCTGTTGGTGAGTGGTGGTATTGTAGTTTGCACAGCAAAATAAGATTGTGGAGAAGATATATTAGATGAAAATACATAGAAAACAGAGTGTAAGTTCATTAGCAGAGATAAACCCTTAGATCTGTACAAGTTTTCAGGAGGTCACTGTTAAACAGTGTTACAGAAAGATCTAATTGGCAGCCCTGTATAGCAAAGCCTCTGTAACTCACTTTCCCTGTTAGATCTCTCATGAAAATAACAAAGGCAGATCTTCGGATCTCTCTTTTGCAATTCTCTTGAAATAAAAACTATTTTGATTTATTGATTCATATCTGACACCCCTACATAGTGCATGTAAGCCCTCTGAGATGCAATAAACACTGATGGGAAGAATTGCCCACCTGCGTCCCTCTGTGTCTGTTTTCAGAAGGATAGTGTCAACACATGATAATTATTAAAGAGACTAATATTATTCAGACAGTATTAAGCTGCAAAGTTTAAGGTACTTGTTTTCAGTAAAAAAAAAAAAAAGTACAAATCTTGTAGGCTATATTTTGTATACAATGAATAAATAAAAATATATATATATATATATATATATATATATATATATATATATATATATATATATATATATATAATACAGAGTATAAAAAGTGGAATTGAAAAATTAACAGCAAATTAAAATTGGAAAATAAAGAAAACAATTGGAAGTTTATTGAAAAAGTGAACACACAATTTTGTCCTCATAGACCAATACATATCAATCTCACTTTAATTGGTCCTTAATAACAAACATTTAGAAAAAGTTGTATAAATTGAAAATGTATGCAATCTGTTTTTTCAAAACATCAACTTTATATAAAAATTTCAGTTTTTATTTCCAAACGATATTGCCTTTCTATTTATCATAATTACAGCGATATGTATCATTAACCATATCTAAATTTAAATAACCCTGTGTATTTTTAAAGAAGACATAATCATATGAAACTCATAATAAGAGTCTTACATTAAATATATACTTACAGTACTACAGTAGACTGTTACTCTGACAAGTCTGATGTTTTGTATTTTAAAATTAAAATAGCACCAAAAGTCAACAAGGGCATCTAAATCTGAAGGGTAAAAACCTTCAACTAAGTTCCTGCACTGTGAAACGAAAAGCAGAACTATTATAAATGGAAGCCCATGAAGACAGGTTACAGTTTATGTTATCAAAGGCACACAGTCATAACATTTAATAATGATAACAAGAACAAAAGAACACCAGCGCATTGATACTCAAATGTTCTTCAAGAAGAAAAAGGGAAGTAAAATCCACAAATAAATTTAAAAGCCTTTTCTCTCAGAAAAAAAAAAAAGTTTTAGCATCTAGCTTTCTACTTCAAGGTATCCAGACAGATTACCAGACAAAACAAATGCCTCCCATATCAAACAACACTGACTGAAGTACATTTTCTAATTCAAAACTACAGTTTAGGACAGAATTAGTTCTCGTTAGGACAACTGAATCTACAAATACATTCGCTCTAACTGATTCATAAAAAAATTTGTCTAATAAAATAAATTAAGATATCAAAATAGCTTGGAAAAGTTCAATGGTAGGTGTGTTATAGTCTGTAGTGTTGATGAATGCAGCAGTTTGTGTAGTGCACAAATGGGAGGCACAAGGGTTGCTGAGAGCCGGGACAGAGGCAGTCAGATGGGCTGCTGATGGAGTCTCTCAGGTGCCCCGACACTGACTGGAGTCCCCATGGACCCAGAGGCAGATTTGTGCATACTTAGGGGGTGTAATTCGCACGGCCACGTTGTAATCCTGCTGCATCCCATTAACATCCACCCACTGGTGACCCGAGAACACTCCAATGATCTTCCGCTTCCACTTCTTCTTGCCAGGCTCTTTGAGCCGAATGTAGACCCCCGAGCCGCTGGAGCCAGGCTTGGCGTCACAATACTGGTACAGCAGGTCGTTGGACTCCTCGGACACGGAGCAGAAGCGGTACACCAAGTTGTCTGGCCGGTCGTCATCGAATCCAGAGAAATGGATACGTCCTGCAGGCAGCTTCTTGATGGAGGGGATAACACCTAGATCCATGTACTTGGTCTTCTGTGCCCGTTTAAGCTCCAGGATGGCATAGTCATAATCGGCCACAATGTTCTCCGAGATCCCTTTAAACCAGCCCTTTGGCACCTGCATCTGTTTCACCCTGGTCCATCGGAATGAGGGCTGCTCAGAGGTGATGCTGCGGCGACTACGGTTTCTCCTGCCTTTGCCTTTTCTTTTACGTTCCTGCCTCTCTTCAAGCTCTATGTTTGCATTGATTTCCTCCTCCTCCTCCTCTTCGTTACGCTTCCTCTGGCCTTTCCCTTTACGTCCTTTTCCTTTCCGTCCCTTCCCTTTCCGACGGGAACGTTCTTTCAGCACTCCAACGCTGAGTCTCTGAACTCCATCCAGGTAGTCCGTACCGTTGTGGATGCAATGAGCCGCAGTCAGGACATGTCTGGGGGACACCAGCACTCCAGAACACCCCGTGGAGATCTTAACAGACGTAGAGAATGGAAACTTCAAAGAGTACTGCTTGTCGGCGATGGTAAACCTTGTGTCCGTGCCATAGACTTCTCGTCTGCGCCGAGCACGTAACCCAGAACCTCCTGTATAGTCGTCGGTCACGTTTAGATCCTGTATTGTGACGGTGGTGAGCGTGCGGGTTCCGTTTTCGTGCAGGGTCTCGTAGGACAGTAGCTGCTCTAGATCGTCCAGGCTGGGCTCCGGGAAACCCCGTTGGCACTCAATGCCACATATTCCATGGATCTCAGTCTGCGGCTTGGCCAGAAACTCAGAACTTCCCAGGTGCACCGTTTGTTTTTCTTGTACCAGTGGTACTTTCCTCTGTGGCCAGGTGTAGTCATCATCACCTGTGGGATTGTCCACTGTTGCGGACACCAGCACAGCCAGTGCTGAGATGCAAAGCAGGAGCGTTAAGGGTAGCGGGCCCATTGCAGAGAGACCCCTAGACCACACACAAAGAAAAAAAGAAAATCAATATCACTTTATATATGTAACATATTATAATAAACATACTCAGCTTTTCTTACAAAAGCCCAGCATGTCTAGAGCCACAAATATGAAACACAATGTGCTGATATTATTTATTTTTGTACATTTGGATGAACTTTTCAATCATTTATTTCCAAAGGAACATTTTATGTATATATTTTTTGCACTAATTAGTTGTATCAGTAAAATACGGAGCGCGCGGGAAAAAAAAAATGTTGGCCTAATCGTGTGAATAATTTACAATTTCGTTCCCTCGATTTATGAATTGTGCACACGATTTACTAATTGGTTCCCTCGACTTTTAAATCGTGTGCACTATTTAGCAAATCGAGTAATTTATTTTGAAATGTTTTTCTTGTATGTCATGTGCGGGGCTCCGTACTAAAATCCCTGCGTGTAGTATACCATGCATGCAATCATACAACTTCATACAAATTAGTGGAGCTCATTCCTGGTCTCAGCACTGTGCATTTTGGATGTCTTAATCAATTAGCATTTTATTTCATCCACCTTTGCAAAACTAATATTAAGGGGATTGGAAGCATTAAAGTCAAGAACAGAGGGTCACGTTAATACACTCATGACCACTAGGGGGTGACAAATAACAAGACTTTGTAGCGCATTTCAAGACACTGTACAGTTCACCCTATCCCCCCATCATCACATTCCAATTATATTTAAATCAAATCCTAATGTACCTTAAGTCAACAAAATTATTCCCACACATTCCGAAAACAAAACTTTGAATCTGCTTATAAGATGCTCACAATAAAATTGCATTACTAAAGAAATAGTTCAAGTAGTTACTGAAAGCCAGATTTGCTGCATTAGCTATAGAGACTAAACAAATGAGTCAAATAGCATACAAAAATGCTCGCAGTTAAAAAGTAGTCCCTAAACGACACAGGCTAAGAGAAAATATCTGCCATTAGAGGAAAATGATGCTGCCTGTGGAGACTGGAGGTTTGTGGCGGGGACTGGATGAATATTGACCCTGTCGACACTGACTTGAGTATTTTGAGCCGGTGGTTTGGAAACGTTTCGTACTGTCTTGCTAAATGTTAGTATTAAGTATATACTGGGGTTCTGTGGATGGTAATGCAATTTACTGTTACCAGTAAACCAGAGTAGAAAATGATATGATAAAATAAATGCACTAAGCGGTCAGCAGCCTACTTCTGCCTTTATTTATGTGTCAGGTAGAGTTCTAACTGGAAAAAAAAACATTTAGATATGGTTGCATTTTATTTTTCCACCAGACCATCAGTTTGCAGTGTGATGAAAAGATGCTTGACTCTTCCATGCAGGTCACACATGGAACCACGCACCACATAAATCATGCACATAAATAATGGGAACAAAGCAGCGATTTTTAAAAAAGATACCAAGGTTCCAACTGCATTTCCATGACTTTTGCAGTTATTCAATACTTTTGCGTGATTGCAGGACAAGGATTTTAAAATGCATATAAAAGACACTGCACTGGCTTGGGCATAAATAGGAATAATGCATTTTCAAATCATTTATAAACATTATTACATTTCCATGAATTTCCATCTTTCAAGGCCATGATTAGGGTGACAGGTTTATTTTGCAATAATGACCAGCTTACTTCAGCTTAATACACTACTAACTAGTAAAGGTGGAAGTCTGAATTCCATTACATCATGAAAAACATGGCCTTGCAACTAAGTGCAACTGTGATCTATTCTGACGCTGGACGGTTGTAAAAAACATTTCACTGCATGTCGTACCATGTATGTATGTATATGTGACAAATAAAAATTTGAATTTGATTTGATTTGATATGATACATGAAAATAGTGCTAGTTTCAGTTACCTGGATGAGTGGACTGATACAGACTTGCAAGGATAATGTATTCCAGAGAGCTGTGTAATAAGTGCAAAGATAATTACATTTATATGTAAAGTAGATACTTGTTTAAAGCAAGTCAAGACAAAAATGCAAACATGCAACCAGTTATATCTTAAAGTAAGTGCAATATTAGCACTGTCATAATTAGTTTCAGAATCAGACTAGCATTATTAAACCCAAAGTTTTTTCCACCATGTGGAGAAAAAACCATTGAAAAAAAGTAATTGCGACTTTTTATCTAACAGTTCAGAATTTGTTCCTTGCAGTTCCCGAATTTCACTATTCTGAGCGTATATCTTTCAATTATGTTTTCAATTTAGCTGCAGCACAGAAATTAGAAACGAATTGCTACGTTTTAATATCTCAGATTCTCTTCAGAATTGCAGACTTGCAATGTTAAAATCGCAAGAAAAAACGTATGAATTGCAATACACAAAGTCGCAATTTCCTTTTTCCCATCACATGTCAAAAAAGCATCCATTATCAAAAACAGAGTTATAAATCTAAGTCCAAAAATTTCTATAGGCTTGTCTTTGTGTAAGCGCAACACAACAAAAACGATTATCCAGTCAAAGAAAAAAAAATGAAAAAACAATCAGAAAGGCAAACCGCAACGTCAAGTGTTTCACACCCACTACTCTCTCTCACATTCATCATATGTTAGATTGCTGATAACCCGAGAAAAACATTGACTGCAGCAAGATTTTCTAATCAGTAGTCAGTTGAGTTGTGCAGAGAGTGGGCTGGAATATAGATTGCTGCTGCATGCTTGCTTCAGTACTTTCCCTGAGGAGCTGAAACCCCTCTCCTCTCACCTCACACTTCACTTTGACATGCAGTCGATGTGGATCATCTACATCAGCAGCTCTGTCTGTGAGAATCAATCTGTAACGACGGCGCTGTGTGGCTTCACTGGAAAAGTGAGGGGGGGAATATGTGCAAGAATGTGTTCGGGGGAAGTTATGGATCCAGGCAATGACAAATCAGATGCATCCCCACTGGAGAGGACCGCGAGAAGCGAAACACTTACAAAAGTCCAAACAAATTCCAGTAAGACAATGATGTAAAATGTGCAGACAGTTCGAGCCTCAAAAAGTCTGAAAGACTGACAGACTCAGTCTGACATGAGGTCTGATCTCTCTATCAACAGCTCTCTTGTTAAAACGAACATCTGCAATCTGACGTTCCTCCATCATATCGCTATGACTTTTCCAATGACATTTCCAAAGGCTTTTCTGTAATAGATACATCTGCCTTGCTCAGAAAGATCTTAAGATGCTTAGATTAGTGGCGAAAAACTGGCCGTAGTGCTAGATGTTGAAAATCCCCCTCTGTGTCAGCATCATCCCATTTTTCCATTACAAGGCACAGAAATTTGCACATTTGCAAACTTTTCAAGCAGCTTCATCAACCAAACGGTGGCGCTAAAGGTCCCATTCAAAGTTGCCTAGTGCACGTCTTTCTCTCACTGTCAATCGTTTTTGGATACATGAATATTTGTATTGACAATTATAAGTAATATACATGGTTATCATCTTCTTTGCACAAAATTACTTTAGCAACTACACTTTACACCAAAAAAAAAAAAAAAAGTCGAGGCTTTTTTTTTTCTGTTGCTAGGCCTAATTTTAAAATATTTTTTTAAACGATAGGTCTTTAAAACTTTCTGTCATTAATTATCACTAACGAAGTGCAGATATATAAATATCATTTACAACATTTTCAACTTTCAAAACTTTCATGAAAAAACTTAAATACAGTCCATCTTTCATAGAAGCTTTATTCAGTCAATGAATTTAATTGAAAGGCTTCAAATTCATGATGACAAAGATCACGACACTTAATGAATGATGCATATTTTTTTAAATGAAGGTAAAAACGTTTATTATAAATAAATAAATAAATAAAATAAAATGAATAAATAGCAGCTGTGGTAACTCTCTCTGAATGTGAAATGCGCCATACCTGCTATCATTCGATTGATGGAGATGTTCAATCCGCAAACAGATGCTTGTTATTAAACAAGAACCGTCTAAAAGTTACTTCATCTCAGAGGGCTTTCTGCTGGATGGGCTGATAGTCCGTTTCTTCTCATGTCTGCTCCACCTTCAAGACAGGGAGAGCTCAGAGACGAAGCCCTTGGTATGAATTACACTTGACGTTTAAGGGAAAGGGAGGAAAAAAGTCCCAACAAGATTTTCACAAAGAGTTTCGTATAGGGGAGGGACCATCGCGCTCTGCGAAGATGGAACGGAGAAAGTGAAGTTGAGAGAGCGTTCGCCGCTTAATCTGAATGAATCGTGAGGTTTGAATAAATCTTTATTTGACGTTTCAAAGAGCCGCTTGTATCCAGAATTCAAAGAGGCTTTCCGCCGATTCGTTCCACCGAGCGCACAATAGCGCAGCGGCGGCTTTATTGTGGTTCGGTTCCGTTCCCACATCACTTGACACTTGTGTCGGTGTACATGATGTTGGGGGGGATCTGCCAGTCAAAAGAACGCCTTCAAAGCCGCACATGTGTGCAGACTCTTGTTTGGGTCGATGACGTCACGCTCTTTTTCTTTCTTTTTTTTGGCGGCATTCGATCAATCACAAAAAAATAGTCCTACATTCAAAAAGCGATTTTCTGTTCCGTTTCTTAAATTATTTTTTTTTATATATATATATATATATATATATATATATATATATATATATATATATATATATATATATATATATATATATATATATACAGACATAATGTAATATTACTAACGACTATTGAAAAAACTAATAGGCTAATATTTTAAAAAAACTTTTCTTTTTTTTTTTTTTTTAAAGTATTGCCAAATTAACGTGTAGGAAGCAGTTTTACAAGAGAACAGGAAATTGTGCACTCTCTTGACTGAGGGCTGTGGCTAGAAGGGATACAACTCAGACCAAAACTAACAATTAATTAAATTTTTGTTTTCTTGAGGTTTTATTGGCGTTTACCCTACCCCAACCCTAAACCTACTCCTTACAAAGATGTAAAAATATTCATTATTGTTGTACAGTGCGCATGTTCAGTAGCCATAGTTGTCTTCCTTCTAGCTTTAACCTTGACTGTGTCAATAAATTTGTAGAGTTAAAAATATATCTTTTCTTTTTATTTTTGTTCGGATCAAACGAAGTAGCCCTGTGAAAATGCTGCCATATTCGTGATTTTGTAAAGTTGATTTATCTTTTCATTTCTGCTCTGCGTCCTTGTCTGTCATGGACTCATGCAAATGTAAAAGTTTTGTGTTCATTCACCCTTCAGTGAATACGTGTTGTTGTCCACTGCCGTTTATTCATTACCTTAGTGTTCATTTTTCCTACTTAATAAGCTGCGGGAGCTCTGAGAATCTGAATGACTGTTTTTTTTTGTATCTTTTTCCCAAGAAATTAAGAGGCCACCAAACAATACTGTTGTGTGTAGACACTTCAGACAGAAATGCATAGAAATTCCTTTCTGTTGAAGTGACTGTTGGAAAAAGAAAAAGGCATTGAGATGCAAGAACTGACTTTAGATGCGATACGTCATATACATTCAGGTATTTTGCCCTTTTTTCTGTTTTCTTATTCCTGTTCAATATCACATCATGTTTTAAAATCACTTGCTCATTTTTGCCAGAGACTCAAGCAAAAGTCAGTCTTTTAAGTTCCACAATGTAGGCTCACATCAGCACCCTGTGAGCTTCTGTGTCAAGTCTGAACAGAGAAAGGTGATCTCACTGCTTTAGACTGCGGGCTCCACCCTCCAACTTAGAAAATATCCTCTACGATGATCATCATGTGCTCCATCTCAATAGAAGGTGTGAACATGTGACACAAAATGATGGAGGCAGAGAGCCGTTTGCACGTGCTCCAGCTGATCTGACATTGCTATGGCAAAAATGTATGACACATTTCATATCTAGCAGAACCCAGAAATTGTTAATGTTTGAACGAGTCACTCTGAAAGGAATGGCCTTGCATGATATTTATGCTCATGGTTATGTGATATACTGGTTCCATAGAGAGTCCTTTGTCAGGAGAATCAGCTCTTCGTGAACACCTATAGGGTTTTGTGCAAGCACATGCTGATCGTGTCACTGAATTTTGCTGTAGCGTTCGCTTTGAGTATTCGTTTCTCAAAAAATAGTCTTCATATAGCATATAGTCTTCACTACAAGCAAAACAACAGATTATTCTCTTCTCAAGGAGGTTTGCATTGGCCATGACTGGATTCCAGTTTGCTTAACAGCATGGGGTCAGATTTCGCTCAAGCTGCTAACAGCACCGTCCATGATTCCATTTATATGCTAAAGAAGACAATTTGCTTGAGTTTAAGGGAACGTGAGTGTTGTGTTGAGTGGCTGTTCAGGCACATCCTTAGAGAGGCGATGAAGGCTACGCACTGTAGATTAAAGAGTCAGGTGTTTATTTATGCAGGTCATGGTCATAAACTATCTCACCAGGCCTTCACCTTTCCATGGCTTATTACAGCTTCCTGCCAGACAGAGAGAGCCATTTACAGGGAGCTGCTTTCCTAACCGGCCCCCCCTCCGCCCTGTAAACTAGCTGGTAGATAACTTTAAGTAAGCTCTACAGATTTTGTTGACAGCAAATATTTAGACACATTCAAAAGTGTGAAAGGTCAGGCTGCAGTGTCATTATATAGCAAATACATACAAGCATTGCAGCAGACATGTGGAGGCATACTGTATGCACTACTGTTTCTAGGATTGGGCTCGGAAAGGTTTTTTAATGTTTTTGAAAGAAGTGTCTTATCTTCACCAAGGCTGCATTTATATGACCATAAAAACAGTAACATATTGAGAAATATTATTGCAATTTAAAATAACTGTTTTCTATTTTATATATTTTGAATAGTAATTTATTCCTGTGATGGCAAAGCTGAATTTTGAGAAATCATTACTTAAATTCAAAGTCACACAATCCTTTAGAAGTCATTCTAATATGATTTGGAGTTTAAGAAATAGTTCGTATTATCAACAGTCTTTAAACAGTGGTGCTGCTTAAAACTTTTGTGAAACTGTTATAAAATATGTTTTCAGGATTCTTTAAAAAAATAGAAAGTTCAAAGGGACTATTGTTTGATTTACGTATTTATTATTATTATTATTATTATTATTTTGTAATAATGTAGTATTTATCTTTTATTTTTATTTTATTTATTATTTACTTTATTGCCATTTTGATTAATTTACTGAATCTTTGCATATTAAATTTGTTAACCCCCTCTCAATATATAATAGATCAGATCAGATAGATAGATAGATAAAAAAAATATATATGTATGCATCAAAGATTACATTTGTGGAAAAATGTAAAAAAAAAAAAAAAAAAAGTATATTGTAATAAACATATAAATCTTTTAGGCACTTTGAACTCTACAAGATCTCAAGTTGCATATCCAGCACTTTGGTTCAAACCACATTTTACCCCCTGGAGAAATGTTGTTTTTTTTTTTCTTCAAGATGTTCATGCAGGAAGTTATAAGGATGTCCAATGTCCTGACAAAAGTAGCCCACCAAGACTCCTGCTAATGTGAGACACTTGGACAGACTTCTCTAAGAGACATGACCTCCTGTGCTCGAGGCGAAGCTGCCAACATACACAAGAGAAGAGCAGAGCACTTCAAGCATGCAAACAGCTAATACAAACTAAACAGAAATGGTTCCTAAGCAAACACACCGATTTGGCACAGGGAGTCATTCGGCTCCGATATTGGCCCAGACTTGGTCTACAATTCAACATGTAAGTGTTCTCAAGTCAGTAGCTTGAAACAAGTTCAACATTTTACAATGAGAGGATAAATAGATGTTGACTTCCATTTTTGGTTGAGAGTTTTGGTTAGACGTGTTTCACTGTCAGGGTCCTGTTCAGTGAGCTCACAGGTTATTTGGTTGTTCTGCCAAACCTTAGTGTAACATATACAAGATTTTTGTACAAAGCACTTACAGTCAGACTCTGGAGACTTGCACTGAGGTGTCTTCAGAGAACTTCTGGGTTAGAGGTACCAAAAATAGTCACATACCTAAAACACACACACACATCTTCGCTTCTTTGCGTCTTCGCTTGAGATCAAAAAAGCTATTCAAACACATATGCTTCGGAAATTCAGTATACCCAGACCAGAAATCAGACGTTAAAGTGCTTGAATTACATAATGACGTCATCATTACTGCCAATGAGCTTCTTGTCTGGCAGATAGTCAAGTATTTACATATAGCGGTAAGTAGCTAAATCTTACTATTTGTGCAAGAGCACTTCAAAGAACCAAGTTCAAAAGCAGCTCTTATTCCCTTCGTGTGACCTTTGACCTGCCTTGCATTTTTTAGGCGAGTCTCATTACGCTGTATGGCTGGTTTCATCGTGCTTCTCTCTATCTCTCAGTCTGTCTCATTTTGTGTTTTGTATATTTTTTATAATAACCTGTTCATGTGGTAGCATGTGTAATTACCCAGTTAGCCCCTGCCAAGCACGTGCAAACACTCGGCATTATCACGTGAGATGATTAATCATAGCAGCATCATAGTCCATGATGGAAAATTTTCATTCTGACATTCTAAGAACAAGTCAACGGTTTTGTCAGAATTTGCCAGATTAGTGGCACTGAAGATATTCAGAGTTTTGCTACTAATGTACTCGTTTGCAGCATTTACAAGCAATATGTACTGCTATGTTTTCTGACTGTGAAGTAATCTTATAGCGTGATCTTAAATTTTAGATTTAATGACTTTTTAAAAATTATTTTTATTATTTATGTATATGTAATAAACATAATGCAAGCATCCATGAAGACAAAAGTTTTAACATCGAATATTTAAAGTGTTTTTTTAATGAACTATAAACAAAAACCTTACTTTTTAAAAGACCCTGATTTACTGTGGAAATGAATACACTTTAACCCACTCATCAATTACATGAAATTTCAATGCCAGAAATGACACACTTCTCTTTCAAATAACATAACAAATAAATACACTTTATTTAATTTTATTTTATTTTACATCTCTATCTTTCTGCAGCTTATTCTGTAACTTGGATAGTTTTTAATCAAGCATCATGGCACTTCAGTTCATATACTCAAACGTCTTTCTTTTGTCTTCCTTATATGCACATATATATAACTCCAACTTAACTCACCTGCTCTGTAAGTGCCCTTTTATCAGTTAAGAGTTTGCATTTCAGAAGATATGACTGATGATCATTTCTGTCTGGAACGCTCTGTCTTTCCCTGTCTGTCACTGACAAAAGGTGTACTCAGATGTCTGTGTGTTCCTTCAGTTCTCTGGAAACTCACCAGGATCTGAGCAGTGAGCTGCGTATTTCCCCCCTGCTGAGGTTTTTATTGGGATATAATGATTGCGCTTGTTAAAATCAGCAGAAAGCCCTCACCGGGAACTGTTGTGTTTAAATGCTTCCCTCTTGAGATGCAGCTCAGTGGGATTTTCTATTAGAATCGCCACAGGACAGGACCCTACAATGTGTTTCATCAAGACCACGTTTTAAAGGGGAACTAAACATTTGTGCATTGTTTTGTTCCTAAGTGAATGGCATGGAGAAAATGCAAGACACATTTTAAAGCCTTGTTCTTTCCATGTCCCACCTCTTCTAATTCAATTACTCACTTGCTGCTTCCTGAACCACCAACTGCTAAATCTTTTCACTTTGTTCCTAAATACAGTATTACTTTCTAGCACATGTGCCGTGTCAAATTCACAGTTCTAGCCTATTCAAATTATCCATGCAATTTCCTTTATAAGTGCGGAGGGATCCCCTTACTCCCACAGCAGGTTCTCATTGAGAAAACTCTCCACTGATAAAGTTTGTATTGGCAGGTATATATCACAGCACAGGGAGTATAATGTCTTCATTCCTGTAAGTCTAGGTTTTGCTGCACACTACGCCAGTATGTGAATGTGTGTGTGTTAATACAGTATATCACAGCTTCAGCAACACCAGGTGCTGGTTTTCAGAGGTTAGGGAGGAAGTTCAGCAATCCTCTGTAATCAAGAACATCCTTCACTGTCATTTCAGCTCCTTTTTAGATATAGCTCCCACCCTGCTGTTATCTTGCCCGTGTTGTGCCCTCCTTGATTCAGTGAGAGTCCAGTCTTGTATAAAAGACCCAAGAGGCTCAAACAGGCTCTGGGGATAGAGTGAAGGCTACCGGAATTCCCGTATGGAATCACAAAACCTTATCATTGAACTGAACACCTCTGCAAATATAATTGCACAGCGGACAGCAAGGCCTGTTATTACGAACCAGATAACGCAGAGTGCGCACAGAAGATTGCATGTTTACACTTGATGTTAGATCCTCTCTGATTTTTTTCAAAGCACAGGTAATGACACTACTAGCTTGACTATCAGACTTTTGGGAAGTCGTGAGAGACAGCTTCTGTGAAACTATTCAACAATTTGCCTTGTTTTGCAAAGTGGGGCTGTCCAATGAGTCTATTTCTATAGATTGTTCCTAGGTAGAGTTTGTGGTTTTGAATGAAACAATTCAGCAAACAGTGAAAAAATTAATTTAAATAATTCAACTTGCTGCTTGTATTGTCAAATTTAAATTTCCATTAAATAAAATATATTTATATTTTCTAATATATTTAAAGGTAAATGCAATTTTTTTTATTGCCACCTGAAAGTAAAATTTAGCATATGTTGGCATTTGAAAGTTTAAAAATGTATATTAAAATATATATTTCCTGAAGCTGCATTGTTTACGAAGCACATATATTTTGGCCAGAATGTAGGAGAATTATTTTATGTGCCATATTACCTCTTCTAATAGAGTGCATGTAGTGGTTGTCATTTGTAAATCACTTTGGATAAAAAGTGTTTGCTAAATTACTAAATAATAAATTACAGCGATTCAGCAATAAATCTGCAGTGTTTGTATCTGCTAAACTATCAGCTTTATCATCTTGCCCTGTTGATGTGCAGAGTATATAATGAAAAAGTGTGCTCCTATCTGAGCCTCATTGGGCCTTTATCTAAGCCTCTATATCACACTCTTGCCTAATTTATTGCTCCATTTATCTTTATGTAACTCTGTTTGACAGTGTTTGGACAGCTAGTGTTTGTCTTTTTGTCATGTAATTTACAAAGCCTACGCCTCTCTGAAAAATCATCCTATTACGATATTTTTAGTAGCATAAATATTTGATAGATTAAGCAAGATAGCATTATATTTCTGACATGTTTAATCACCTCATACCTAGAAAAAGAATACCCAATTTATCCTGTTTAAAATTCTACAATAAATAATATTCTATAATATTTTCTAAATATTTTTTAATCTTTTTTCATTTATTATGTAATAAAAATCATTACATTATTATTTTCAACAAATGCATAGGGGTGAAGATAGCTATTTAGGATTTGAATTGTAATTGTGTACAATGAAACTGCATTGCATTTGATGCAGCAAAAAGTAAAGAGTGTGTCTTGGTTTCCTGTTTTTTTGGGTTTTTTTCCTGAATGCACTTAGCTTCACTATCTCCCACATTTAGCCTGTGCAAGGCCAAGATAAAGTAACATGGGCCTGGGGCTAGAAGGAATGCACTTCGACAAGTTGCCCTTGAGTCACACTTCATACATTCAGGGAAGTGTCTGAAGGTCACCAAATATTCATTTGCTAGTTCCTTAATGTTGCATGACCTTTCAGTTCCTTAAAGTGCTCTGTAGGTATCTATCCACAAAATCCCCTTGTAATTTAACATTCTAGACAGGTTTCTTATCTTCATATTTGTTGATATGGGAACAGTAATTGGTATGCACGAGCAATTTTAGCATTTTTGCCCTTGGCATGCAGTGTTGGAACAGGGCCAAATGCTCTGGCCTTTCAAAGCAGTCACAGTGACTAAGCATCTCTGTAAGAGGACCCTAACCACTTCTAAGTCTGTAAGAATGCACATACCATACTGTACGAACCAGATATCTTGCACACACATACTGTAGGCCAGGGTTCAGCCGGAGCACTCCTCTCAGACATGCTCATTTGTGAAACATGATCCTTCTTATCATTACGAGACAGTTCAGCTAATTCAGTGGCCTTGTGCACTGTAAGGTGAGCGAGGTAATGCTCACAGTGACACAAAGACACACACACACACACACACACACACACACACACACACACACACACTATCTAAAAGTTTATACTGGGAACAATAAGCTTTGTCTATTCATAAATCTGATGAACAGGCAAACTGAGCCACACATGGTTGGGACTACCTTTTACCTAGACATATTGCAGTACATGTCTTACTCTGCAATTTTAGATTATTCAAAGCCATATTACCTCATCCAGAGCTATTTGCAAATTTTCTGTTGCCAACTTGTGACCTTGGTTTGCTAGTCATCACCTGATACCACACCACCACACACCAGTTTGTTTCTATTTTTTATTAACTGTTTAAACTGTGTACACTGCAAAAAAAAAAAAAAAAGGAAAAAAGTACAACCCATTTTCTGCCAGGACATTATGCATTAATTTTCTGGATATTTATATTAACTCTAACAACACAATGCAATGCATTGCATCATTCAAAACGCAGGTAAATCACCTGTTTAAGAAACTATTTAGATTTTTTTTGTCTAAATCATTATTACAAATTGTTTAAGATTACATTCAAATAAAGTACATTTATAAGTTACATTACATTTAATTTTACTTAATTTTTTTTTTTTTTTTTTTGGAAATGAGGCATTACTGAACCTGCTGCTTTTTAAATGTACAATTATATATATATATATATATATATATATATATATATATATATATATATATATATATATATATATATATATATATATATATATATATATATATATATATATATATATATATACTGCTGCTATAAATATAAAACCACTGCTATAAATAACGCATTTGTATTTTTTTTTTTTGTATAGAGCTAGCCCCGGTCCCTTTTTCCCCTGTTCCAACCATGGCAAGGTTTCTTGAAAATATTACATAAAAATCTATATGTTCTGCTTCAGATAAGATTCGCCAGTCTATTATCGACTTTTACAGCTAATAGTTTGGCGATAACAGCACACACGCAACCGCTGTTGACGCTCTCTCTGTGTAACGTCTTCCTGTTTGATGCAGCGCGTGCACTTGTTGAGTTCAGCGCTATTTAAAGGGGAAGCAACATGGCACACGCTTTAGTCAAACAGGAATCTGTCGAGTGGGAGATGCAGAAGTCAGCAGACCAAAGCAAGACCTTTGTTTACACGAAGAAGAGGGGGTATGATGTTACACGCAACCCCCACTTAAATAAGGTAAAAAAAGAGACAAAACTTTAAAACGTTTTTTAAAAAAATACATTTTGTGTTGACTGATTGCTAATACTACAGCAAGGCAGTGGATATCAGTTTCGAGAGGAACTATATTTAGACTTAAAGGGCCACACACTTTCTTTGTCCGCAGTTGCTGTCCGTGTCTAAAGCGAGTCCGTTTGTAGTTTAAAGGTGCTAGTAAACAGACGTTGGTCATGACGTGCCACCTTCAGGACCAGCGCATTAAGTTTAACATATTTAGTTTGTATTTACCAGTCGAAATGTCCACAGATGTTGTTATTAGCCCTCACATTACGCTATACTTCAAAACAGAGAACAATACAAGACTCATAATCTTATTTATAATCTTTTGGTAAGATCAACAGCAGCCTCTGTCCAAGGTGCTGACCAGTCGTTGCTATGGCATCACCTTAAGAACTTGCTCTGAATGTGACAGTGATGCTGCAGAGTCCAAATATTTGCTTTGTTTGCTTGCATGTATAATATATGTACTGAATTAAAACTGAAATGTTTATATTTATTAGGGCTAGAATTCAATTTGCTAATGCAAGTTCTTATATTTTATTTTAAATATTCACTCTATAGGACATGCATTGCTCTCAAGCGTTCCAAAAATTAAATTGCCAGACATGCTAGTTTAGGGCCGGCTTATAATATTACAGTAGAGAGCAATTTACCTTTTAACCTTAAAATGAACAATTTTTGGTAACTAAAAGAATTGCTTAAATTAAGAGAAAATCTTTTGAAGTTTACTCTAGAGGTGAAACAACAGATTCTTGCTCTTTTTTCATTCTGACCTTGAATGAAAACATGACTGACCTTAGCCAATTGACTGGTGCCTTTATTGTTTGTTTAACATTGGTAGTGTTTAGCTTTTGCTATTTATTCAGTGTGCAGTCCAAACCTCCCAAACATGACTATGATTCACTGCTATATATGTTATATATATATATATATATATATATATATATATATATATATATATATATATATATATATATATATATATATATATATATATATATGTGTGTGTGTATATATATATATATATATATATATATATATATATATATATATATATATATATATATATATATATATATATATATATATATATATTCACTATGTTTTGTGTATATTTATTATGTATATATACACATGCATGTGAGTCAAATATAAATTTTTGTTGTTATTCCCAAAACATTTAAAGGTTTTCTGTTTAATATAATTGCAATTACATTTTTGTTTTTGTGAAAAAAAAAAAGATACATTTATTTATACAGATACCTGATTTACAGAAAACACCCACTAAAATGCCATTCAGTGTAACAGTTTTGTCAGGCAAAATATTAATATTAAAACTAATTAGTTTTAATTTTACATTTTTTATCCTAGTTTTTGCCTATTTATCAGTGAGATTTATTTACTAATTTAATATTTTATATGCTTCTTTATTCTTTTATATATTTCCATATGTACAAGCCACAATAAGCACATTGTTAGAATTTTTACTCAAATATTGTGCTACACTAAACTTTATTTCAACCAAATTACTTACATTTGACTGTGCTTTTTTTCTTTTGATGAGGGCATCTTGATATCTTTGTATTACAGATAAATATGCTGTGTTTATAAAACTAAATATATTTATATATAATATAAATGATATGAGTATAAATAAATACATATAAATGCATGTAAATATTTTTAAAATGTATACTGTGTTTGTGTATTTATATATATACATAATAAATAGACTACATACTTTATCTTATTAGCAGTTATATGTCAGCATTCGACCCTGATTTGTAACTCGCTCTCACTGATCTTTGGTCAATTTCTCTTTGGACTTTTCTAGTCCTTTGCTGCGTGTGCCTGCACTCTGCTCTTTTCTTTTTATTAAGGTGGACTTTACGTCCACTTGAATCATTTGCGTCAGTTTCCCGTGCTGAAATGAAGGACCATAGTCTGATCAAACGTCACGTCTCTTGGCATTCAGCCACAGGTCAGATACTGATGACAACACAGCGCACCGCCTGTCGTTAAGGTTAATGACTTCTAATCTGCACAAGAGATGCCATAGAATGAGGTCATATTTTCAATCCAGGTGCACACTACCAGAAAGCTCTGAAAGGTGTCTTTATGTATACATGAATGCATAGGGTGGGTTGAGGTATGAAGATCACCGGTCTGTGTGTTGTCTTTTTTTAGTGCACACTCCAGTCATTTCGGCTATGTTGACCCCGGTTAAAAAATAACATTTTCGTAGGCCTATAAATGATGCAGAGGCACTCTTTAATCAAGACTGGTTATTGAAGTAAAACATTTTCAGTGACCCACTCATTATAGAGGTCATGATGCTGTTTTTTAAGAATATAGGCTGTGTTTTTAGATCACTTTAATCTGAAAAGGTCTTTCTGTAAAGGCAAGACGTTAAATATTTATAATCGACCTTGGATATTGAGTTCAAAAGCTTATTACTGCAAAATAAACTAAGGGTTGACATGTGGCTCACGGGCATGTTGCGAGTACAGTGTCGACTTCAATGTAATTTCAGCTGATGTGTTATTTTGAATAATTTGAATAGAAAAACTTTGATTTGTGTTTTTGCATTTATAGGTGAAACTTTATCACCCTCCACAGTCCCCTTTGCTGTAATCAAACAAAATCTTTAAATAATGGCTCTCATTAATACGGCTCCCGTGTCTGTGATGCTGGAAGTTGCCAGACTGGTGCCACAACTTAAAGCTAATGTGGTGCTGCGGGGTGTGAGAGCAGCTCTAATGCTTTCATGTTTTTATGACGTGGCTTTCCAGTTCCACCCACGTCCTTGCCTCTAATGAGCTAAATTCAGTGTTATTGTCTTGTTTTATAGACAGAGACGTGATTTAATGAGATTAATTAAAAGAGAGGCTCGGGTTTCGCTGCGTTTCTTTGTGTGCTTGAGAAACAGTCTTTGCTGAAGGCATCAGGAAAATTGCGTGAAATGCGAAATCTCTGACGTTATAATGGAAAGGGGATTGCATAAACAAAAAAAATAACTTTCAGCACTGAAGAATAGATGCGATTTATATCACAATTAGCGGAGCAATTATCAAACAGCTAAAGTGGTTACATTAGAGTCAAGTTTGAGAATGGATGGGGAATGAAGAATTACTTTATGCAAGGAAATGACATGAACATTTTTTGAAAGTCACATATTTTTAAAAGTTAGGAAAATCTTTGGATCTTGCCCTGAGATAGATGGATGAGTTATGGAGGTAGAACTGTTGGGTAAATCTAAATAAATAGATAAATAGAGTTAAATAATGAATGAATAATAAATGAAACGTATTGATGAATAAATGTAATGTGATCCACAGAGACATTTGTGCAGCGATCTACAAATGTACAGGGCATGATTCACAAATCAATTCCAGGCAAAGTTGTGCTTGCGACATAAAAAAAGATATCTGTGAATATTTTTTTTATTTGCAAATCACATTTTATCTGTCAATATGTTTATTTTTTGTTCCTCTTTTTACATTTATTTGTGGATCATAAACAATTCTACCCCTATAGATATAGATAGATAGATAGATAGATAGATAGACAGATAGATAGGTTAGATAAGGTCAATGTTTATAGAAAACTAATAAACTGAGGTTTGTTACCCCCAGACCAACGCAGCTGTTTACCACACAGTACTTTGGTCAAATGCTTACGTCTTTGTTTACGCGCGTATATTTTCTGGACTATGATGTGTCGGTTGGACATTGCTAACTTTAAAGTTTGTGTAATCAATAAAATATCAATCATTCATCTAATGGCTCTTATTTCACCCTTAGATACTCGCTTGTAAATACAGTCCCACATCTAGTGAAACATTTGCTCTTTCATACAGCTCTCTGAAAAGCCAACCTCCAGAACCCATGACCCAAAACAAGGAAATTAAGAGAGAAGGTAGGAAATGACCCCTGAGAGGAGCTGTGCGAAGCCGTACACTCGGTACACTGTGGTTCTCCAGTGGCGCATTGTTGCCTTCCCATGGGCCCTGCAATCACAGTGCTCGAGTGTTCTCCTGTTTTCTCGCTCTCAGCTGCAGAGAAGCAGAGGACAACATGCTAATTGATGCTGTGGGACTGCAAGCGTAGAGGCCTCACGTTCGCAAGCTGGAGTTTACTCTCAGCGCCCCTCCCCGGTATCCCCTCTGACCTCCTCCCTTCTCAACAGCCCTTCCCTGTCTCTGCCTGAAGTGCAGGCAGGATATTATCCTTGTGTTTGAAGGAAGCTTTGCACAGTAAGAGACGAGAGCGAGGAGAAAGAGGTCTCTGTGGAGCAAAGGAGAGAAATAGGGAGCTGCCCTGCTCTCCACAGACCTCCTCTGTGTCTCTGCTTTATCTCTCATTAATGACCGCCTGTGTGAATCGAGGCCAACAGCGCTGGCCTCTGGCTCCGTGCCATGCCAGAGACCAAAAACGCAAACAACGCAGCACAAAACTCTCCTAGCATCCAAGCAGAGATCCTGTTTCACATGGGGAAATGTGCTTTTAGGAGCACAGGTGACTAACAGATGCCTATTCAACTTGAGGTGGAAAACAAGAGCTCAGTTGGAAATGTGGCACCTTTTGGGCTGAGCATTGGAGACTTTAAGGCCCCCTTGTGGTTGATATGTGTGCCAGTTGCCACCAAGTGTCACTGAGCTATTGTTAGAGACAAAGAGGTCTGGAATATCAGGGGAAATTAGTCTGTTAGCATTCATTTCAATGGAAGTAGCTACGTGATTTACAATCTTTAGCGAAGCTTAAATTAATTCATGCAGATAAACCTCCATATCAACCGACAAACGTGCTTTGCTTTATCTGGTTCATTAAAAAAAGAAATGAAAACTCTAATCTGTCTACCTGCTGATAACCTGTAATTCATATAATATAGTACTGTTTTTATTTATTTAGTCAATGGAGAATGGAATGGAGAAAATGCTTCTTTTTGCTGCTATGCTGTGTATTTCCAGCATCTACCAGCAGGGGCTAAGCGCTATAGGCTAACAAGAGCATTGACACAACTGCTGTTTTCCCAGCAGCACACATGCTTGTCCTGTTCGGTTTCAAATGTGGACTTGCATTTTAATGAATGTAAATATGGGTGAGGTGCATAAAATAAGCAAAATGTCAAAGGCTGTCAACTGTAACCAAGCGCAGAGCTTTTCGGTATGAAGTAAAGCAGGCCAGTGATATTTGGTTGCAAAATTTGTCACAATTTCATTGTCTACACGAATCAATTTAAATTAATAAAATGTAATTGTCACTGGCATTGGGAGAATAAATGATGTAATAATAATAATAATATAATGTATAGAAATTCATGCATTATATGTTGTTCTATACCAGAAAAAACCTACTAGCCTAATAATAAAAATACTGTGTTAAGTGGAATAATTTATCAATAAAAGGAAGTCCACATAGTCTGATAAGTTGCGCTGTGATGTGTGTTTGAATTTTGCTCAGTCCTTTATATTTTCATTGTGTTCAGTGTAATTCCATAGAAAGAACATTCCTGAATTTAATTAGTTCCTTTTATATATACATATATTTGTTGGCAGACATCATTTTCATCTCTTTCCTTGTCAGATGCTTTTTTAAAAAAAATAAATGCATGCGTTTTGCTCAGAAAATTTAATGAATGAATGGGGTTTTATTTCAATGCTGTTTTCATACTTAGTTAAAGAAGGGTGCATAAAGTAAATCAAAGAAAAAGCCAACTTTATGCTAAATCACAATGGGACATCATTTAAAAAAATTCCCATGATAGAAACTAACAAGACTAACAGATGTTCTGTTGGCATCTCAAACATGTTAATTAGTTTCACTTCTAGCCTATAAGCTGTAAAAATGTTCTCGGGGAGTTTGAGGCAACATAATGTCACGTTGTTATATCAAAGCTCCTTTTTTGATGGATTGTGCCGATGCAACAAAGATGATATCTGCTATATCTTTGAAAAAAAAATTTTAAATTTAAAACAAGCAATCGAAGAGTCTGCTATAACATAACATAAACAGAATTTTATCATGCATTTGGTGTGGATGATGCAAGATTGCAGTATTAGGAGAGGGCCTATGTACATTGAACTGAGATGCTTATAAATGTGTGTAGAGTCTGTTTGCTAATGACAAGTTGATGAAACAGGCTCGGTTTTGTCTGGACTGGAGAGGAAGTAAGCTCAGGTGCTGCTGTCGGTCACCTCTTTCTAGGTGGGCTCCAACAGTGTGTATATATGTATGGCAGTCCAGGTGTGCCCAGGTGCATATGATAGATACTGACCACCCACAGGGCAGCGGTAAAGCATTCCAGCACTAGATGTGAGTAAAGTGGTTAAATGAGGAAAGTGCTCTACTGTTCACAGAGAGATTAAGTGCCAGTCACCCTTATCCAACTCTACACAGACACACACATGCATGCGTGCACATACAGATCGCCCGGACCGCCTTCTGATAGCGATCTCCAGGCTTATTTGGTCTTCACATTTTTCTCTTTGACAAATTGTTAGATTCCAGACAGTGTTTCAGCAGAACAGTATTTAACCGAGACATGATGCAATTAGTGACTGTGGCTTTTGGAATCATTTTGTATTCGTATGTAAAATGTACCACATTCACAACATCTTGTTAACACACTCTCAGCCATTCCGCTGTAGATACACTTTTTTATCATTGAATCATGCCGAATAATGAATAATTTGAATCGACAAACCTTAATAAAAGTGGATGTGCAAAAATATTACAAAATGATGTTATAAAACCAACGTTATGTGTGCTTTGGTATTCAGAAAAGAGATTTCATCTGTCAAATCTCATTTGTTGATTTTTAACAAGATTTTTCCTTTGGTTGTCAGATTTGATTTCAAATCCAAATTGCTAGTTTTTGCTTCTATATCTAACTAATTAAATAAAATGCCCTAACAAATGAGGCCAGACCTAAGGCGGTATAGTGATGTAAAGCTCTAATCTGATACATATGCTCTGGAAGGTCTTGACAACTGAAGGTTAAACAACATATCTGGGAGATATGACACATATTAATATCTATTATACTGTCAGAAATGAAGGTACAAAAGCTGTCACTGAGGCAGTATTTTTTCAAAAGGTACATGTTTGTACCCAAAGGGTTCATTTTGCTTCCTTAAAGGTACATTTTAATACCTTTAAGGAGGCAAATAGTCTACATATTTGAACCTAATAGGTACAAAACTGTACCTTTTGAAAAGGTACCACCCCAGTGACAGCTTTTGTACCTTTTTCGAAAGAGTGTATAAGCTTTGACTGGTCTTTTTCATTACTGATGCACTGAAGATTTAAAAGAATTTAAAAAAACAAATTAATAGCAACTTGAGTACAGCGCTTATCAGATTTGTGGACTCTACATGGATTACATATACAGAGTATTTTGTGAAGAAGGGGTGAGAGTGATCTCATTTTGAGGGGCTCACGGGATTTTTAATCTGCTCTGATTTTGTGCTTGCTTGACTTTTCTACTTAGACTGCATGAGGAATTGAGAGAGTGGTCACAGTCTTTGCTCACAGAAAATGAGAAGGATTTTTAAACCTACTGCCTTTTGTCTTTTGTTTTCTTAAAGATGTGCAGATTTTCACATGGATGGCCACCCTGTGGGTGGGCATGTGAATGACTTAACTAGATGTAAGGAGGATGTGAATGAATGGTGTCGAATTAAATTCCAGGCACGATGTTAGCCCCAAAGGGAGAGTGATGCTGATACTGTGTAGCAAAGAGGTTCAACAGTCACTATGTCAACAATTCAGTGCAAAATAAATTCAGGAAGTCATACAAGAAGACAGGAATATATTTCTCACAATTTAGACATTTTTAGTTTATATTTCACAGTTTGGACTTTGTTTCTCACAATTTTGAGAACAAAAAAATAAAACTATGAGGTATAAATAACTCTAAATAACTCAAAATAATAATTTTGATATATAAATTTTGATATACATTTTTTGTAATGTCTAATTCTGAAATATAAACTCTCAACTGCAACAACAAAAAGAAGTGTGAGATAAAAAGTACCAAAAAAAAAGTGTTCGGTGGCAGAATTGTGAGATGTAAACCTAGAATAGCAAAAACCAGCGCAAATGTGTTTTTATATATAAAAATTCTAAGTTTATGCAGTATCCCATTTCTTATTCTGTTCCCAAAAAAGAATTTTGTAGAAAAAAAAGGTCTCAATTACTTTTTTAAAATCTTTATTCTGTGGTGGAAACAGGCATCTGTAAGTACATTTTTAAAAGGTTTTTCCTTAATAGGGTGGAACAATGTTCATCAATTTTTATCAAGTTAATTTAGCTTTTCTTTTTTTTACATTTGTGATTGTATGAATCTACTGAATCTACTCCTTCAATAGATGCTTTTAAAGAACACACTCAGAATACGTATAATAATCACTGTTGTTCCATTTATCACTAAGCAAAATACCCGTCTCATTAAGTAGCACTCATCTACATCAACTTAAACATCAAGGTTGTTTTGGGTGTTGCTTGATATTTCTATTTGTCCTTTTATAATTTATTAACACATGAAGGCCAACATATTTCAAAGCTTTAAAAAATATGGTTTGATATTTATCATAAGCAATTTTTGTGGGAGATTGGAATCTATAAAAAGTAGACTTATCTTCCTTGAGCTCAGTATGTGTCCACTTAGAAAGACTTCTGTTCATGATTTTGGCTCCTGCTGTGTACGTGTATTAGCAATGCATGAATACATTTTAAGTTAAAATCTTTGATTCTTAGATCTACAGATGCAAAGAACAAAATGGCTAGATGAAATATTCTTTTTATTAAATAAATATATTCATTAATTAAATATTATATTTATTAAAAATACAGAAAATTGAACAAAAGAAAGGCATAGCAAATTAAACCTAGATGTGTTTAGAATAGAAGAGAATATAGATTACAATGTCTAAGCAACAAAAAACTCGACAAAAGGAGACGAGCACAAACAAATGAGTGCAATTTCTTACATCTGTCAGTTTCCCTGGGATCATTGCATCAGACTTCAACTTTTTTCAGGGCTATTTAACTAACAATCCATTTAGTCATCCATCAGATGGCATTCATAGATAGAAACTTTTAATGATAGCATTCCAGTATTTTGCTCTGATCTGAAACGTGATTTTTTGGACAGCGTCACAGCATATGGAAGACCATTTAATGAAGAATCAAGTTTACTTTTCCTGTTGGAAAAAAGCTCTTGCACAAGGTCTGCTTTCACTGCTCTGCTCTGTCAATTTGCTTGGAACAGCTAGTGCAGAATGTCTGGTTGTTTTTATTTAACACTGTCATTGGTGTCTGTGACATTGAGATTTTATGATTGGATGTGAGGTGAAGTGTCCTTGTCGCTATGGCACAGCTTGAGTAGCAAGTGAAAAACAACAGCAGACGCCCTTGACTCATCATTATCTGATGTTTGTTAGGATAGCAACAGCATTTGAGATCAAATCAGAAAAAATGACTTCTTCTATCCAAACATCAAGAGAAAATTACACTAGTCACCCATAATTCAAACTAATGGGCCTATTTTAATGGACAGTATATGGAAAAATTCATCTGACATGCCGATGGTAGTTTATTCTTTGTATCGAGGACATGATGCATGCAAAAGATGTCACTAACTAAGTTATCAAGGTTAAAAAAAAAAACAATGTTTTGAGCAACTAATGGTTACTAGCCATATTCATTTCCTTATAAACAATGAGCATGAGACACAACAGTGGACATTATGTAGAAATATTGTGATGGGAATTAATAGCTTATAATCTTAAAGTTTTGTTTAGATATCCACATATGAATTCTGAACCCTCTTTATGAACATATTTAAAACTTCACTGTTAATATAATGCAACTATTCGTGCTGCAATTGAATGATTTGGTGGATATTCAAATGATTTGCAAATAAATTACTCTTTTGAATCAGTTCTTTTAGTCAGTAGCTAGCAAATCTTAAAATAATACAGACGACTGATGTTTGTAGCTGTTTTTCATTCAGCAAAACATATCACATATAAAAAAAAAAACAGAAAAGAAAAAGAAAGCAAGATTAAGTTGTTATTTACCTTAAATCCGTTTAAACCAAACCAGAAAAAAACAATGTATTGTTTGGCAGCACTGTATCATTTGCACTTTGGCACCCTGACACAGTCTGAAAAGTGAGAAGTAGGAAAGTAAAAAGCCTAACACTTTCTCCTTTTATTGGTGTAAATTTAATTTTAGGCTTTTCAAATATTATGTTTCGATCTGTCACCTGTCGAGTTCTCATATTCATCCATATTCTGAGTTTCTGATTCGTAAAGTCTCATTACAACGTCCTGCAGTTCATGTTTTTTTTCTAGATATTTATAGATTGCTTTGTTTCAGGTTGCCTTGTCACCTAGGTCATCTCTCTGTACTGGAAAACTCTCCTCTTCGGTTTCCTATTTAATCTTTTCTTTAGTTGTTCTGGTACTATTCCCTAGTGCTCTGATGAAAAGATACAGCTGGAGATGCCTGTTTTTGTTCAAAGAGAGATGATGACAGACCATTCTGAGAATGATAAAGGCAAGTGGTGCACATTTAGAAGAAATGCAGAATAAAAAAACAGTGTCAGGGTTGTTGTACTTGAGAACAGGTAAGCCTAAAATTCACATAAACTATAAACTGGTTCTTCAAATCTTATTGGTTGAACAGAGATGTTGATCCAAAACGTCACACTCAGCAAAACCAGGTTCTGTCTTGACCACGAGGGCTTGGAATTTTATTTTACATCCATTATGCAATTGGATCTTCAGTGTCTATTAATTTAATAAAAGAAAGGATGTCTCCTATTTTAACTAGAATAAACCTAGTCTGGCCTGTGGCATGTCCTGACCTTATTTCTGCTTTTTATACTTTTATTTCAAGACCCATTTAAATAAAAGTTGTTTGGTGTTTAATCTTATACATTTTTGCCAGAAGGTATAAATAAACGAATAGTACACCTAAAATGAAAAATGAAAATTACCTCACCCTTAGGCCATCCCAGATGTATATGAGTTTTTTCATCACTTAATGTCTTGTGAAGTGAAAAACTGTGTGTTTGTAAGAAACAAACAATTAATGTTGTTTCTGGTCAAAATATCATGCTATAATCCATAATAATTCTTCCTCTAGGGAAAAAAATCCATGCCCTGTTGTCCTTTTACATTCCACTAACATCGTTTAGTAATGTTTTGGACTGTTTTCACCTATAAACTTTGCTTGATGTGGCCATATTTATCTCCTGATTTAGCCAGGACATATTTGGAAATAAAGCAATATTTTAACCAGAAGCTATGGTTTGAAGTATCTTTAATGCAATGTTTCATTTCCAGTTCTGATGAAATGTAAAGGTTTTAGCAGACACGTTTAATTGTATTTCTTTTCTGGGACATATCAATGACTCATTCTGCACAGTTTTTTGTATGATTATTGCATATGACTCTCTATATGTCTCTAATAGAAACTTAGCAAATAGTGAATGGTTTGTGACTGTGTATTAACTTTTTAGAAAGGGTATGAATCCTGTCATATGACAACAGGCACAATGAGCAGCAATAAAAACAGCAAGGGATAAAAGCTATCTTCTTTATAAATTATCTCCTTGTAAATGTCACCTTAGAGACATTATTTTTATTTAACAAGATTTGACTGAATATTCAATACAGCTTTTTTCACGCAAGCTCTAACACCTGCATTCCAGGCCTATAAAGATTTCACTTGATGTTTAAAAGTCTACCAGCCATCTTGAACTGAAAGAACATTTTACAACTTTAACAGAAAGCATAGAAATCTACCCCCTTTTACAACCCTTTGGTACCTTTGTGGACAACGTGGTGACTCTTTTGAATGAAAAATTGAATGCAAATGAAAGGGAATTTCACTGTTTGTGATCTGTTTATGTCCCATAACTATGGCAACCCTCATTAGCAGTCATCTTACTTAACATAGCAGGGTCAAAAGTCAGAGTGTGACTTTTAACAATTAAAGAGGAGCACAAAAGAAAGTGCATTTCTAGCTTTGTGTCTATTAGGTAAATCCTTACTAGCCTCGCTGGAAACAGATGGCTTTGAATTGTTGTTTTTAGAAAATTTGCTGCTCTGTTGCTCGGCTGGATCGTGGCTTCTCAGATATGAATAGTTATTTAGATTAAAAGCATATTGACAGAGCTTTTAACAATGCTGCATTGTGCAGATGTGTACTTTAAGATTAGCATACCCACGTTCAGTCAGCCACAAAAATGTACAGGTGCGTGACTGGCTTTTTGTTTTTGTGTTTTAGTCTCGAAAAACCTTTTATGTGTTTGCCCCCATGAAAAGTTAATTCACAAGTTATTTTGACATTTAGAATAAACAATCAGATAAAGAAAATGATTTTGATGTTGACAGCATCTTTTCAGTCACAATGGCTTGCTGAAAAGTCCAGCGTACACCACAGAAATGTCTATGGTGCTCACAATTAATACAGTAAAAAATACCATTGTCAGGTAGTATATATATATATATATATATATATATATATATATATATATATATATATATATATATATATATGCATATATACATGACCTGAACAAAAACTATATATATATATATACATATATACATGACCTGAACAAAAACTATATATATATATATATATATATATATATATATATATATATATATATATATATATATATATATATATATATATATATAAATATATATATAATTTATTTATTTATTTTTTTTGATATTTTATTTATGTTTTTTTTTTGTTGGAGAAGGACCAGGAGCTCATTTGATTTAGAGCAGATCATAGAACAGGGAACATAGAACAGGGAATATTTTAATTTCATATGCCTGTTTTTTGTTTTCTCCTTCGAATAATAACAACCACTTCACAAATCGTTCCTAAAAGTGTTGTCTATTAAAAATTTATCTAATCATTGGATTCCTTGTTGAGCTGTCAGCATACTTTATACATCTAATGCTGTCTTTCGGTATTTTCTCATCCAGCTGCACAAGACTGTTAGAATATACATACATATTTCACTGCTGAGCTAAATATTTAGATCTATTTTACATAAGAACATTTTCATAGGATTCCTTGTGGAGCCGTCTGCATACTTGCTTTTTTCCTCAGTGCTGTTTTTTCCTTCGGGTTTTAGCTTCAAAAATGCAAAAGATTATTTTGTTTCAGTTTTATTTCTAATTAATGGGCAGGAAAAAAGACAAAAGTAAATATTTTCCAGATATTTTACACATTTGTAATATTCATGTAGTTTTCACAATCTAAATAGAGCAGTATACTTGAAAAATAAATGTTGCTTTTATATTTTTAGGTGATTTCTTAGAAGTGGATTGTCATATTCGATTTTGATAAAGAGATCTGAAATGGCACCTTTCATAGTGATACTTGTTAAGAGATAAGGGGTGAAGTGATTGTTATGTGAGTGTGTAGATTTGCTTATTAATGTTTTTGACATTGAACTTTTAGTATAGTGTCTGTGGGTAAACAGAGTAATCTCTGTGGAAAGTATCAAGCAGGCAAGTCAAGAATCTGAGTCATACTTCTGGTACCATAGTTTGCTTACCACTAAAAAGTGATACCACAATTCATAAAACACAGGGTTGGTTCAAAGCCAGACAGTCTAATATTGATGGAGGGGGATTTCTGTTCACATTGATATTTGTTGATGCAGCCCTCTCTTTTTGTTTGTGCTTGTGAGTCATGCCCTCCTCCAGCTGCTATAGGACTGTAATTTCAGTACTTTATTTATCGCTCACTGTTCAAGTACATATTTTTTAGAGTTTAGTATTAATGGTGCACATGTGGGTCTTGCTTATTGCGTTTTCCTCAAGGTTCACACGTGTCTGTCTTTCTGCATTTGAGATCATTTGCTTTTTGTTTTGTCTTCTTGCCTAGTTGGTTGCTTGCCATTTGAGGGATTCTTTTATAGAGTTTTTATTTACACAGACCAATAGCGATGAAATTTGTTTCTTGGACTTTCATGCAGTCATTGCAGATCAGAGGAAGTAAAGGAATACTTTTCCCAAATATGAAAATGCAATTTTTTAGCATTATCGTACGTTTGACTTTTTTAGTCCATTTAATTGAATGGGTAAAAACAGTTCACTGCTTTATTTTGTAGTTGGCAAAAGTCAAACAGGCTTGGAATGACATGAAGGAGAGTAAATAATGACAGATTTGCATTTTTGTGTGAACTATCCTTTTAACGAATGCTGCTTATTTCTCCTGGCTTGCTTGTGGAGGAGGGAACTGATAAACAAACATTCAGTGAGCAGGTTTAACCACTGTGCCACTCAAAATGGCATTCACCACACTCTCTCCACCCTTGACCTTCCTTTCTTTGGTTATCCTTAGTTTTTGTCTTGGCCATCAGCAGCTCTGTAATGGCTGCTTGTGGCCTGAATTAAGAGCGTGGGAAGATGCATATGGCATTAATACAGCAATTTAAGTGATGAGGGTGTTTATGAGAATAGCATGTGTTCATACATTCCCTATTTGGTCAGCTGGAAAGGTCTAGTCTGAGTTGTACCCGTGACAGCTTCTATTGGAACTGTGTGAAAAACTTTTTTGATTTCACCAACAGGCAGCCGAACCAGGAGACAGTTGGAAAAAAAACATTCTCTATCATCATCAGTGCAGAGCAATACAGCTCTCTGGAGTTGAAGGTGGATCATGTGATTTGTGCAATTAATTGATGTAAGGTAGCCTGGGACTTTTTGTCTCTGTGTCTGTTCACTCGCATGGCTGTTGCGTCAGGTCAAAGCATTCTCTTAAAAAAACTTTTCAGTGTTTTCGCTTGGATGAAGGTCTTCACTTGGTCATAGGAGAAACGTGAGAATGCGAGAAGCACATCAGAACAAAAACTCAGCCTCTGATCTCTGAGAAAGAGAGCCAGTTTGTGTATTTGACTGACATGAAAGATTTCCTTTCTCATGTCCTAAAATGGACCAAATTTCAAACCATGGTTGTAGCTAGATGAGGGTTATGTTTGATATGTAATTGTTGGTCTGTTCATGAAGATATGCATATGATGTTTTGTTTTTTTAACTATAGGCCCTGTGAAAGTCTTGCAAAAAAAAAAAAATCAAACATGCTTTTACCACTCTCATTTTTTCCCTCTAAAAGCAAAAATAATTCCCAGTAATGAAATTTCCCATTATTAATTGCAATTTCAATAAATGCAGTTTTTTTTACATTTCATACATTATTGAGATAATTAGAAAATTGTATCCTGTATACCCAATATACAGTTATTTGAATTTGCAAGTAATATTTACCTTTTTTATTTGTTGTTTTTACTTGTATGTCTTTAATTTTTTCTAATCTATGCAAACCTTTGGGGAATGTGGAAATTATGTGGAAATGTTCACCAGAGTGGAAAATATTTAAAAAATAATAATAATAATAATAATAATAATAATAATAATAATAATAATAATAATAATAATAATAATAATTATTATTATTATTATTATTATTATTATTATTATTATTATTTAAACAAACTATTAAAAGCAATTCATTTTTTTATGATGCTGGTTTTTCATTGTTTAATATTTAAAGTCTGGGTAACCAACTACTGGAACATAAAATTGCCCAAAATTGAAGAAACTCTCTTGAGCAATGCTTTGGTATCACTCCAAGAATATTAACTCAGTCCAGACTATGTGATAAGAAAAGTCAAATTTCAAATTATAAGGAATGATTTTAGAAAGCAGGGGTTATGCAGATGGCTCAACTCAACTTTTCTAACCATCAAGAACATGAAAATGCAATTTTTCTTCGAACGCAGCTCATTAAAGTGCTGTTGACACTGATGTGACACACGGACTCTCATGTATTCTCCATTACAGGATCAGAAAACATCACTTCCAATGTAAAGTTCCACTGAGGAACAGCCTTGCTTTGCTTTTCTTCTACCTTGGTGCTTTTTTGGCACCGTTATGGACCAGCTGCAACATTTTCCGTGTAGAAGTAACGGGAATTTCAGGATTCGGATTGAGTTGTTTGAACTGGAATCCCTGTGTTCTTCAACGTGACCTCTTGCTTGAAATCTAGAAGAGCTTTTGAAGGCTGTCGACTGGCTTTTGTCAGGTCAAATACTAAGCTTTTATGTTTGCCACAGAGTACTTAGTGCTGTGTGTTTGGGGTGGCGCTGGTCATGGCCAGCGTAGAAGGGTGGTGGCATTGATCTTCTGATTACAGGTTGGCATGCACACCAGTTTTCCTTGCTTGAGCTTGTGTGGGCATAACACACGCTGGCACACGACACACACTCTTTATTGTGGTTTTTACGCATGTGGAAGCATTCACACATTCCTGCTCTGCCTGTCCCTTAACTGCTACAAAAAGCAAAGCTGTAATAAGCTGAGCCAAAAAAAAATCATGGCAGACCCTATGATATAAGCATTTCTTTGCACTTTGTCTCTTAAAAGTCTCCCTGAAATCAAAATTAAAGGTGTTAGTATCAATACGTTAGCCTTAAAATTATTTATAATCTGTATATCTTATTTATATCTGCTTAGATATAGTCACTTCCGCCAAAAATGATCATTTGACATCACCTTCAGCTTCTCATCAAATCTTCTGACCAATGAAATGCTCAATGAAGCGCCCCCCCACCTACACTATAAATAGATGCTGAAGCTGCTGCTGAGATCACTTGTTCAGTGTAAGCATCTTCTGTACGGTGAATGTCGATGTAGGCGATAGGGACCGATTCAGGCAGTGTGAATATGCTTTCGATTTCGGGAGGTGGGTTGAGATCTGGTTTCATCTCAACAGTTCTCACAGCCTGACTGGCCTTTGTCGCCGGTCCAGAGACGCAATAGCATAAAGAGAATCGTGTGCTCGAGTCGGCATATATTGAACACTTTTAAAACCACACAGCCTCAGCGTGACTATGATCACTATTTTGTTTTAATAAGAGTTTTGTATGTAATCTACAGGGTAATTAGACTTTGGCTGTCAAATGCGGCTTTATCAAGCTCAACGGCACTGGCCAGAGCAGATGTAAAAAAACCACTATGTCTAATTTTCTTTATTCTGTTGAACACAAAAGATGTTTTGATGTTTCAGTGTTATTTGAACACCACTGGCATTCTGAATATCATCTTTTGTGTTCCACAGAAAGAAGAAAGACAGTTATTCAGGTTTGTGGGGCTGCACAATGCAATGCTGCACAATAAAACTAAAACTGTGATATGACTTAGTGTTATCATGAAATTGCAACGGCTGAAATTTATGTGAATACATGCACTGTCTCTTTGTTTCACACAATCGTATCCCTGCTTCTGCACTAAGCGTTGATCATTTATAATGTGCATGTGTAACCGTCTATCCAAACTTGTAATGAAAAGTACTGATGCACCCATTCTACTTTTTCCCCCCTGATAATCAGCTTCACTTGTATATGCCACAACGCAGAGAAGAAATCTCTAATTCTGTTTCATGGTGGCTTTGAAGTTTTCCTGCGGTTTTTCACTTGAGTGTAAACTATCCCTTTAAGTGCTTTTAAATGATGCATTCATAGACTCTTTACTCTATTTGCCATTCTTTTCATCTCCTACTGTTTACAGTCCTGTTGTATACTGCACCATATATAGAGCAAGATTCGCAAGTCTCGCACTCATCTTGGCATCTTGGCAAGGCCGCGTTGCTCCTAACCAGTGCCAAGTTCCTCACCATTTCCCACGCCAGCCCCGCCAGGAGCTCTGGGACTCATTGCTCTAATCTTGCCATCCATGCGTGCCATCAAACAGACCACTTTCCCCAGTCCAGCCATCCATGGCCGTGATCAGAATGCCAGTCCTGGGGCCTGTGGACATGCCCTCCGAAGTTCCGCCCGCAGCTCCATTGTCAAAAACATTAATTTGCCGCTTGGGCCCTGTTCCACCGATGTCTCCATTACACATATGACACAAGGAACCATTCAGTGTTCGTAGAGCTGTCTGAGCAATTATATTTGACTAGTTAGAGCTGTTCTCGTTGAGATTGTCTGTTGCTGTTGCTTTCAATTCATCATCAATCTTCTGAAATCACTAGTTACAGGAATATGTTGGCGTGTAGACACCCTGCCAAAGCACATTTATCTATTCGCATGTGTCAGTAAAGGTCAATGAAATGCTTATTTCAGACAAAGTTGTCTTGGATAGGTTTTCAACAGCTCTCCAGTCTTTAATATACGGTTTAGTTAGTGTTTTAACAACCATACAAACGAACAGAAAGGAAATCTGATGTAATCATAAGTGTCTAGGGATAGTCCTACATAAACCACCAGCTTTTGAGAGCAAAATAGAATGTTCGTTTTTAATCACAAAGGTTGCAATTCAGACATGGCAGAGCTCTTAAACACAGACCATCAGCGGCGCACTGTACAGTTTGCTTCGGAAGATGACAGACACGGTAAAAACTACAAATAACATCCAATGGCTACTGAGTAATAAGTATTTTTGCCACAGCATCTTTCTAGAAGCCGAAAAGTAATGTTACATGAGTATTTGACGTATGAATGTGTTCTATGGTGTGACTGTTAAAAAAAAAAAAAAAAAAAAAAACTCTAACAATGAAGATAAACCACTCTCATGCTATTTGTAACTTTAAGAATGAAGATACAATTTTATTATATTGTTTATTTGTATGTTAATTTTTTTCGACATTTTTATATAGGATACAGTATAATTTTTCTTTGTCAATTGCCGACATGTTGTTTATTGAGGGTTGTTGGGTGTATTTGTACTGTAGCTATCAGAATTTTAATTATATACAGTATACATAAATGCATACTGTATATATACATATATATATATATATATTTTAGAATTTAAATAACTGATATATTCTGTTATAAAAACAAACAGTATACACATATAAACAAATAATTATTATGGATGCAATTAATTGCGATTAATTGTTTGACAGCGCTAATTGTTTTTAGATTTTTACACATAATATATTTTTGTCTGTTTTGCCTGCTTTACTGCTTTTGATCTAATTTGGAAAATTTGCTTTTTGTTTTGTAAGTAAGTTTAATTGGCTTGCAGATATTACAGAAACATAGCATTTCATTTTTATCTTATGAAGCAGCAGAATCCTCAGAATGTTTATAAGGCAAGTTCCTTTTGGTTTCACTTGTGTCAATAACACCACATCTTATTGCACGTGTGCAGGCTAGTCTTCATGTGTTTACAAGGCCAAAATAATTTTTACAAACAGACCACTTAACATAACCAGATGAAAAAGGGCTGAAAACTCAGACTTGAATATACTTGTTTGAAAAGCAAATCTAGCACAGCCTTTCAGGGTTTTGGGCCTTTCTTAGTGGTTTCTCTGAAGGAGCAGCCAGAGGCGCGGCAATGATGATACAAGTCTGTCATTAAGGAAAAGACAGGCTTCCTTCTCTGCCACCACTTTCAGTCCTCACAGATATTTCTAAATAGGCTTCCATCTCTGTGGAACACAATCTTACCCAACAGGGCACATGTGGAGTCTGGTAATATGAACTCAGGGCCCCCTGGCTGTAGCATTTGTTTTGTAGAGTTCAGGGTCAGGGTAAATGTCAAGGGTCACGGTGGCAAAGTAGCAGTCTTGCCCCTTTGGCTGTGCGCCACACTGTGGTGCGATCCAACTGTGACCTCTGTGACCATTCCTTAGCTTTGCTTGCATTACAGACTTCCTCATATAACAAACAGTGAGTTGGGAATAGAGCTGTATGAGCAGCTACATAAGGCCTTTAAGTCATCTGAGACATATGGAAGGGAAATATGGGGATTTATTTAAGCTTTTCCAAACAATCCTTTGATAATACAGCTGCAGAGGCTTAGTTGAGAAAAGATTCATTATTGAAATGAATGCAAAGTATATACGTTTATTATTACTTTAGTAGCCCTTGTTAAATTTTTACATACTTCCACAGAATGCAAGTGTAATATAAACGTGAACAGAAAAAATCAACAGGAAATCGACATTGGCCCCATTCATAGTTTCTATAAAATAACATTTTATGTATACATATTTATATAAAATAATGTTAATGAAATAAACTGTTTTTATTTTCACATATTTTATTATCATAATGTTTAAAAGATGAATATTACTTTAATATAATCAGTTTTTATGAGGTTAGCAGCCATTGCTCCAGTCTTCATTTGCTAACATGGTGCTCAAAAGTGTGTATCGCCAACTTTTCTTACAATCCAAAAAATGTTCAATAAATGAATAATGTTTTGTCGTAACTTTTTTCTGAAATGTCACATTAGGGAAATAAAATGTATTCCAACATTCACTTCACTCCAATTTTAAACTTCTAAAATAAATAGTTGACTGTTCTGTGTGCTTTCTGCAGGGGATGGCCTTCTCCCTGGAGGAGCGCTTGCAGCTTGGCATTCATGGCTTATTGCCTCCTTGCTTCCTCAGCCAGGATGTGCAGGTATTGCGGGTCCTCAGAAACTACGAGTTAAAAAGGGATGACTTGGACAGGTGAGGAACATATTGTGCTGGCATTCGTCCTGTTGCTGTCAGACAGTCTTGCTCTGCTATTATTTCTTTGTCTCGTATCATTCTGTTGTTCCCTGTAACTACATTTCACACATATCAGATCAAAGGAATAGTGTTAGATATAAGACTTGCTGTTGTTGCTGACATTTGGACAATAAAAGCTGATCCTTCTGTACTGCAGAGGGGCTTTTGTTTTCTGAACTGCAAAGCAAAGGGACATCAATAGATGAATACCCCTGCTGGTTGAAGGGACATAAAAGTCATCATCAAAGTATCATCTAAATAGCACAGAATTCATTCGCTCCTGCTGTTATGCCACTCCCAAAGCAGTAGGGGATCTGTTCCCATATTTTGCAGGCGTGGAAATTATGTTTCCATCATATCTCAAGGCTGTCTTTGCCAGACAGAGGACAAAATTTATTTCTGGATGGGTCACTTTCATTTGATTGACCCTGACCTCAGCACGCATATTACTGACTGCTGGAGCAATGAGAGATTCTTTCCCAGACTATCAGAGTTATTTTGATGTTTGCTGCTTGAATTTTTGACGAGAAACATTCCAACATTTTTTATATAAATATTTGAAGAGTATTTTTGAAAAAAGAGAGTAAAAACATTTATTGACTTGGATTAGGGAGACAAATAGTTTTTTATCAGTACAGTATTGGCATCTGAAACCAGTTTCTGCCATAAGCAGTGTTCAGTGCATTAAGGAGCTGTAGTGAGTAGACATTCCCAACAGAGCTAATTCATCGCATAACACACAGGGTCTCATTCTGATCCTTTGTTTGATTAATATCAAGCAGTGGGGACTGCAGAAAGCGTTGCTTATCCATAACCTCTCTCTCTAGGTATTGAATAAACAAAATAAAAGCTCTTTGTGTAGTGTTGATGTGTTATTTAAAATTCGCTTTCATTATCATACATTGGGCTTTCAGTCACTGTATTTTTGTCCTGCCTAGATGCTGGCTTCTGTATATGATTATGGGACAAGCTTATTAATGGGGTGGTGATTTGCAACAAATGGGCAATAAATGAAACCATGGTTACTGACGGTACTTGTTATTTAAATGCACAGAAATAGTCACAGAGTTAATGGAATGTCGCGACTAATAATTCATAATTCATTCACTTCATAATTAAATTTTTTTTGGTGTGTTTTTTTGTGTGTAGTGCAGTATGTAAATATTGTACATTCATGGGTTTTGAGCTTTGAACGCAAGTAATTTCACTCTTTAGTGATTCAGGAAAAGCAGCATTTAGAGGAAATATTACAGAAATGCATGCAGAATACTATATATCCTGTGTGTTTTGCCGTAATACGTGATTGTTGTTAACCTTTTGACTTTTATCAACTGAAATGCAAAATACTGAAACTAATGAACTGTCGCAGATGTACACACACACCACAAATTTTGTGTCTAGTCTGCAAAGCAATGAAATGTGACAACTGAATGATTATAATATTTCAAATGGTTTCAGAAAGCCAGAGATTAGACTGGTCACAAATCTTGTGGTGTGTGTGTCTATGTGTGTGTGTTTTTCCTGTAAGGGGTAGGTTTAGGTGAAGGGCTGGTATAGGGCAGTAGCATATACAGTTTGTACAGTACAAAAACCATTAAACCTATGGAGAGCCCTCATAAACCACAATAGCCAACATGCTTGTGTGTTTTCATGTGTGAGTGTGTGCGATCACGCAGAACAAACAACAACCCACCACGGATGACTTAGTGCCGAAAGAACATTAGAGAACAAAAGAACATAAGAATCATTTAGTGTTGTAATATATTTAAATATAATATTAATTATATTATTGCAGGATTGTGCAGCCATTCACATCAGGAAGAACATTTTAAGTTTGGTTGGAAAAGTTTGAAAGAAAAATACATTAAGAAAGAAGCTGTCTATCTGATTTAAGCATATGCAAGGATAAACTTGCTTAAAGTCCAAAAATTATCATGCTTGTTAACATAGTCTAAGCACCTCATTTTAAGTACCCCTTCACAACACCATAGTATATAGTAGGAAGAGTATAAACTCTGTGAAAGCCATTACTTCCAACAGTTTATTGGGAATACATACAGCTTTACAACAGAAGTTTGCTGTGCCAAAAGAAAAGACAGCCAATCTAGCCAGATTCTAGCGTAGCCGAGTCTCAAGAATGGTGTCTCCTGAGACGCAGTTACAGGTAACAAGGTCCAAAACATCACTCACACATTTCACCCTCACAAACGTTGTCAGAACGCTGGGGTCTAAGTCATTATGACTGTCACGACAGAGCTGACAACATTCACGCAGAGTTCGATTTGTTCTCATCTCACCTTTTGCAGTCTCCTCCTGCCACAAGAAGGTGGGCACGCTTCTTCTGAGCCAAACAAGAAATATATTATGCTTTTCCCTTGATGGAAAGCTCACTCGGACTGATGGGGAACGTGACGCGGTCTTGTTAATTTGGGTCAGATGTAAAACTTGAACGTATTTCTCTTGAACGTATTTCTATAACAAGGAACTTGTGTCTAAGCTCTCTGGGGGCATTTTTTGTGCACGGTGTGTATTTTTCCTAGCTTTTTGACATAAGCAGGGAAAATCCCCAATTATTCTTGAGCTTTGTTTAGAAGCAGCAGTCAAGACTTTTTAATGTGACAGTCTGGTCATCTCTGTACTACATTTTTTTGGTGTAACTGTTGTACTGCATTTTCATGTAATTTCTTTCCTAACATGTCCTTCAGCCTACCTACACTGAATTGTGACGGCTCTAATACTGGAGGAGATGTCATGCTTATTGACTGTGGTTGGTGGTGAAAATTTTCCCTTTTCTTCCATAATCACAGATTAAGAATTAAATAGGTTTTTAAAAAGGGATTAAACCAATGCATCCTACGTTCCTTTGGATTCCGTGTCACATACTGTATTCCAAAAGCCTCATTTTGGCAGCAAAACATTTAGCATTGAATTTAATGGCCTATTATCAGTCTTTGCAAACATGAGTCTGAGGTGACTATCTTAAATGGTTGGGTAAAGCCTTAAAGGGATAGTTCATCCAAAAGACTTTATTCTTTCAGAAATTTGAAGCACAAAAAAGTGAGTCCACTCATCATAAATAGTGCTCCACAAAGCTCCCCCCGGTCTTCTGAAGTGAATATGTGTGTGTAAGAAAAATAACCACAATCTCTGGCTTTTGCTACCTGTTGTACACAGATTGTGAGCTGTTTTACCTGAAAGAAACTTGCACTGACTGATCTTAAAACATATCAGTGCCTTTGTGTTGTCTTAAGATGCACACCAGCAATGCATTTTTCTAAGGCATGTTTGTAAAAATTACTTAAATGTCCTATTCAAACTATGGCCTACTCCTGTTTTAGGCTAAACCTTGTCTATGAAACCGGGCCTAAATGTAGAGCAATATAATCCCAGGGGGACTTGAAAACCCAGAATCTACTGTCTGTCTTGCTTTCATTGCTTTTTTCTCCTTTAGCCTTTGCTGAACTTGGTTTTAAAATGTTATGTTGTACTTTCTTACAGATATGTCTTTCTGATGGGCCTTCAGGACCGTAATGAGAAGCTGTTTTACCGAGTCTTGACCTCAGACATAGAGAGGTTCATGCCCATTGTGTACACACCTACAGTCGGCCTAGCGTGCCAGCAGTATGGCCTTACCTTCAGGAGACCTAGGTAAGAGACTCCTAAATGTAACTTAATTTGTTTTTATAGTTAAGTTCTTTCTCCTTCAACACGTTCCCTAAGCAAACACATCCATCCGACTGACAGATTTTCTTTCAGCTCCTGGCATTGTTTCTGTGCTTTTGAATTGTTCTACAAATTGTTGAATATCTTACCTCCAGGCAAATGAAACTGAACGCCTCTGGAAAGTTTAAACATATGCCTAGAGAGTTGAATATACATCCTGTCATTACAGAAATCTATTGTATGGTGAATTTGGAGACTGTGCTGTCAGATTTTTTTTTACTCCTTGAAGTATATGCCAGTATAAATAAGCATAACTTTTAGTTCATTGACAAGCTTGGCGTATGTTGTGAGATTGTTATCATTCTCGGCTTCCTTTGCTGGTTCAACTTGTGATTAGCAACCATTATCACTCATTTTATCTAGCAAATTATGCCTCTTTTTGCCTTTTTTCTCCTTACTGCTCTACTTTGTGGAGTGAACTTGGTCTGGACATGATCAAAAATAAGAATGCGTTTCAAGTCTTTTCATTGTTTTCAGTGATTCATTTTGAGGGATTTCCTAGGATCCTCAAATGAGGGGAAATTTTAGAGCATTCCACACCCTCAACGTTACACAAGAGCCTTTCACAATCTCACTGTATGCAAAGTATTTGGAAAGAATGACTAGAAGGCTCATTGCTTCAGATTTTGTGATATAGGACAGTGGTTCTTAACTGGTTGATTGCAACCCAAAAATGTGCCTCAGGTCTCTTCTGATAGGGTTGAAGAACAGCAGGGGAAAAACTATGCTAAATGCAACTAACCATATAATTGTCCATCGTTAAGAAAGCAAGATAAATAGAAGAAAGAAAATGAAGGAGAAAAGATTTCCATATCTTTTGCTGATGACTATATCTAATAAAAAATACTGTGTTATAATAATAATATCACTATTGTTATTTTATTTTATTTTAATATTTATCCCTGTGTGTTTCACATGTGAAAAAGAAAATGAATATTTTGTCATCATTTACTCATCCCAACCTTTATTAATATTTCTGTGAAAAATGGATGGAGAGTATATATATATATATATATATATATATATATATATATATATATATATATATATATATATATACATATATGTAATTTAATGTAGTGTTATGTAGTGTACTGTTTTTAAAAGACAACATACTGCATAATAAGCCAGTTTCTTATCACTCAGAATCACCAGACTTCACAAACGCTTGTTGAAATTGTCCATGCCTGCTTTCCTGTGCAGCAGGGTTCATAACAAATCTTTGAACCCAACATAGTGGCTCAGTGTGAGTTGACCTTCTGCAATAATGCTTTAGAGAGATGCTGACCCTCTTGTCCCACCATTGATCTTCAGTGAGCAGACTAAAGAATTTCTAATTTCTGAGGGTGAGCTTTCTGGTGAAATGTCAGAGGTGTTGTCTGGGAATGTTGACAAATAGTCACGAATGGCCTTTCCATGACCCAGAGCTCTCAACTAAGTTGCTAACTAAATGCAAATTTAAACATTTTTACTAAGTAAAAAAAAGAGGTTTGCAATTGCTGGTCAAAACAGCAGTTGTCTAATAAGTGTAAAACACAGTCTTATTACAGTCGTTTTTTTGACATGTTAAGAAAGGAAACAGGGATTAAGTGTGTGGTCAGAGAGCATTCCTGTTATTATTCCTCAGGTAATGAGAGAGATTTCGTACAGGGCTTGTCATTTATGCAGAATATAGGGTGGACATGTCTCCTTAAACTTTGTGGCCCCCATAAAGAGACTTAAAACTTGCACTCTTTCATTTGGCCCACACACATTAAGATTAGGTTGATGAGCATCTATGACATTAGAAACTCCCTTTTCTTTCATTGACCCCCTGTTTTGAGTGAGCAGTTATTTTTTTCACAGGAATTGCATTGAACCATTTTTTACAGGGTTACAGAAAGCCTTTAGGTTAAAGATGTATACTTGCATTAAAAAATGGGAGTAAAGTTGGACAAGAATTCTACAAATAATATGGCATAACATTTGAGATTTAATTCTCTTGGTGATTTTGTGGACATTGTGAAGCAATTTGGAGCTCATGTAGTATAGTCTCGGTGGAATATAAAAATCACATCCAGAGTAAATACACAGCTGTAGGTTGTGTAAAGTTTAATGCCCATTAGTTCAGTGTGAATATATATATATATATATATATATATATATATATATATATATATATATATATATATATATATATACTCTTAATTTTAAATTCATAATGTCATCATAATGCTTAGCTTGTTACCCTTTTTTTAAAAGTTGTCTACATTCACTAGACAACTTGGAGAGGCCTTCTTGATTTCTTGATCTAACTGTACTGTGGTGGAAATCATTATAGAAGGTACAGTACTTCTGTCTTTTTCTTGTTCTGTGTCGTATTTTGACCTATGGGTGTCTGCAACACATTGTGATTTGAAGACACAGTGTTAGTCTTAGTAAATTTAGTTAAAAGTATGTGTAATATTCAATGTTACCCAATTGTGGGCCAATGTTTCTCTGTAACAAATCATTGAAATTGGCCATTGAAATTGGTTGTTGAGATTCCTTTCCTCCTTGTAAAACTGTGAAACCTTGCCCTAAAGCGAGTGAGGCTGGTGAAAGAAATAAGGTGTAGTGTTGGCAGTTTTGGTTGAAATAGTTGTTCATGATGAAAGGTTTTTATGGTGTTATTTCCACATGGAAGTATCCAGCAATGGAACACTGTGGTAATAATATTAAATAAGACTGAAAATTAGGGAACATTTTTAAGTTATTAAGTGGTAGTACAGATGCCAGAGCAATTAAAAAAAAAACATTTGTGAAGTAGAGGCCCCCAGCGTCTTCCTGTCCTGTGGATTTGCATGCATGCTAGTTTCTCTGCTATAGAGTATCTGAATCACTGAATATCATAGGACTCATTTAAGAAGAACCCATTTCCTAGTGGTAAGAGGTTGAATGGTTTACCATTCTGTGATGGATGTAAATGCCCTCCAGTTATTCAGAAACCTCATTTTCCAACCACTGCGACATGCCGGCATGTTCTGCTTTTTTGCTTTATCCCAAGTAGGAGTTAGAGTCATTTCTGTGGGATGATGGGATATTGATCAGAGGGCAAAATGAGGCTTCAATGTTATAAGAATATATATTTTTTCCTTATAGAGCACTGTTTTGATCAGCTAAAATGTTGCAAATTTATAGTTTGCTTTTTTTTCATTCAGAGAATTATTAAATGCATGTTTGCAGTCCCAGGTGTCACAGGGTTTTTAATCCTGTGGTTCATTTACAAGAAATTGAAATTGAGACTGCAGGGCATACTAAATTTAGGCACGATGAATTAATTTAGCATGAAATTAATAAACGTTTTGTGCAATGGCCCCAAACATTTCAAAATATATAAATAATAGTCAAATGATTAAATGTCTAAAACAACAGTTTTTCTTGTTTAGGATTGTAAAAATACAACTTTACAATATTAAACAAGACTTTATATAATCCTATGGTGACAAAGATAAGTTTTCAGCAGCTATTATAGAGTTACATGATCAGTTCAGGTCTAATGCATCCTTCCTGAATAATTTCCTTTTTAAAAAATATCATAGTGACCCACAACATTTGAATGGCAGTTTAAGTGTTTAGATATATTGTAATAATTACTCTGTGAGGCAACATTTTAAAATGTGAAGTTGCTTTATTGAGAGTGCACTGTAGCTTTCAACGTAACACCAGACGTCTTGAAGATGCATTTGAGCTATACATCCCTTTATAGTCCTAAAAGGATTTGAGGAATCTCCCACTTAAGGGAGCATAAGGCACCTGACACAGTGACTCTCACGTATTGTACAAATACACCGTTCTGACCTCAGGGTTAACAATGCACATTTACCAGGTTTTAGTGTCAGCTGTTATAAAGGGGGCAATAAAGTATATCACACAGAGAAAAACAGGTGTTGTACACGTAAACAATGTTGTAATAATTATTTGCATTTTTATATACTCTTAAACCTGTGGTCTTCAGTCTCAGAGGCCAAAAAATTCACAGTCCAGATGTTTTATTTTAGGTTAGCTGTTGATCCAGATGTGTTAGTCTGGGTTCATGCCATTTTTTTTTTTTTTTTTTTTTGAGGTTGTTTTAATTTCCAGTCACCTTGGCAAGAAGCATGTGCACATCGGTTGGGTGTATTCTAAAAAGACATTGAAAACATCTCCATTTTAAAGCAGCGTAACAAATTTAAGCAGTGTTTACATAAATCTTGCATAACGAGCAATCCGTAATAACATTTGTTAGAGGTTGTAAGGTCTTAGCCATGTGCACGATTATATGCCAGTGATAAGAATATTTTGATAATGTTAGGAAAGCATTTTGCCTGTTTTGCTGAGATAAAACATTATACCATGATCTATGCTTAACAAATCACATAATGCTTGTTGTCTGTTGTTAAGATTATATAGGAGTGCATGCGGCTTGGATTTAATGTCATTGTACGAGTATTGTATTTTGATTTTTCCATGGAAAAGCTCATGAAAGCACAAGTAATTTGGATGAAATTGGTAAATATGAAAGCTAAGATAACTTAAATGTTCAGGATTTATGGCAAGAAGGTATTAAAGGAATGTTTTACTCCGAAATAAACATAAATCAAACTAATTAATTTACTCAACATACAAGTCACACGAAGTGGACTGATTGAATCATTTACAAACTAGACTAGTCCAGTTCCCAGAAAACAGAATTTTAAGTGAACGACAACATTACATACATTTCTTTCAGTCCCAGGTGCACTTGTTGAATAGATTACTTTTAGGGTTATTTCATTGTAACTGCATGGAAAAACCCCAGTATATTATTACAAATTTCTCTTTTTGTGTACAATGGAAGAAGAACGTCATACAATAATGAATTCATTTTTGGACAAACTTTAATCTCTTTAAACTCCTTATATGAAGTTTAGTACTAAGTCAAGCTCCAGACTCCGGTCTGCCTGTATTGCTTCTCTGAAATGAAGTGAAGTAGGGACGTCACAGCACAAAGTCTTTGGCCTGACCGTAAAGAGATCTTTTAATAGTTTGGGAATGAATTGAAGATGCCAGAGTGTGTTTAATAAGAGCTTGTGAAACACTATGCAGCGTGCTATGATTTTCTCAAGGGGAGGAAATAACTCTCTTTTGCAGGCTCTCTTGCAGCGCAAAACGCTATTGCAGTATTTTATAACTCTGTGTGGTGTCATATTTAAAAAAGGCCCTCTCCAATAGGTCACTGTGCTGACGCTTCTACATTTAATTTTAGTGCCTTATTATTTTATCAGCTGCAATAAGTTCAACAACTCCTGTGGGAAAGCAGAATCTCAGCCTGAACAGACTTTAACTGATATTTAGTTAAATGAATAAGCCTGTGGGCAATTTTAAAGTGTGGGAAAGTAACCTTTAGGGACAAATACTCAGACGTTCTACAGTTCATTTATCTCGACTTGTCATGTTGCTTTTTTTTTTTAGCATATCTGTTAATGTTTGGTTCCGGATGCAAACTCATAAATAATTATGTGTAACAGGACATTTTAAATTCAGATTTATCCTTCCATGTAATATGGATAGAAACCTAAACTATTTGTAAATGTGAATACCACATATAGAGGTAGGACTTGTGGCCTTAAAAACCTATCAAATTTATGGGACATTATTAAAGCATTTATGTTTCCTGTAAGTGCATTTAGTCTTGTTTTATAACTTGGAAGAGATTGAGAGATTGCACATCACTCCAGTACTTCAAAAAAGGGGATATGCAAAATATCTAAATAAATTGTATCTCAGGATGGTAATCAAATTTAATGAGGATGCAAAAAACCTGACAGGCGTTTCAGCAAAAATGAAATTGTGTGACCAGAGTAAAAAAAAAAAAAAAGAAACCTCTTTTGTGAAAATTTACCTCTTAATTTGTACATATAATTCTGATTTATGGGATTGTGTCATCTTTAAAACTTTGGTGTCAGGCTTTTTTGCTCACATCTCCATGGCGTCAAAATTTTGGAAAAAAGTCATTGGCCATCATGCTATGCTAGCAGTGGATGGATAATTCAACTGCATATGGCAAACTCTTCAGCTGTTATTTGATGTTTACAATGGTTTTTAAGATTTTTGTGCTGCTCTGCTGTGATTATGAAATCCTTTTCATATGCAGTGCACCTTGGCCATGGTATGTTGTTTGAATAGGCCTTTTCTTTGAATGTTCATTCTCATTAGACACATAAACACAGCTGTTGAAGATGATTTGGATGCTTTGCTTTGGGGAAATTGGCAGTAATCATTGCGCTATAGCAGAGAATCAATAGGCATCGTGGGTGCAGCACACCCACAGTCAACAGAAGAGGCTTTGGAATATATTGTTGATGTATTTGTTTGGAAAAAAACTTTACTAAATAAACATGTCATAAACAATTCAGTCCGTTTTTCAGATTTTTGGTTTGATTTTACAATTTGTCCACTTTGCACCTACCTCAAGCTCTCTCACTTGTACCTGTATGCCAAAAGAGAAAATGTACTGATGGAATGATTGAGATATAAAATGGGGTGGGGAAGGTCTAGTTGAATTTTTAAACCTCCTAAACCATGAATGATCACCATTGCGTCTTTGAGAATGACACTGAACATTTAAGAAGACTGTCAATGCACTTGCTGTCTTTTTTCAGATAAAAATGTCAAGTAAATGACACCTTTGTAAATGTTTATGGAAACTTTGACTAGCTCTGTGTGACTCCATTGCGATGTAATTGGTGATGACGGTGAAGAATGTTTAGCCAACTGAGCTGAAAATCTTGGGAAATTCTTATTGCCAATTTTTTCATGGCCGCTCGAAATTATGCAATATTATTGTGTGACGATCTGAATTAATATGACAAGATACGTATGTGTGTATATCTGTAATGCCGTTATTTATTAATTATTAATGTTAAGAAAAATAACTTAAATGTGGCCCAAATGTTAAAATTGACACAGGACAGAAAGGACATTGTTTAAATGTCCATGTGACATCAGCAACTGAACCATATTTTTTGCTCAAATTTGATTGCATGCTGCACATAAAATAGAATATGCAGAGAATTAACTAAGACAGATGGACGTAACTGAAAGCTGTCTCACCACACATATGCATTGTGATACTCTCATGAACATGCATCTAACACTGATACAGAAGAGAAAATATTGTAAAATAAATGTTATTTTAGTTTTCTTTGCACACTAAAAGTATTCTCTTTTATGAAGTGGCTTCATAAAATTAAGGTTATTTTAACTATGTCCTTACTACCTTTCTGGGCCTTTAATGTGGTAGTTGCATTGTGGTCTATGGAAGGTCAGAAACCTCTCAGATTTCATCAAAAATATCTTCATTTGTGTTTCAAAGATGAATGAAGGTCTTACAGCTTTGAAACAGCATTAAGGTGAGTATACTGTATATGACAGAATTTTCATTTTTGGGTGAACTATGCATCAGGAATCTTGTTCACACACACACACACACACACACACACACACACACACACACACACACACACACACACACACTATTATTTATTCATGTTTTTTAATTATCACAATTTTTTTAAAGAATCTTAAGCTATTTTTAAATATGATATATTTTTTGTTTTCCACTAAATGATCTTTTTTTTATTATTGTACTATTTTACATGAACCATACATTAATCTTCTGTTGAAATAGGGTCCGATGAGACATGAGAATCACATTAACCGTGATTTGTGTACAGTTGTCCCATAAGACACTGTTATATTTTACATGCTTGTAGAAAATGCAGCCCACATTCATCTATAAAGTATAACAATCTGCACAATCCATAAATCATAGTCACACAAGCCATATTTAATAATGCTGTAACTTTGCCTTTTATATAATTTCCAAGGCTCTCTGAATTAACTTTCCTTAAAAGAGTCTCTGTGTGGTCAGACACAACTAATACTATTTTCATATGGGATGTTAGTGCAGTTTTGGCCTTTGTTGTAGAGTAGAAGTCATCCAGTGGCACAATGAGCCATTTACGTTATTTGATGTAGCCTATTAAGCATGTCAGCTGTTTCATAGCCAACGTTATGCCAAAACGCAACAATTCCTGCATGGTAATTGATGGAAAAATGAAGCATGGCTGTAATTTATCTGTCCATTTTATTCTGACTGCAGATGGCTTATTCCATCTGTGTGTGTGTGTGTGTGTTTCACTGTTATGTAAGCTTTGGTAATTTGACTCTTCTGGCTGTCTGGATGCCGGGTCGAGGAACTGTCTGTGACTCTCACAAATATAGACGGGCAGCCCCCACTAACCCAAATGCAGCTGATTTGCACCCCGTTTTATTGAAGAATACAATGATTGTTTTTTTTTTTTACAATCATTGTACTTATTCCTCTCTAGCAGTCATTTTTCATCTAAAAGCCTTGTCTGGAATGCTCATAATCAGAGCGATGCAAACCTCAGACTAACACTCGAGCTCTGACGGTGATGGTCTGGGATTATGATTCTCTGATTTCAGGAGCTGAAATGGCTTTGCGCTTTGCACAGGCTTTAAAGAAAAGGGTGGTGGGTTCAGAGGGACAAACGTCTCATGCAATACTCTTCTTTTACTGGAAAAGAGGAAAGTTTGGCTGCCGTCGGCATCTGGGTGGAGAGGAGTCTATTGTTGCTGCTAGTGGCCCACGTAGAGCGAGGAGAGGGAGTTGGAAAGAACGGATGGTGTGTTTGTCCAGCTGATTCTTCGTTTTTCATCCGCGTCCCCCCATGTCGTTCCAGCCAAGCACTTTTCCATCTCTCAGAGCACATGCACGCCCTTGCACACTCCCACACAACGCTCTCACAGATTTTAGGCTCTCTGTTTTATTGTTAGTGGATTGCGTCCCCACAATGACGTTTGAAGCAAGTCAGTGTTTACAGAACTTTAATTTGTCACTCCGTGCTCTGGGCAAATTTCCATTTGCCAACTCTGTAAATATCACAGGCGGTTCATAAAGCTGAAACTTAAATCTGCCCCTCTTTTCAAAGACCAGGTGCCCAGTGCTGTGCATAATAATCAGCTGAGACCATGTGTGAGGGATTTTTCATACTTTCGCAATACCTGCATGTTCTTTGTCACTCCTCTCCTCTTCTCTCCTCTCTTCCATACGCTTCTTTCCACTCAGATGAACTCTTTGTCCTGTAATTATCTCATAGATCAGGATTAGGAAGGAGTCTGTGTCAAGAAACCAGTAACCGCATGCTGAAAGTATTGTATTGCCAGTGTTATTTGGGGCCAGAAATTGGTCACATCCAGCCACATAATTCAAACTCATGTTCCATTCCTATTGCTGTCCTTTATCATCATTTTTATTTATTTAAAACAGAGGATCTACACTGAATTTATCCTTTTCTTTTACTCTTTTCATGTAAATGTGATATTTGTATGTATCTATTGTCTGAGATTTTTCATTTAAACTAGCTTTTTCTTTTTATCAGAAAATAATACTGGACATTTTTAACCCAACCTAAATAGCCTGATAAAAATGCTAATTTAAAAAGAAAACATCTCAGACAGACTGTTTGGGGTACATAATTGATGAGGATGATGGGAATACATGGGAATAATAATGTAAAAATTAAAATTAATGTGTGAATAAATTAATTTGATTTGACAAATCCCATGCTGCAGAAATGTCACAGTATATGCCTGGAATTTTATGTACACACTGATGCAATGGTATAGCTTCATGTTCGAAGTCATAGCATTTAAAATTTTATTCAATTAATAGTGTGTTATTTACACTGTCATTAAAAATCAAATCAGCCTTTTCTTCAGAAAATACAAAAAAAAAACATTTTTGGGCAAATTGTGATACAGTGAAGACTACCTTTCAGAGCTTATTGCATTTAGCTTCTTTTGTGGCTTCTACAAAGGACATCTTTGCTTTAATGTCTCATGACCTTTCATTCTCCCCCACTGCTGATGAATAATTTTTAAGTCTTATATCAGAGCATTTGTCTTTCTCCCTGCTGTATTCCGTTCAAGTGACTTTTAGAAGAACAAGTTAATTGTTGCAGAATAGAGGTGGCACTCAGAGAACCAAATGTGCTGAATATTAATGTTAAACGAGGCAGTCTTCATTGTGAATCTGCTCAGAAAGGACATACTTTTTTAATTAGTTAAACAATTTAAGTTTTTCATATGCCAGTCTAGTATTGCCAATAATATTTAGTCTGTAACAAGTGAAATTCTCTGAAATGACAGAGAAATTACAAACAACAAGCACTGCTCTACAATGCTCAAAGCATCTACCATGAAAACATAACTATTTACAGGTTAGAATCTCATCATATGACCCCTTTAACAAGGCTGTAGGTGAAAATTTTATAATAAAAAAGAATATAATAAAATATTATATAATAATATTATATTATTATGCTATGCTTACTGCTTTTCATTGCAGATACAGGTTCAGCCCACAGTGAATGTGGTTGTCAGGTGGACAATGCATTCATGCACTCAACAGAAATGCTCAGTGCTTCAGAAACACGAGTTTGAGCCATCTATCAGTGGGTACCAAGCTGATGTCAGACATAATGCGGGGGACGTTTTCCAGGCTGTCTGTGTATGGTCCAGAACTGTTAAAAGATCTGTTGTGGTTTTCCCCTCATCATGCATGAGATGATTCACTGTGGAAGAGAACATCATAGAGCAGTCAAAACCTGGGAGACTTTCATTTTAAGTGTTTTTGAGAAGGAAGCAGGTTTCCAAGGCATCATAACATTATTTGCAATGATGTTAAACTAATTTACAAGAACGTAAGACATAACTAAGCTAAATTTCGATGACAACTATGCTTATTTCCCGATAGAATTGGAATCATACACTGGAAAAAAAAGGTGAAGATATGAATTAAATTACTTGCAGGCACTCCTTTAGATGACATTTTAATGCTTATGAACCACACGCACAGAACTATTAATATAGATATATTAAAAAAATGTAAATGTCCTTTAACTTTTAGATCTGGTCTCCAGTTGTGAGGCCTTCAATAGATACATTTTATCACAGTTTTCACAATACTGCAGCACATAATAATGATAAAATCTGCATTATCCATTTAGTCTATTATACTTTTACGTTTGTTTACTAAAGCTTTAGCATATATTTCATCATGTTGTTTGGAGATAAATGGCTTCTAAAGAATTCTGTGTCAGAGGAGCATGCAGAGTGAATTATGTTTGTGTTTCAATCATGATCCCTGCTCCCAGGCGTGTGCTTTTCATTTATCCGTGGGTCAGCTACCGAGGAAGAGCTCTTATGGGCCTTTCCGCTGTGCTGGAATTTAGCAACATCTTGTTAATGCCTAAAAGGATGTCTAAACTTTATTCCTGGAGTCATATGCTTTATACCGATCTTCAGATTTCCTGTCATTGCCTGAGTTCTTCCTGTCAAAAGATGGCCTCCATTTGTGTCTTTTAACCAGGATTCTTGGACTCTTATCTAGTCCACCTGGTGAAGTCTAATTTCAAGATTCTTCCAGATGTAAGAATGATTTGTTTTTTATGGATTCTGTGAACTCTGACTGAGATATTGGAAGTTTTCCATGAATCCGTGGGTGGAAGGAAGAAAGATCTACAGTAGGTGTATGTCCTCAAGATACCTTTGAGTTCAAGATGAAAGATGTCCCAGGAGTCCTGCTCATCCAGCTATGCTCAGTGGATCTCATGAGACCAGAAAATAAAAACTGTACAGAAAAAGAGTGGTCAAGAGTAAGAGTTTGACCGACAGAGAGAATCTTTCCAAGTCCAAGAACATGTGAAATAAAGTGCATTTGTTGTTAGCTAATGCGACTTCTGACACTAAAATCTATGTAAAACAAAACTAAGCAACATAGTTATTTGCGCATTTATTCATCCGGTAATTTACAATGGTTCACACCTCTTTTCCCTACAAGCATTAGCAACTAAGACACGCCACACACCAAGATCAAACACCATTCATAGACCACACACAAAACTGTTTAAATGTGAGCCACATCTGAGCAAAAACTGCATTAATGGATTAGTTCACCCAAAAATTCAAATTCTGTCATTACTCACCCTCATGTTGTTCCAGACCCATAACACCTTTGTTCATCTGCAAATGAAAATATTTTTGATTAAATCTAAGATGCCCTCTGACCCTCCATAGACAGCACTGCAAATGCAATGTTCCCGGCTTCATAAAGGACATTGGTAAAATAGTCCTTGTGAGAAATTAATTACAGAATCTAAATTTTTGGGTAAACTACACCTTGTATGGATCAGAAAATCAATGTTTGTTGATCTGCGTGAATCAGTCATATATAACCTCTACTTAAACTTGATTCATGTTTTTTTAGATTTAATAAAGACTGCTGGTGTGATTGGTAGACCAGTGTAGCAATGATCAACCAATATAGACTTTTGTTTGAAACTGGTTTGTTAATTCTTTGGTTTTGGATTGTTAGTGTGAGATTTGTAGTGTAGCAAGTCACAAATACAGTGATCCTACACTCCTCACAAGCTTTTTTGAGAAACCTTTCTCCAGCCCAGGGATGAAGCTGTTGATTTGTTTATGGTCAGGAGGTTATGGGAGGTTATAAAAAAAAGCCTTCTTATTATTAGCACACGTGGGAATGATAGAACATTCTTTGGGAGGTTGATTAGAATTGATTCATTCTTGTTCACTGCAAGACTGATGATAGTGATTATGAAGAATTGTCTGCTCAAAATAATAAATACTTGATGTTCTTGATTATTGCATACTGTCAGGTAACGTTACTTAGTTTAATTTATGGTTAAGTTTGATTTTCACTTCGCATTTATATGTTATATATATTTAGATTTTGTTTCAGCTTTATTTCTGTTGCTAAAATGGGAGTAACAATGTGAGTCACGTGGCAGAAAAAACTGTGATATAAAAATATAGATAAACAGGCCGTAGCTTTGTAAATTTATGCCACATAAAACATATCTGTGGATGAAATGCATTCTCTGCCAGCAGGGGGTGTGTATGGAACAGCCAAGATAACTTATTTCTTGTAAACAAAGCAGCGCTGAGCTTTGAAATACTATATAAAAAAAGAAAATACCAACTTTTTCTGAAGACTTTTTCAGTTTCCCTCAAAGGTAGCCTACATAAACTCTCAGTTCAGTATTTAAGATTTCCCCCTACCAGTAATTTTCGCCTGGAACAGTGATCTTGCTTTGCCTGCTACAGTATTTTGTCTTGTTTGTGTTCATCTTCAGTGTCTCTGGCTTCTGTTAATGGTTGTTTACAATTGGTGTATTTGCCCAGCTTAAGAATTAGTTGTTTCTAATTAATAGTTCTCTAAGCTTTAGTCAGAAGTATAGGTTAACAGGGATGTCCTCTAAATTTTTTTACATTGCTTAGCCATATGTCATTTAAAAAAAAATGTATACCGTGTGTGTGATTCCAAAGGGTTTACTGTTTGAACTGCTGCTCTGATAGCAAGGAACTTTTTAATAATACATTTACCTTAAGGTAGAACTTAAAGCTTTAAATGATCCAAATCCAGCCTTAACATGACTTTTTACCTCCTCATTTTGATCATTTGATCCCATACAGTATATCATGAATAGAAGCGCTTGTGATCAATTCAGTTGACCATGTTTTATCACTTACTCTGTTTTTCTCTCTTCTAGGGGCCTATTTATTACAATTCACGACCGCTCCCACATCTCCACACTACTTCAGAGCTGGCCAGAGAAGGACATTCGTGTGAGTTTTGCCCACTCCCAACTACACCACCCTGTACTGTTACACAATGTACCAGAACTCTGACTGTCATACAAAATAACACTCTCCAGGGTTTTACCAATCCCTAAGACATTGATTCAGTCACACTGTGAAAACAATGCCAAAAAGTCATATTAATCTGCTTGTTAGGCATTTAAAAGTTATTAAGGTAATGATGTACGGGGTGGCATGAAATGAAATGAAGCAGTAAAAATGTTAAACACCTTCTGCATCAGCATCACAATGTTAATGGAAAAAAACATGTTGTTGTTGTTTTGGGATCAATTGCGTCCGGTAATAGGATTGAATTGCACAGCTCATGCTGTTATTTTGAATTTGTTCGTTTATTGCGAATATGTGAAAATGTGATACTAAAAACAGAAAATCTGTTTTTGCTGGAGGGTAGACTTACAAACCAACCTAGCTAGTCAGATATAAATGTATATTTTTAATCTAAGACAAAAAAGAGGAAGGGATTTGATAATTAAGTGCATAAATTCAGCCAGTTATAGCTTTGTAGTTACTATAGTTTCTTTTGTACATGTGTCCAAAATACTACATACATATTACCATTCGATTTTTTTAAATATTTTGCTCTGAAGTCTCTTGTGCTCACCACACAACAGTGAATTATTGTGAATGAAAATTAAAATAACAGTTTTACATTTTAATATGTTTAAAAAAATTTATTAATTCCTTTGATGGTAAAGAAAAATTTGCATGATGTTTTTGCTGCTTAATATTTTTGTAGAACCTTTCGAAAGGTTGGGTGAGTAATATTTTTTATTTAATCAATAAAAATGCATTAAATTGACAGTAAAGATGTTTATAATGGTAGAAAGGATTTTCTATTTCACACGAATGTTGCTTTCTATTCTTCAAAAAATCCTGAAAGAAAAAAGCAAAATTCATAATAATTGCCAAATCAGCATGTTAGAATGTTTTTTGAAGGATCATATGACATGGATATGGATTCATGGCAATTCAGCTTTGCCAAAACAAACAAAAAAATTAATATAATAAGCTTGAAAGCTATATTAAGCTTGAAAGGCTTTATTTTGAGTTGGAATAATATTTTACAATATTACTGCTTTATTGGTTTAGTGAGCATAGAAGACTTTTTCTTTCAAAAAAAAAAAGGCTAAACTTTTGACCTCTAATGTTATGAGTTTGAGTATGTACTGTGTCCTTTAAAATAATGAATAGCCTAGATATTGCTTAGTATGTTCTTTTTTAAAATTACTTGTGTAAAAATTGCTTATTTATGCAGTTTGTTTGTGAATTTGCTGACTGTCTTAATAACCTTTGTACTTTTGGTCGTATTTTTTGCTAGGCCGTAGTGGTGACAGATGGGGAGAGGATTCTGGGCCTGGGGGATCTGGGCTGCTATGGCATGGGCATCCCTGTGGGTAAACTGGCCCTCTACACCGCCTGTGCTGGAATGCCGCCTCAGCAGTGCCTTCCTGTTATGCTGGACGTAGGGACAGACAATGAGGTAGGCAGACCTGTGGCACCACAGCCAACCAGACCGTGACTGCTGACACACGCTTGCCATCTCGCTTTCTCTGACATAATCAAAGAGGGACTTAACTATTCTTAGCAGCCATATCCTCTCTTACAATTCTAATCCTCCAACTTGTTTATTTTCACCGGTCTCAGCTTGTAATGTTGCAGCAGAAGGACAGAGGTGACTGCTGAAGTAGCTGAAGGATATGAATAGCTCTGTGAGTTCAGAGGTAAATTTAGTGAGCATAAAGCCTATGTCATTCTTAACAGAGCCAAGGGTGTGGCCCTGCAGAAATAGAAAACCACTGCTTCATCTACCAAGGCTTTGCGCCAGTGGACACCTGGCACTTCCTTCTGAACCAGGCTTAGCCATGCCAGCATAGATGCCAAATTTCAAATGGAGCGAGAGAGGAAGAGAAAAGTGAAAGAGGAAACTTTTCAACTTTTGTGATTTAGAAACACTTTTGAGGGAAATTGAGGGACAAGACATAGTTAATAGTTAATAAGTGTTCCCTAATCTAAAGTGTTACCATATTTATATATAGTTCATACTGTAGTTCTTAATAAATACATGGACATGCACTTTTTAACTTCAACATTTTAGGTTAAAATTAAAGGGGGAAATTTCATCAGATTTAGTAATGGAGAAAAGTAATGGAGGGGAAAAACGTTTTTACAGTTTTTTTGAAAGAAGTCTTTTTTTGCTCACCAAAGCTGATGTATTGTATGACATATTGTTTTTAGCAGCAAACAGTTTTTGCTGCTTATTATTTTTATTTCCTGCTTACTATTTTTCATGTATTTATTTCAATTTTATTGTTATTTACTATATGTTTTTAATTAATTTATTCATTTCTTCATTGTGGAAATCATGATACACTACCATTTAAAAGATTGTGGTAAACTCATTCATTCACTTTTCATTTGAACTTCCTATTCAATCTGGAAAAGAAAACACAAAAAAATATCAAGCAGCAAAAATTGTTTTCATCATTGATGATAATAAGAACCATTATTAAAGGGGTCGTATGAAGCGATTTCAAATTTTCCTTTGTCTGTGGATAGTTACAAGCTGTTAGTGCATAGATGAGATCCCTAAAGTTGCAGAAGTCTATAGAGATAGGCAGAAGTCTTTATAAAGAGATATTCTTTATAAAAGTTATAACTTTTATAAAGTTATAATCACAGAGTGGGTTTATTTTCATAACACTACCCAATTGTTTACACCAAGAAAGAAGCGGAACTATTATTCTCACTGTAGTGTTGCTGCCAACATCATGTTCTGGAGATGCTGTGTTTCGATGTGAAAGTGAAACTACTTTGTTTGTGGTTCCATTAGAGCACACAACTAAAAATCTGTGGTTAGGTTGGGTTTGCTTCACTATTCCAGTTCAATACAAATATTAGAATGTGTTTAGTGCATTTATGCACAGCTTTGCTGGCTGTGCACAAAGACTATAAAGTGTACAATTCCATCACTTTCCAAGGACAGTCTGGTACTTCTGACTCACATCCCTTAAGTAAGTTATGTTATGGTAAAGGGCATAAGATTTTCATCAGAAGCTTAAGATATTCGTCCAATCATACTGCAGTGGATAGCTGACCAATCAGAGCACAAGCCTTTTTAAAAATGATGAGCTTTGTACAAATTGACCCGTTTCAGGTGGGGCTTGGAGGAGAAAAAATTATGTACATTATATGGAAAATAATGTGTTTTTTTGCATTTTAAACCACATAAACTCACTGCACAAAACACAAAATAATGTTCTTTTTAGCAACATCATATGACCCGTTTAATTTTTTAAACACCAATAATAATGGCTAAAAAAAAAAAAAAAAATCAGCAGTTAATAGTTAATATAATTCAATAGATTTAGTTTCCTACATTGCATTATTTATGCATTTGGCAAGTGCTTTTGCCCAAAGCATCTTCAAATTCAAGGTATGCATAGATATAGAGATCATTTGTCATGTCAACAATTCTTGCTTTTAGACTAAAATGTGGAGTTCCTCAACTTATCAGACAGCTTCACGCTCTTGTAAGTCTGTACAAAAGCTCATAAATGAGTAAGTAGGTAAGAGCACATTAACACAGTTGTGTAACTGCTCTGAGTCAGTTTTCCCATTCACTTTAGCTTCAGTATCCAGCAGGCCAGCTCCACATGTGTCTACTGCTGCAATGCTAAATTCGGAGTGGCCAGTCAGCTATTCGACATATCCTCGGGCATCAAAACACTTTAATGAGTTGACTCTCTAGATTTTGGCCCCCTGTCTGCTTCTGCATCCAAGTGTATTCAGCTGGAGGAATGAAGAGAACCAAAAGTAACTTTTTTAGCAATTTTTGTCATTTATTTATAATTACTTTTTGTTTAACTTTATTTATTTTGCGCTGTCTGGGTTAATGTCGCATGCATGTGTTTGCAATAAAGCGTCTGTTTTTGATATTAAAACGATCTCAAAGTAGACAGACAGAAACGAATATGCAGTGTTTCATACCCGCACACTCGCTGTTTAGTCTTCCGTCCCTCTACAAGTCTAAAATTGAAAGACTTCTTCTGCTGCGCCATTTGGCCAACTTTGGATGAAGTCTGAGGTAATTAAGACCTCTTTTTCAGGATATTCTAAAGAGATGACAGATCTAATGATTGATGAATTCACTGCTTATCCCCAGAGCAGTGTGTGTGTGCGTTTTATATGACTGTGCAGTTAGATGATTAAATGAGTGTTATTAAAGGATTAAGTCTACTGTTATTTCTAAAGGAGCAAGACGCCTGCTGACTGGGGTCAGGCTGTCTCCTCTCTTTCAGACCCTCAGAGGGAACTGGATGACTGCACCTGGATCAGTTTGACTGCTTAAACACTGTCCATATAGACAGTGAGGAATCTGATCCGTGAACAGCATACATCATTTATGGTGTTTGATCCAGGCCCTGTACGCTCTGGTTAAACTCTAATCCATAAGGAACGCTGTCTGTGGTCTGGCTGCTAGAGAAAGTTCAAGATGGGCAAATAACGTGGATGGGCTTTATGCAGGGTTTTTGTGAAGAGCTTAAGTGTGCTAATTGTTTGTGTCAGCAAACTGGATTTCCTGTCAGATACTATTTGCGTGTCAGTGTAAATATTCACAGCGGTTATTTGCAACCCTTCAGTAAATGTATACAATTTCTTATGAATATTTTATTATTATTTAAATACTATTTTAGATTTATGAATATTACATTAAAACATTAAAAATATTTTTCTAAAATGATAAAATCCTACATTAACTATAGCATTAGTAAATATTATTATTATTATTATTATTATTATTATTTAATTTTAGAAATGTATATCTTATTATATATTTCCTATATTATTATATATTAGTTTGTGTTTATCTGTATATAAAAAGTATAAGAACATAGTGTAATATTAAAATACAATTACATATTTGAAAAAACATTTATTATGTTCATGTTTGTGTTTTATATGTATATTTGTATTTACAGAAAGCAGTATACTGTATTTGTAATTCAAATATTTTATTATGTTAATGATTATTAACATAGGATAATTACAGTATATTATGTCTGTAAGTCAAGCTCTCATTGTATTATATTATATTATATTATATATTATATTATATTATATTATATTATATATTGTATTATACTATATCTGATTATATCTTGTTGTTATTCTAAAATATTTCACTCATATGAGTATTTTTTTTCTTTTCTTTTGTGATTTAGTAGCTGCAATGTAGAACCAGATTGTGCAAACAAAAACAGCCAAAACAGACCCTTACAGACTGCAATCAAACAGCATGTAAACACAGTCTGTGAATTTCCTTTTTTGTTGTTTCTCGGCGTAAACTCCCCCTGTGAGTGTTGCTAGAGTATTGTGCCTTGTCTAAACATTGCTGGATTGAGTGGAGATCTCTGAGCTTCTGTATACACTACAGACCTCCAGATAACAGATTATGGTCACTGACACCACATCAGTGTATGTGTCTGTAAAAGAGGAATACAATCTCTGGGGGCATCTCTTATAGGTCACCACAGAACCTCAGAGGCTGCTTCCGTTGATTGACAGCAGGGACAGTCAGTGTCGCTATCATCTCTTGTGACCTCATCCACACTCATACATTTCACATACTGAAAGCGAACCGAATGATGTCATCTCAAACAAAGTGCTGTCTGTATTGGTTGTGGGTGGCCTAGGGAAAAGACCCCTCTCTCTTTTTCACTCTCTCTCTCTCTCTCTCCCTCTAGCACTCATTTTCCCATTCTTTCTGACTCTGTGGCTAACAGACCCTGACTGTTCCTGTGCCTTAATCTCACCTGAAAGACTACATACACGCACAGTTCACACACACAAAGCAAGGTTAACCAAAACCCACTATTAATGCCTGAGAGAAAAAAGGCTTCCTCTCATCACCTAGTGACTGAGTAGTTGTGCAGCTAGGATCAGAGTTTGTCCTGATTTTGAAGAAATTATCTCAGGTGGATCTGCTGATCTAATTCTCTGCCCAGGTCCATCTGCTATTTTAGATATTATCTTGTAATCTGATGTATTAGATTTTCAGATATTACATTTATTACAGGGCTTTTTATAATGTCAGCCTCTGGTTTTCATTAAATGGTGAGAAGATCTACTTATTAAAATTTCTACTCATAGGAAATTTAATATGTAAAAATTGTTTGTGAAGTTGGATGGGTTTCTGAATTCTTATTGGTCCAAGAACTATATTAAAGGTTACGTTTAGGAGTGGGAGTCAAATATTTAATATTTAAATATAAAATTAATATTGTAAAATATCATCACAATTCTCAATATATCTATAGATAAAGTGTAAGTTATTTTAATAATTAAATATTCATTATATTTTGATTTGTTACTAGTTTTTGTGGTGTCTTTTGTAACATTATAAACATTTATTGCATTTATTGGAATTTTGCATTAAATGTTTTTTTTTTTTCCTTGTACTAGTCTATAGTTATCTTATAACTGCAGTGAGAAAAGGGCTTGTTTGGACTCCACCATTTATGGGATAGATAGCACAACATGTCATAATCCTCTTCTGAGGTGGTGTGGCAGATGTTTGTTTGGGTTCCTGAGAGGTTCAGAGCGACTGTCTTGAGATTAAAAAACAAAGTCACAACAAACCAGACCCTCTGGAAGTATATCCCCTCCCACTGACTGTGCACTTAATGTGCATTATGAACACACAATAAATCTGCCTTCAGTTACCGTCTCGTATCTCAGACTGCGCTCTCTGTTTCCTCTCCCACACTGACGAATTTGTGCACCGCCTAAAACCAGACAGTCCTCCCTTTTAAGGGCACCTTTATGAGCTCAATTGCTGTGTAAAAGTATTGAATAGGCACAGTTACTCAAAATATGTCATGTCATGATTTTCCATTGTTTTACAACACAATGTCTGTCTGTCTGTGTCTGTCTGTCTGTTCATTTTTATTCACATTTTATTGTTCAAAATATCTTCTTTTGTGTTACACAGGAGAAAGTTTGACAATATGACAGATTTTTTTTTTTCATTTTCGGGTGAACTATATCACTTCAAAACTGTCCTTTTTATTACTTGACATTACTTATGATTTTACGAACTTGATATGATATGATGAATGCCTGATATGATACAGTGAATCTTGCAAGAAGTGAGGGAAAAGCTGAAGATGAAATAAAAATAGGAACAGATATTTATTTTTGTATTATGATATACATCACAATCAAATTGTGTACCCTTTAAAAATAGGGTCAATTTCAATTTCATGTTGACTCTAAAGAAAGCATAAAGAAATTTTTAAACTTCATTAGACTGCTTTTTCAGTCCCACGCTGCAACTTCTGTGTTTTCTTTCTGACTGGCCCTATCAGATAAAAGAAGCTTTAATACTGAGGAAAGATCGTCAAAAAAGATTATGCCTGAAATTGTGTGTGCCGTGTGGGAATGAGTTCTGATGAAAGCACTTCCTCATTCACCGTGATCAAAACATGTGGAAAAACTTCCAGACTTGTTGCACCGCACATCAGTACTGCTGAGAGTGATGCAGGTGCTCTGTTAATCCGTTTCTTTTCTGCTTGACTGGCACGCTGACAGTGATGGGGCGTGCAGAATTTTTATATGACGCTCGCGTTCTCTCTCTACTTCCCTTCTGTTTTTCCTATAGTGTTAGTGACTCTCAGTGTGAAGTCTGCAGATCTGTACAAGAGTGACAGCTGCTAGACTTCCAAACTGAAAATGCAGTGCATTTCTTTTTCTTCACATGTTGGCCTCTTTCTGTCTCCTTTTATGCTGTTGTGCATCTCTCTTTCTCTTGTTCTCAGTCTGTCTTTCTTTTAAACTTGTGCTTACTGTGAGCAGTTTATACAGCTGCGGAGTAACCAGATTACTATATGTAATCTAATTAAAGAGGAGCTGTGCACATAATAAACATTCGAGATTTGATGGTATTGTATTTTCTTTCCTCATCTTTTCCCCCTCTGGTTAAAGTAATATGATGAATCGTCTCGTGCTATTGTTTCTACTTGATGCCTAGGATTATAGAAGTGAAAAGCTTTTCCTCTCTCTTTCCCTGCCACAGGAACTTCTAAAGGACCCTCTGTACATTGGTCTGAGACATAAAAGAATACGTGGACAGGCCTATGATGAGCTTCTGGATGAATTCATGAAGGCTATCACAGACAGGTATAGTGAACCCACTGTACCCCTCCCGCACAGCACATGCTTCCTTCCACAGGCCACTGATGGAAATGCCTGGAGAGCATAGCTGAGCCATTGCGTTGCAGGAATGTGGGGTGAAGCGCATGCCTCTAGGTTTGTGGGCTCTCAGCGACGACTCCAGCGGCAGAGACCCGAACCGGATCGCTGACTGCACGCCTCATCAGTTCTCTCCCCACATATCCTGCTCAATACTGAGCCATGCGGTGATGTAATTCAGCCCGTAACCAGCCTCCCTGCCTGATGCATCAGTCAGCCCTCTGTTCACGATCTTGTGCCATTTGTCTTCGATAGCCATCGAAAATGCCATTTGAGTTGTTGTTATTTTTTATTTCATTTTATTCTTTTGACAGCTCATATATTTTATATTGGATTTTCGATTGCAGTGAACAGATGACTTTGTTTTTACTGACGTGGTATGGATATTAATTTCAAATAAAATTCATCCACTCTTTCTTAAGGCTGAGATCAGAAGGAAGGCAATGCAGAGACTGCTTCAGTCATATAAAAATTCAATCATATAAAAATCATATGAATTGGTAAGAGGGAAGTTGTGTAAATTTGAATGAATTAGCCACCTCGTAAAATATGTATGAATTGCTGTGAGATCGGTCTGGTCATTTTGACAGACTGGCTTCAATATAACCTAACAAGAAAGTTACTTAAGTACTTAAACTTACAGAATGTTTTTTGCTGTACAACAACCTCTTATATGTCAAAAGATCAGGGGAATTTTGATTCCTCAATTCACAACCCCTTTAAAAGGTTAGTTCACCCAGAAATGAAAATTAGCCCTTGTTTTATGAATCCAATCTGAGTTATATTAAAGTATTTTAAAGTATTAAAGTATTTTTGCTCCTCCTAGTGTTAGAACGGCACTAGATGAGTGTTTTTTTCAGCAGTCCAAAAGAATTTAAATGAAGCTCATCCATCCATCCATAAAAAAACGTGCCTCACACAACTCCGGGTAGTGAATAAAGCCCTCCTGTAACAAATTTAAGCTGTTTTTGTAAGAAAAATATAAATATTTAAAGTTTTGCAAACACTTTTCTCTCTTCCGAGAGAACCAACATTAATGATTAAAGTAGCATATATCAGTATGTTCTAAGTGATTATTATAATTTTTTTTAACAATATCCAATGCCAAGTCCTGACTGGAAAAAAGGAGGAGTTGGAGATGGAGGTGTGTGATTAGCTCCTGAACAAAGATAGCTGCAAAATAATGACTGAAAGGTCCTTATAAAGGGAATTATAACTGGTGTTGTATTAGTATTAGACAGACATGGAACAGCTGAGTGACAGCATGGCAACTACTTAGAACATAGTGGCAAACATACTGGTAAACACCATTAATATTTAAGAACCAGAGTCTTGGTCAAAGTTCTCTTGGTTGCTTTAGGCACTGGTGTGCCCTGTTTTGACAGTGGTTGGAGTATAGTGCCACACATGGCTGTATTTAAAGCAGAACTCAAAAACCCCAGTGTCTGATTTCCTTCCAGCTGGCTGAATATCACCATGATTCTATAATAATGGGGTGGACATGAAACTACAGGGAACAGCATCACTTTTCCCCAAAAGTGCAGAGTTAGCGGAAAATTAATGATTATAGGTTGACGACTGAACAAATGATTACAGTTCTGGTGATTTTTTTTTAATAAACTCCTTATAATTTTAGATTTCAGAGGCTCAATGCTTCAGGAAAAAATCCTGAAAAGTAACATTCACTTGTTGAATGAGGGTTAAAATACATTTTTCTGCTTTTATCTGAAACAACTCAGATTGAATTGAGGGCCTTTTAACACCATTAGTTTATACTTTAAAGGGAATCAAACCCAATTAGCATCTATAGCTCAAAGGTAATTCGCACTTGAGAGTCTGACATTTCTAACACTATATTCTGCTCTTTGAGGTACAAGAACAGTTCTAAACGTCTCTAAACGTTCTAAAATTGAAGATTTTAAGAAGAAACCGCACCCAACAGTTTATTGGGATGTTGCTCTCCAGTTGTACTTTTTGAGGTCAGTGAAAGGCAAAAATGTTTTTATTTCACTGCGTATTGAGAGTATAGATAAATAGCATGTGAAAAGCAGACAAAGGAAAATCATGAAAATTCTTTAGTTTTCACTGAGGTTCAGGTTTTCAGACTATATGTTTAACAGCTCGCAGGTGCTCTGTTTCTCATCAAAACTTTTGTATGCAAGTGATGAAGAATAATGACACCAATCCCAGTCAGGCCACTTTTCTGCCCCACAATGGGTTTAACAAGAAGAACTAGATAGTTGGCAAGGTAAAAGAAAAGTGGCATTTTAGGTAGCAAATGGAGAGATTATTTTTGCGGGGGGTTGTTATGCTTCTTTTATGATGCTGTTAATTCAGAAATAGATGTGTTTTTTTCACTCAGGCTTTGTGTTGTGGTGCAGGAGTACTTTGTGGGGGGTTGACTTTGTTTTCCATCTTCTCCCAGGACAGACTGAAAAGTATCTGTCTTCTGTAGCCCCTCTGTGTGCATCGGCACAATTCCCATGTCAAATTATTTCATTAGAGCTTGTTGCTTTTCACAGAGCACTAGTGCCGACAGTGTTCCTGTTATTTCTATGGTAACACGGGGTATCTCAGGGCACCGTTATGAAGCCATGTTAGGGAATGTCGCTTAATATTTTAGAATGATGTTTGAAGGAGTGTTTAATAGAAGGAGCAGCTTGTGAAGCCCCATGGGCCCCGTGGTAGCCTGTGTGTGCAGGAGAAGAACACTGAAGTGTTGTATGCTCACCAATGTATTTCCTGTCCCACTTAACATTGACATGTTAGTAATGATATTGGGAATTTCTGACAAAGGATTATGAGAATTAGAACTGTTTAGTTGTAATGTAACGAAAATCGTAAGTTGGGAAGGTTTAATTTTTAATAATGATCTGTCAGTTATATTATGATATTTAAAAATTATCTACCTAATTAGTATAAATTGTGTTTCCATTTTAAATAAATGCATAAAATGTATTATTTATATACATTTTTTAGTTTATGCTTAAAACAATTAACAAAAAAATACTCAAAAATAATATAGAATGAAACAATATGCTACCATTCAAACGTTTGGGGTCAGACATATTTTTTTATGCAGATATGCATTAAATTGGCAGTAAATACATTTAAAATGTTCCAAAAGATTTGTATCTTTGTAAGCTTGATTATGTGGGTAAACCTGTCTGGAATGCTAGAAACTGTGTTCGTATTGCATGTGTGTGTGTGCCCTTATTATAGACTTTGGTTGAACAGCTGTGTTTAGAGGGGATTCTTAGCTTGACCTTTAACGTGGAGACCTGTGGGCTGCACGCTATTTATGTGGGCAAAAGATTATCTTTGTGAACATGTGGCTTTGCCAAAATCTTTTGACCCAATCTTAGCAAACGTCGTGATTGTGTGTGGCCCAGCAGGATTACGCTATACATAAACCTAGTGGCTGTGATTTAGTCTCTGTTTTCTTTACACTGTTGAGCAAACCACTTTATGAGAAATGCTTAATTCCCAACAGCAATGTTGTGTTCCTGTTAGTGTGTGAACACTGAAGTGCCTCAGTAAGATTTGGCTGGTTAGCTTCAAATCTCAGTGCTTTTTCAATATAGACTTTTGTCTGTGCAGGTAAATCATTTATATTTGAAAGAAATAGGTGGTAAATCAAAGGGCCTTGTTGTGTTTTGTTAGCCATGGCGTAGAGATGGGTTTAGCAGTCTCTCATGGGCTCTGACCACATTTACCGCATTCCTCTTTATGAGTGATGGAGTCTGCCTTGCTTACTAAGATCATTTAGCCAGAGACTGAAGTGTATTATGGTTTGTATAGAATTTGCTTGCTACAGACTTCAGCTTCTATATGCCTGATAAATAGATTTGGAAATTGTGAGATGTTTTGCATGGTAGAATGCTCTAAATGCTCTAAATGTACAGGTGTTCACCTTCTATGTCTAAGCTGAGTCGTCGTCTATGAGTAAGTATACACATGCAGTGTGTGTGTTTATGGCAGAACTTCTCTGAATCTGCTCTGTTTGTTTGATAGGTCACTCTGACTGTTACAGTTTGTTTGTGTGTGAGTGTGTGCACATGGGTGTGTTTGGGTTTGGAAGGATCAGTTTTTGCTTACATTTATATGGACCAAAATGTCCAGGCTAAAAATGAACCCCAGAAATACGTTTTATTCATTTGTTTCCTTGAGTCACGTTAGATTATATATGTAGCTATATATATATATATATATATATATATATATATATATATATATATATATATATATATAGTTTTGTTGTCATGGAAATAGTGTTAGTATCATAAAAAATAGGCTTAATTTTCTTGTATTTTTGCAATTTTTACTCAGCTCTGCTTCCAGCAGTCTTACAGGTGTGCGTTCAACACTAACTTTTCCAAAGAACAGAATGCCAAAAGGGTCAAAGGAAGTGCAGTAGCTATAGGATTTGGAGAAAAGTTTTTTTTTAAAAGTTGTTATTCCATCCTAGGAAGTTCACTCATTCTCAGATGCTGATCTGCTGACCTAGTGAACTCAAGCAAGTAGCCTGAGTGTAAAATGGGATTTCTGCTATAAGTTCCTATGAGCACAGCACAGCTGTCCTAGAGCACTGAGTTGATTTAACATTAGCTTGTGTTAAGAGCTCCTCTTCACACTCTTAACATTTCTGCCCCTGTCTGGAGGTAAAGGCAAATGAGGAGAGAGTCCCTGAAGCTCTCAGTGTGCTTGGGTGTGCCTGTCATTGTCTGGCCTGAATTTTGGTGGAGAGGACCAGTGCAGCTGATCTCTGGCCAGCTCTTTGTTTGAGTTTTACAACAGACGCAGAGGTGCATTATGGATCTCATTGAACGAGGCGCCAGAAAAAGACAACAAGCTTTGGTGAGAATGAGACCACAATGTACCACATGGGTGCTTAGGTTGGTTCTTTTTATCTTGCTATCTTAGGCTGATGTATTCAAAATGAACCCCTGAGAGTAGTTCACTCTGTATCACCTCAAATGATAAACACTATTCAGTTGATAGACATTTTTCTTGTACTTATGCTAGTATTGACATTTTTTTTACAATCACAGCTGAGCTGGATCAGGAGGTTATGATCTTATTTTTCATCTTCTTCCTCAGATGATGCACTCAAACAGATCAGAGAGCATGCTGGGATTATGACTCACTTTCTCTACATCCTATTTATATCTGCCAAAGTTCTCCTCCAAATCCACGAGCAATTACTCTGTCAGTCTCTCTTGACTGCTTTCCTGCCTCCTCCTCAAGCAGATATGTCAGAGTTTAGACTGCAGTTTGATTAGAAGCACCAATCTGAGGCCCAGTCTCAGGACAGGGTATCTTCAAACTTTGGATGAGATTCTGAACTCAGTTAACCTTGTTTACCTAGAAGACTTCAGTGCTGGAAAGTCTCTGGGGACAATGAAAACTTTATTGCGTTTTTCTGTTTTTGTAGCATGCCTGAACACGCAACACTGAACATTTTATATTACTTAGATCCAGGTTCAGATTCATTTATTGTCCTCAGAAAGGAAATTTGTTTTCACAGACTGTACCTCAGCTAATACACATAATACAAACATTTTGTCTCAAATACAAAAATGCACACATTTACACCAGAGAAACAGTCAGTGCACATGATGCACATATCCTGCACTAAAAGTACATCAGCAGACTTACACATATATTAACTAAGAAGCAGTAGCATCAACAAAACAACATTTTAGTGCTTGGATATAATGGAAATAAAAGTCTATGAAAGGGATCTTGGCATGACTAGCTTATCAGAAATACAATTTCTGTGCATTTCTTTGCACAAACACTCCTACAATTCCAACAATTATTCATCTTGCAGTGAGTTACATCGTAATCAAATTCAACTCGGTTTAACAGATTATTATAGGAGAAGATTAGTACTGAATAACAACTTCAACAGACACATCATGTATCAAATTTTGGTGTTGTTTTTTCATTTTTTAATTTCTTTTTATGATTTTGTTCATAGAAATAAACAAATGATTGATGCTTCAGTAGATGACTGCCACTGTGAAAACAGTGTGTTTTTTCCTGTGTGTGTTTGATTGATATGTATACAGGACAGCTCTAGGCAGCACTGCAGATCTCTATTTGTCCTGCATTGGGATGAGTGACAGGCCAACTCTCTATGGAGCCACTACGGTGTTTACCCCTTCTTGTTTTCAGTGTGGAGGTGACTGAGACCTCGAATATTGCATCAAAATATAATGGGCCTGAATCTGCCCTTTATACTCCTTTGAGGAATGAGTTAGTTGCTGTGAACCAGTCTTTTGTGTTCTGCTGACTTAGCAAATAACACGAGAAACCACTGAATTACCAGTGTAGTCCATTTAAAAGTCCACAGTTGTTCTCATGAAGTTCTGTCCTCAACAGAGAATTGATTGTGGGCATGCAAATCATTGCTATTGATTTTGAATAGTCATCTGGGAAGGTTTTTCTCTGTACTCCATATCATTTACTAAGGGTTGCTGTTTGCTTTTCTGATGGTTGAGAGTTGTGTTTGGCTGTGGAAATGACTATAAAGCAATGATAACAGTCTCAGGCCCATGCCGAGAAGGAAAAAGCCTTCAGGATTGAACACCTACAGCCACCCCATCTGTGACAGGCTTGAGGAGCAGTTGGATGGCCCCCTCTGCAGGCTGAAGTGAAGTGCATTTAAAAAGCCACTTAACATGAAATAGTACATGACTGTTTGGGATTTTTGGCTAGCCTGTGAAGATTTAGACCATATTTTGTAAGGATTCTTTGTATTGAAAACAAATATTTATATGGGGTTTTGTGCAATATGCACTGATTTTTCTGTTATGCACAGGTATGGGGTGAACTGCCTTATCCAGTTTGAGGATTTTGCCAACATCAACGCTTTTCGTCTGTTGAGCAAGTACCGCAACAAGTACCTCACATTCAATGACGACATTCAAGGTATGGACGTAAAAAGAGACACTAGTTTTAAGTTTCATCTGTACAACATTATTAAAGCACAGAGAACACAAACATTATAAGTAAGACTTTAGCAGAGCTAAAAGAGTCATAATGTTAGTGTAAGTTAGTCATTCAATCCATCTCTCTTTGATTTTCCTTTTTTACTGCTTAAATCCCTCTTGTATTTATGGTTCAAAGTCAAGATTGGGTGATTATCTTGAGTGCATTTTTTCTTCTACGTTTTTTTCTACCATCCTCCCCTATCAGTCTCTATCCTGTTTTACACAATCACTGCAGTCGCATTTCAGTCAACAACTTCAGCACAATCGTGCTGTTTGAAATTGAGTTTCAATCAAATGTTTAGGTGGAGCACATTGAGTTGATCTCACCGTTCACAGAGCTAACCATAAATATCCACTGAAATAGAGAAAGCAGAGCTGAGGGGGTGTTTTCAATTTATTCTATATGGAAGCTTTTTATATTGAATTTTCTTGTGCTCATTTCAGTGCTTGTTTCATATTTCACATTCAGTTTGCCCATTTGTAGGTCTGTGGTTCTAAACCTTTTTTACAAAGTCACAATTTTCAGCCCCCTCTCCAAATATGCTATTTTAATTTTTTTATTAATTAAATATTTTAATTTTTTAACTTTCATTCATTGAAAATCAATGAACTTTCATTCATTTAAGCATTCCAGAAGCTATATTCTATATTCCATAATTGTGTGTTTTAGTTTATGATTTGTAAATATGCTTTCAGTTTACATTTTATGTGTTTACTTTAATTTATTTTAATTTGTGTATTGATAATAATTTATTCATTTAAATACTTTCTTCTTTAAATAAATCATCATATGGCTCATTCCTTGGCAGTTTAAAGGTGCCCTGATTGAGAACTTTTTTCATGCATATGTATGATGATTTTATTGACTGTGTATTAAAAGCAAGTTAGACTTCTGAAGACAGCCACACTGTTGTACATTTAATAGACTAATAAATTAGCAGATCTCTAGCATTTAGAGCGGATTTCTTCTTCAGTAGAATATATAAACAGCTGCTTATCTGACTCTTTTGACAGTTCCTTCGGAAATTCACCTCTTTATTGATTCCACCTTTATGTCTACAATTAATGAGCTTCTGGATTTGATCCTCAAGCCTCAGCTCATCCTTTATGAACAGTTTTTTTTTTCACTGAAGTGAAAGATGTTTGTGTTTTCTGTCCCATAGGTACTGCTGCTGTGGCTGTGGCAGGACTGCTGGCTGCCCTTCGCATTACCAAGAGCAAAATGAGCAACCATATCGTTGTATTTCAGGGTGCAGGGGAGGTGAGTGTTTCAAACATCAGTTTTTTTGTATTTTGATGGTTGTTAATCCATATTGAGAGAACAACAGCAGTGCAGGGCGCACATATGTCAAATTTACCAAATGTTTTTGGATTTTTTAAGATGTTTGGAATTAATTCATTGAAGATTGGTTATGTGGGTCATGCTGTGAGAATTTTATTAATGTTCACAGAGTTCTTTAAATGTGTATGTGAAATGTAAATCTATAACAGCATTTTTATATTACCAGGCTGCAATGGGCATAGCTGAGCTCATCATTATGGCGATGGAGAAGGAAGGACTTCCTCGTGAGCAGTGTATAAAGAAAATCTGGATGGTGGACTCAAAAGGACTTATTGTTAAGGTGAGGTCATCATTAAAGGTCAGGGTTTTTTTTATATTTAGTGTTAAAATTAAAAAAAATTATTTTATTAGAAGTTTATTAACTTCTTATTCAGTTGTGTTAACTGATTGTACATGAACATTACTGTAGATCTTCATTAGAATGTTTTTAAACTGATGCATTGTAATTTGTTAGATGGGTTTGTTGTTAAAAAGTTAACATTCAAAATCTGCACTCTCAGAAATAAAGGTAAAAAATCTGTCACTGGCATGGTACCTTTTTAAAAGGTACATGTTTGCACCTGAAGAGTCCATTTTGGTACCTTAAAGGTACAATTTAGTACTTAAAGTGTACATGTTTGAACCTAATAGGAACAAAAGTGTACCTTTTGAAAAGGTACTACCCAGTAGTAGACAGCTTGTGTACCTTTATTATTAAACAAAGGTCTTACAGATTTGCAGTAAAAGGAAGCTAAGTAATTAATGACAAAAAGCACATTTTTTTGCCATTATACATTTTTAAAGGCAACACCAGTTGCTGTCCACTTCCCTGGAACTCCTTGGAGTAAGAATCTTGCTTTAGGGCACAATGTTGATGGAGAAGCTCTGTGATTTCAGCAGTTTTCACATGCCCTGTCCCTTTCTGCTCCACTGGAGCCTGCGGCTATATCTTCAACGTTTTGCTTAGATGCTGAAAAGCGTGAAATAACCAAAAATATTTGGGGCACATTCCATGAACAGAACTTATAAATATTTGTATTTAAGCGTAGAAACTTGATTCCTTTAAAATGCCATGTGCTAGATATTTTGTCAGTGCTAATTTCAATTGTGCTGTATTTTGTTAAAATAAATAAATGTCAGATATATAGATACGGTATTTATTTTGTGATCCTCTATCTAACGCAGTGACATTCATACATTTCCAAGTGTGGCTTTTGGTGGGTTTTACACTCTTTGTTCCCTGTGGAGAGAGCCTATGTTCATTATGAAGTGCGGTGAGGTGTGCTGTGGTTTGTAACCGGTACGCTTTCATCATTTGTCTTTTTCTCTGTCTGTTGTTATCTCTCTGTCTTCCATACAGGGTCGGGATCACCTCACCCATGAGAAAGAGAGGTTTGCACATGAGCACGCTCAAATGAAGAAGCTTGAAGATGTTGTGAAGGAGCTTAAACCCACTGCTATAATCGGTATATTTATAAATAAATACACACTGATGTTGTCCCAGCAGTCCTCGTGAGGACTATTGTACTCAAATCCCTTTCTGCTTCCCTTCAGGGGTGGCAGCTATCGCTGGCGCTTTCACAGAGGAGATAATCAAGACTATGGCATCCTTCAATAAGAGGCCTATTATCTTCGCTCTAAGCAACCCCACCAGCAAGGCAGAGTGTACTGCTGAACAGTGCTACACACTCACTGAGGTGCTTTGAGAAGGAGTAGCGTGTGTACGTTCATGTGAGAGAATGAATCATTTCAGTTTTGCTTTGTGTTTTATATCGAAGGGACGGGGGATATTTGCAAGCGGGAGTCCTTTTGATCCAGTAACCCTTCCAGATGGGCGAAAGTTCTACCCTGGTCAGGGCAACAACGCTTACGTGTTCCCCGGAGTGGGGCTGGGGGTCACCGCTTGTGCAGTGAGACACATCCCTGAGGATATTTTCCTCGTTACGGCCGAGGTGATCAATTCTCACTTGCTTTTTTCAGTCTGTCTCTAAAGCCCTATTTGGATGCTAATTGATTCTCATGGGGACGTCTATAAAAATAATTTTGCATGGCTCCTCGGTGGTAAAGCTCATGCTTTCGGTTAAAGGAAATTCAAGGTGAAGGTGTGAGTTTGTGATCCTAAAAAACTGGAAAAGCGCTTCTCATGTGGTCTGTCACATGCTCAGTCGCACGTTTGGACAACAGCTACTATACTGTGCCTGGATTTAGGATTTAGAAAATGGCCTCAGGCAAAAATGGTAGGTTATCTGGCTGGGAATTTTTACCCAGGTGGTGGGGATAAAACACAGACATTCTGGATTCGGACAGCTATAAAATCACAGACTAGCCTCTTTAAATGCTGAAAATACCTTACATTCCCATGAGAAAAAATTACCGTCCAAACCAGCCTTGAGCCTCTCTCTAACCTTTTATTTATTTTTAATCTGTTGTCTCTATCATTTATGAATAAGAGGGTTAAACTGTGTGTAACAGGAGCTGAAAGTCTGAAATTTATGAGTTTTGATGGGTAAAAATGTGCATATTAACCGCCATAACTTGCTAAAATCACATGACTGCAAATTTGCAAAACACTTTAAAAAAATAATACTATAAACACAAAATAAGAATGTTATGCGAAGATATGGAAAAAGGTTCTTAAATATCCTTAAATGTTGAACACAAATTTAGGTAGAAACCAGTGTGGGCGATTTTGTAATATTTTTTATGCCCTGATACAAATTTTGCCTAAATGAAATAGTTTTTGTAAAATCTATTATTTCTTTCAAAAGACATACAAATTATTAAAAAGTACACAAAATACATAATCAGCTTTTAGTTTTTTGAAGGTATGCGCAATATATAATCCAGCCTTTATACTACTTTACATTTTCAATATATACATTTACATTGCTCAATATAAACTATAAAATCCCGGTACAATCTGTCAAGCTTAACCTGATATCAGCCAGACAGTGTGTAGCCGGATGCTTGCATCAGACGAGGCAAAACAAGAGAGCTGGTTAGAATCTCAATGAACCACTGTCCTATTGGAAAAAGCTCATTGCAGTCTAAAAGGTCAGCCAAGGCCATACAGGCCCACACATCATATCAACATGTGCCACTAAAGGAGTTTTATCTGTTTAGAGCCGCTCAGAGTGGTTTGATGTGTGCTGGATCTCCTCTCCTGCTCCACTGAAGCTGCAGAGTGGATGTCTAAACTTCAAACAGCTTTAGGCAGCAGGAGGGAATGCTTCATTTCTTTATCCCTGCTGGTCCTATTGCTCATTTGTGTATTTCAATAAGTTAGGTTCTGGACCATCGAGTCTCAGGAGTGTGCTCCGACATACAAAACAAACAGCTGGAACATTTTGTTGTCTGTCTTAATTAGGTCTAATTTGGAAAATGACGAAATCTAATTGTGATTTATTATGGCTCAATCATTTTTTAGCGAACGATTTTAACTCTATTAATCTATTACAACAGTGCTTTGGTTTTAGTTTAAATAAAGCAAAAAGATTGGTAACACATTCTATAAGACCTGTATTTATAATACATTTAAAGGGTATTTTTAAGGCACTATAATAAATGCATAATGCATTATAAATAAAGAACAGTTTTAATCTGTTGTAATATTTACTTGTTTGTGGTTATAGCTTTTAAGAGTATGATCGTTTATAACACACAATGAGCATGATTTATCCACTTAAGTTACAATGGATTCAATTTCTCATAGTTTAATGCATTCTAAGTCTCATATCTTGCTATTGTATTTAGGTTACTTTACTTACAGCGTAAGTGATAATAATAAAATTTTTCTCCCCTTAAACAGCCATAAGACAATATATCAGATTAGATTACTTTTGTAATATAATTTTTTTGTTTTTATGATAGCAGTTTGATTATTTTGATGGTACCCTTTAGACAGATAACTAACTCTGCAAAAACTTCCTTTGAGATACTATCTTTTGTCTTCCTCAGAAGAATGAAAGTCATACAGGTTTGTAACTACATGAGGATGAGTAAATGATGAAAGACGTTTGGTTGTTCAGTACCCTTTAACAATTTCAACACTGGTTCCATAGGCCAAACAGAAATCTGGATTTAGTCGACTTTGAAATAAATCTTTTAATTATTATTTTGGTCTCTCTCTCTCTCTCTCTCTTTTTAATTGAATCCAGCTGATCACAGGCAATAAAAAAACTCTTTTACTGCCCTTGATATCCACATCTATACCAGTGGCTAAACAGGATGAATATTTGATGGAGTTGTATCACAAAAACAAACAAGAGATGAATAATTCTAACTCTTGTGCTTGTGAACAAATGGTGTAATTAGTCACACTGCCTACATGTTACATCTGTACTAATCATCGGCTCGACCTGTGTTTACAGGTGATAGCAGAACTAGTGACCGAGAAGGATCTTGCAGAGGGACGTCTGTATCCTCCTCTCAGCAGCATCCGGGAAGTGTCCATCAAGTTGGCTGTGAAGGTGAGCTCGACTCAGTAACATCTCAAACTAAAGCCGTGATTCATGCATGCCGTTGCTTAGGTTCTTTATGATTGCGTGTTTTTTTTTTTACCATAATGTTTTTATGTATATCGTGACAGATTGTGGAGTATGCCTACAAAATCAAAATGGCAACGCTGTACCCGGAGCCCCACGATAAAGAGGCTCTTGTTCGTTCGCTCATCTACAGCACAGACTATGAAGAGTTTGCTGTGGATTCATACAGCTGGCCCGAGAACGCCATGATCGTCCAAACATGTAAACTGTGAGCTCCCAAAATGAGATTTATATGGCAATTCTCTTTTAAATGTAATTTCTTAACATGATTACAACACTACTGTAAACCTCTCCTCAATAAAATGTCTTAGTAGACAGTGTGTTATGGAATTCTTTACAGTTTCCATCGTCCATTCATAATTTATGTTCATCGGGATTCCTGAGGGAATATGCAGCATTGAGGAAGCTTGTTATATATATTTTTGTTTGCTTTCATCATACTTTATAAATATCAATGGAATCAGTCAATGGAATTCGGGCAGATATATAAAGCACACTCATGCTAATTATTTTAACACTGTAACTAATTACTGTAGATATTTCCATGGAAAATTACTCATTAGCAGTTAAGGTGAAGTGCTCGTGTTGAAAACACTGGCGGAACTTAATAAGCTGTCATGGCTGCCAGCTGAGTGCTATATTGAGACTTTTGTGATGCCTTTTTCTTAGTATGTTTTACTGCAGGTGAAGCATTAGCGACAACACTGTCTTAATAAAATTTTAACATGACAGGTTTATCTGATTAAATGCCCCCTATACACCAGCGCAGCTATAAATACATATATATATATATATATATATATATATATATATATATATATATATATATATATATATATATATATATATATACATGTATGTATTATTTGTTCATTTGAAAAGGTCTGCGTTTAATAAGAATTCAGATAACTGATTTAGGCTCATACCACAGTGGAACTCTGGATATCTCAATCACTGCAATTTAAGACGCTCCAATTATAATTCAAGACTGCATTCTTTAGCTGCACATTTACGTCATTCTCACAATGGGAAATAATGGGATTTGCATGTTGATCATCTCATGTAATATATTGCAGATAAATGTTTAAAGAAATTTAAATAAAGATAAGGAACTCGCACCGGAAAGGAGATCTACTGCCCTCACTGGATTTTAAGATAAAGGCTTTGATTTATTTTTAATGCACTCTAAACAAGTCTCTGCCTGTCTTTTCATATGAACTATATGCACAGTCAGTACATTAATATAAAAATGTGTTCTGTTTCAAAGTAAATTTGAAATGGTAAAATACAAAGCCCATGTTAGATCAGCAGAGTTAATTTTTTATGATTTTCACTGTATGTATTCTTTATGGCCATTGATGCCACATCCTAGAAGTGTAACCAAGGTAACACATATGCAGGAACACTATAAGAGCATCGTTTGCTTTTCATTAAGGATCTTTCATTTAAAGAGGAATCAGGAAGTTTGCTTACGGTGGTACAGCTATGCTATGAATATCATTAATACTTTTTCTCATTAAATGGCTGATTTAAGAAAATGATCCGATGGGAGGCTCTTTGGCTTTTTTCTTTAACTCACGCTGAGCTAGCAACACCAAGGTCATGCATGCTTCAACTGCAATGAAATACTGATAAAATAAACCTTAGTTAAACAACTTTGAATAAATCGTCTATGCGTGAATATAAATATATTTCACAAAGTGAAAAGAGGTCCTACTTTCTTACTTTTTTTTTCTTACTTCTCTTAGGCTCACCAAGGATGCATCATTATCAAAAATTACTGTGATTTATTTATTCATTCATATGTAAGACACATTGCTTATTATTATCAAATTCAAAACAGCTGATTCATAAAAATACAAAATTTAAAAATGCCAAGCGTTATTGACAGCTACTGTACATTTCATCTCTTTATACGTTTCAGTTATTGTTATTTCTAGTAAAATCCTTGTGAATAATACCGGTCAAAGACATCGTCACTGGCTGCTAACAAAGAGCTGCGTACGTGCGCGCGCTGGTGAGAGTGGAGACGCCAATGCGCGCTGTGTGGTTTGATGAGGATGCTGAAACCCACGAGGACTTTCTATGAACAGACAAGTGCATGTGCCGTTACCGCATTTCAGCGCATTCTCGTCGATTAGAATGAAACGCAAATGATGAACGCCATGGTGGAGTTGGAACCTGTTGTTTGGAACTTTACGCTCAAATTAGAAAACAGCACGCGCGCTAATGAGACAGCAGCAGTTTATCCCGCGGACGAGTATTATAACATTGTTCACGTCACGGAAACTAAAATTCTCCCAGCATTTATTGGATTTCTGTGCTCCACCGGGCTTGTTGGAAATATTCTTGTTTTGGTGACTATTTTAAGGTGAGTTTACATGTTTATAAAGAACTCTCTTTTTAATAAATTTACTTTGCGTTTGTTTGTATGGATTGAACCGATATATTTGCTTAATGACGTGTTAAATTCGTTATTGATTATTGATTATTTAAAACATAAATCTGCTTCCTGCAGATTTCACAGTAGCTCTGAATTGTGGGATATTATTGTGGGATTGAAGATTTTCTCTTTCTGCATAGACGAGTACCATTCATGTAATCATTTTTTATGCGAAGATTCACCTTATATGGCAATATATGATAATTTAATTTGACGATTTGGATATATATATATATATATATATATATATATATATATATATATATATATATATATATATATATATGTGTGTGTGTGTGTGTGTTTGTGTGTGTGTGTGTGTGTGTGTGTATATATATATATATATATATATATATATATATATATATATTATCAATTATCAGTACCAGCTTACAAATATACTGTATATACATCAATACAAACAAAGTCTACAAACAAATATGCATACATTCATATAATAATTCATATCACAAGGGCCACACCAAACCAGCAACAAAGCTAATTTGAACAGTGAAGCAAGCTGTAAACGATGGCACTGGAAATGGCCAGCATGTGTAGCCTCTTTAATTAGCAGTGAAGGAATTTCTCTGAGGATTTCCACTGCTCCATCTGATGGATTCATTCAGAAATTATGACCCAACCGCAGCGGAGCTGTAACTCGCTGAAGGTTACATAATCCTGTTTATTGCCGCTTGCAATTTGCCATTATTATTTTCACTCATTTGTTGTTTCTTCAGCAGTATCTCATCAATGGAGGACAGATCACAAAGAGTTCTTTCTTGTTTTCTTGCAGGTCTGCTAAAAAAACTGTGCCAGATGTATACGTAGGCAATTTGGCGGTGGCTGACCTGGTCCACGTGACGGTCATGCCGTTTCTGATTCACCAGTGGGCCCGTGGAGGGCACTGGGTGTTCGGCAGCACACTCTGCACCATCATCACCTCTCTTGACAACTGCAACCAGGTGGCGTGCGCTGCAGTCATGACCGCTATGAGTCTGGACAGGTGTGGAATCAGTGCTATACTGAAACCGTGTGGCTCAAATCATGCTCAAAAGAAAATTGTTAGATTTACATATCTTTATTAAGACAAGCATTGGGTGGGTTCTTTGGTAATGAATTTTGAAGTGCCCCTATTATGGATTTTTTGAAAATCACATTTCATGCAGTGTGTAACGCGGCTCTAAGTGAATTTAAATCTTAAAGTGCACACTGAATAAAATCGACTCTGAATCATTGAAGCAAGCTGTTGTTAAAATGAGTCCCAAGCCATTTCATGATGAAGTCAAGGTGAAGCATTAGCATATTTCCCTCCCACTTGTTGGTCTTTTCGAGTTGGTTTAAATGAAAATGCAAATTCATTTTTAGCCAATAGACACCGCTTTTGGAGCCTTAAAAGCTCACAAACACTGCTTTAAATTACATCGACCAATCGCTGGAGGGGTTTAGAAAGAATGAATCGTTAAACTAATTGTTCGGGAGTCTTTGAGCGAATAAAGTCAAAATAATTGCATGTTATAAGAAAATGAAAGTGTTTTTTGACTTTGCATACATGTCAACCTGTTATTTGGGATTTCCAAAACCAACGTATGACAAATACTGTTACTCATTTGATTCGGTGTCTGAAAGTCCTGATGCACGATATTAAAAATATTCAGTGAAAAGTGGCCCCTATGAATCACTGATGTTAAATTTAAATTTAATCTCTTTTTAAAATAACAGCTCTTGCTATGAAGAAGAAGAAGAAAAGGAGACGGATGAATTTGAGACAGCCTGTCACAGGGGGAAGTTAAAGTGATTTGTCTCTGTAATTCCATCTGAACCATCTGATACATACAGTTTTACATCAGGAAATAAGAGAAAGGAAAACATGCTTGTTTAAAATAAGTGAATAAATAAATATAACGTAATACATAAATAAACCATTCTTCCTAAAATTATCTATTTTGATGTTATAGGAAAAATGCCTTATGTTTATTAAAACCTGAATAAATAAATACTAAATATATTTACAGAGAGTAGGACATATAAAATAGTAGTAAATATTTGATACTAGTGTATCATCATATTCATAAGAAATGTTATTTTTGTTTTTGAATTAAATTATTAATTGTAATAAATGGGGTAAATGTTTAATAGCTTATTTTGTAGTGAATACTTCAAGGTCCGTGCATGCATTCAATACACATATTCAATTCGCATATTTTTTTAAAAACAATCACAAATTACCTATGATTCTCAATAAAATGAATGTTATTAGTTACTTAACCATTAGAGATATCACAGCATTTGATTAACAGTGAATTTGTTTTTGATGAAGCCTGTTGTGAATATTCTGCATTGCATATAGTATAATAGTCAGATTGTGGTTTGTAGTGCAGCAAAGTTGCTTTTTGGCAGCACGGAAGCACAAAGTCACAAAGGCACAAACTCACCGCTAGAGGCCACTCTTACCCCAATTATAGATAAACATATTATTCATTTATGTAGCTCAATTAAGAGCGACACCCAAAGTGCTGTGAAGTTCAAAAAGCAAAGTATCAAGCTTCTGCTGCACATCAGTTCTTGCACTTTTGGATGGATGAATTTTTGTAATCGAACATTTCGCTTTTCATAGATATCATACTGATTAAATGAACAGCACGCATCTTTGTGAAAATACACACACGGTGAGTAAATTCTACATTGTTTTTTATTTTGTCCTCCAGATACCTGGCCCTTGTTCATCCATTTCGCCTACTGAGCCTCAGGACCAGATCCAGGACGATCCGCATTAACCTGTTTGTTTGGGCGGCCTCTTTCATCATGGTTCTGCCTGCCTGGATTCATGCCAAAGTGATCCGCTTCAGAGACGGGCTAGAGAGCTGTTCCCTTAACCTGGTCTCTCCCAAAGAAGTGCTCTGGTAATTGGTTCTGCTTTACTTTTGTACTGTAACCTGTCTGATGGTCCCTCCATCTCTCACCCGCTGCTTATTTTTTATTGACACAGTCTCGCTTTGACTGCATCCTGTATTTCTGTTACTCTTCTGTTACGCAATCCTCTAATCAAAAGAAAAAGGAAATTGCTTAAAAACAAAGGGCTGGTTTACATAACATTTACAGATTTGGTTTTTTTTACCATTTATAGATTTTTCTCAGCACTGTACACTAAAATAAATATGTTATTTTTTGTTATCTACTGTGTAAGCTGCCTTTCAGCATAGTCCCACATTCACTTAAAAGTCACTTAAAAGCAGCACAATAATGCCATAGTTTTAGTTTCAGTAGGTTTTTTTTCTGTCAGTATCTTTTCCTCTTCACCAGAAAATTGCTTGTATAGAAGTCTCCAGCTCTGAGGAATCCATCCATCCTTCCTGTTTAATTAAAATGAGTGAAGTGAAACATGGGAGATGTGGAGGGTATAAGGCTTTTTCTCAGTCGTGATTGACAGCATGTGTCCTCATATATCTGTAGGTATACACTCTACCAGACTGTGACGTCCTTCTTCCTGCCATTACCTCTCATTCTCATCTGCTATATACTGATTCTCTGCTACTCCTGGAGAATGTATCGCAAGAACAAAAAGGCTCACAGGTGACTTTACCTTCATTATAGCATGCGTGACTTAAACCTGTCAAATCTGACAATTGACTGTTCTAGCTAGGTTTACACTGGGTTCTTTAATTAATATTTCATTTGCCTCCAGTTAGGGGAATATCTACTGCAAAGTGAATAAGTGAATTTCTTGTATGAAGCTGTCAGATGTGATATCCCTTTGAAGAGTTTGTGCTTGTAGAAATGTTTAAGTTTTAGATTGACAGGCTAAACCGTTAATTATAAGTGACATCTATTAAAATAGCACTATAAAGTATCTATAAAATGAATCATTTGCTACAATGCACTTATTGTGTGCATATATGTTTTTCCGTTGTTCCATTGTAAACAACCTCTTTGCAATTACATCTGTAACTACATTTATAATTACACTGGTGACCTATCTCTTACACCTTAACCTACCCATGAAACCAAACCTTACCCGTACCCAACTCAATAGCAGCAAAAGTGTTTTGTAATACAATATGAACACATTAAGTACAGTGTACTAATTTTCTGATGTACATGTACATAGTAGTTAAGGCCACGTAATATAAAGTGCAACCAAAAACGCCTACATCATTTCCGTTAAAAGCTGTGCACTGTTTTTGAGGCGATGTTTAAGTTTTCAGGGTTTATTGATATTGTCATTCCTCAATGCAACCCATTTTTTTGTGAAAGAAAAGGAGAGGCAAGCAGACATTCATTTTGATGTGATAAACAATTTGCCACAAATTCTGTCAACTGAGCTTATTGAAATAAAACCATAATATTCCTTTAAGCCTTGGTATTTACATATTAATTGGATAGTTCACCCAGAAATGAAAACTCATTGCAAACATGCATTCATTTCTTTCTTGTGCCAAACACAAAATAATATGTTTCAAAGAATGCTGATAATAAACAGTTTCAGTTCCCACGGACTTCCATTGTATTTCTTGTCAATCAGACATATCAGTGGGAACCGAAGTTGGTTTAGTTACCAACATTCGTCATACCAATAACTGTAACTAGTCTTAGGATTATATATTAGAACTGTAACTACCCTAAATGTTGATTAATGTTTAGGTTACGTGCTTTATGACCGAATCCTACGTTCCCCACTTTCTCTCAGGTATAACACCAGCCTGCCTAGAGAGCGTGTGGTCCGCCTCACTAAAATGGTCCTGGTTCTCGTAGCGGTTTTCCTGGTCAGTGTTGGGCCGTACCACGTCCTGCAGCTGGTTAACCTGAGCATACCTCGCCCCTCATTAGCATACCACACCTGCTACTATCTGTCTGTGTGCCTGAGCTACGCCGCCAGCAGCATAAACCCCTTCATCTACATACTGCTGAGCGGACACTTCCGCCACAGGCTGGTCTCTCGGGATACACCCAGCATGCCAAGTGTGGAACGGGAAATCCAGGCCCCCCGCTCCAGTTTTTAAGCTGAAACACACACGACACTGCAAATGAATGAATCAACGCGCAAGCCTTTGTTGGTCTTAGGTAAAGCACAAATGTTTCGGAGAAGTATTCCTGTTCCTTGTTTTCATTACTAATTGTTTTGAAGGATTTCATTAAGGACGCATGAAATGTTTTATATATGCATGTTTGCACGATTTGCACCTTTTGAGTCTCTGTTGTGAATGCTGTGTTGTTATTTATTGTTTAATGTGGTGTTTTGGCTCCCTCTGCTGTTTAGCTTTAGTCATTTACTCCACTGCCTAAGTCTGTCTGTCTGTCTAAATCTTAATTATGAAAAAAATAAACAAGGCTTTGTCGAGATAATATTTAAGTTTCCCTTTACAAACTTCACAAGCTTACACTGCATTTATTTTAGTCAACTTTTCAGTTCTGTTTATTTAAAAATCTATTTCCTTACATAAAACTGACATGGCATTTTTAATTGAAAAGGCATGTATTATTCAATTCTGAATGACACACAACCCTACATTTAACTGAGATTGAATTATTGTTTTGAAGGGGCATTTGCCATTTTCAGATTGCATTCATCCGTGGTCTGCAGTAATCAACACTGGAGAAAATAAACGATTATGATAATAATAAAAACAACTGTGTTATGGGCACAGAAGTAACTAAATCTAATTGTGGCTTTGTATTACGTTTCTGTTTTAAGGTTTTAAGCTTGATCGTATGTGACAGTTGAAAAAGTGATATGTTATTATTGTGAATGTTATATTGTATTATCAGGTTTTAAAAGATATTTCATCATACCAGCAAATGTATTTAATTCCTAAAAGTTGTTTTGTACTATACAGAATGTTTTGAGGCCCGTGAGCGTGTTTTCGCTCATCTTGTGTAAGTGCTTCACCATTGTTACACACAAGAGAAATCAATATTGCTCGGGACGAAAAGTTGCTGTCATGCGGAAATCCTTTAAGGGCATTTTGGTATTGTCTGGTGTGTACTGGATGTCATGATGAAGTGGCTGGCAGCTCTAAAGAGCGAGGTCACTGACCAGACGGGAAGAGAAGCAGGGATCTGTTTGTAGCCCAGCTCTCAGAGTGGAATCAATTCTCTGACCAGACCAGAGACAGACAGGGATCGTGTCTGACCTTAAAGCATGCCTGGCGGCAGTGGCTGGAAACTCACCCCAGTGCTCCATCTCTCTATCTCTGTTTCTCAATTATGCCTTTTTATGTGGCCTAGTAAACCAGCCAGAGGCAAAATCCCAACTGGTGTGTTCAAATACTTGTCAATATTAGTGTTTCAGTGTCACCATGTAGCATGTTGAGATCATGCATTTCAATAATATTATTCAATACAATAACTTACAAACTGTTGTGCTATTGGTTTGCCAATGATTCCAGTGCAGCAATCAAGACTCTGCCTGGGCAGCAAGGTGCTTTTACATTCTCCTGTCTCTAAAGTAGCTCACACTGTGTATATTCCCCATTCCATCAGCCTTCTCTTTCTCAAACTTTGAATCATCATGCTGTCCTGCGAGCGAGGTGGCTGACTACTGCTGTGGCTGCTAATCTGACATTGTTTGACCTTGTTTGTGACTTGCTTCATATGGCATTGACCTTGTTACTTCCACCTCAGCAATTTGGCTGCCTGTTTGTGTCATGTTTTTCATGCACATTTATTTTTTAAAACAGCTATTGCATTGCAAATATTATTAAATGTTTATTAGGAGTATTTTCTTTTTTGTGAATATGTTTACTGTACTGCCAATTAGCAGGGAAACTTGCTTTCTACTAGTGGAACTACGTTGTAAAGAAGTAAAGCCATTTTCCTGTTTATGATAAGCCAGGTTCCTGTTTATGTCACAATAAAAATACTGCATATGCATATCCACATTTCACTTTAGAGATGTCTGAAACATCTGGACGTGGCCTACAGTTACCACAAAATCGATTCATTTTATCACCGGTAGAGGGCACGTGCTGACAATTTTCCCAGCATACAGAGCTGACGTGCATGTGAAAATGAGGTAAAATACATAAACAATTTATAGCCAATCGAATCTGTTAATTTATCACGAATTTTAAGTACTGTATATAAATTGCTTGTCTTTTTTCTTTCTTTGAATATTATATATGATCATTATTTTCTTGTATTATTTGTGGGCTTCAGATATATATATATAAACGATTTTGTCTTTTAATCACCGCAGACTATTAATAGCATAACTTTCTAAAAAATATATATTATTATTCAGTTTATCATTACACTGATTAGGTTTTATTAAGGATAATATAGGATAAAATACTACAAGCATAGTGATTGGCTGCTATAAAGGCTATTTTTCTTAGCAGATTTATAAAAATCAGTCTTTAGATCAACTAAAATGCATATTTTGTCAATTTATTTAGCTATTTCGTAACCGTTCATTAATATTTACCTAAGCTATTAGCTTTCTAGTGTCACTTGCTAGACTTGGTGCATATGCAAACCACTTAGCCACACCGTTTATATGCTAATATTATGCACTGGCAAACAAACAAATTTCAAGCTTTTGATTTATTAAAAGATATCTTATGTGTACTTCATTCCGCTGTAATCTTCATTCTCGATCAGTAGCTACCAGCCAATATCCACGATCAACTTTAAGCAAACACCAGCCTTAAACTGTAAAACAATTTGGCGCTGCCAGACTCGCACCCCATTTATTTAATAGCTTTAATGTACGATTAATATTCCCGGACGTCTCTGTGCATGGTGAAACCTGTGTGAAGGGATAAGCACAGGTTTTCGCCTGTGAGGCAGTGGTGCGCGCAGGTTTCCCGACAGCCTGTTGTTTCGCGCGCGGGTACCACGCGCAGAAACCAAGCGAGAAAGAAGGGCCTGACAACTTCTTTGTTAATTTGAACGGGCTTCTCGCTATGTGTGCGGCGAGGGTGGTGAAAAGCCCGAGATATAACATGACAAGTGTGAGCACGAAGTAGAGTCGCGTTTAATTAATTTTCCTTTCTCCCTTGGGAGCCTCGCCGTTCTCGTTTGTGATACATTTTGAGCTGTAATCGACGAGATAACAGGCAGTTGCAGTATTCCGTCGACTTGAATGTGCCTTTGTGTTTGAGGAACCAATGTGGGGCCGCCTGCTACACATGTATAGTCGAGCTGACCTGAAGATTAAACATTGCTGTGTAGGATGTGGGCCTAATAAATGTGAGGAATTGTCGCTGCACACCCACAGTGGTAAGTGAGTCGTGTATTGGTTTTAAAAATGTTAATTTTGGGCTTCCATCCACGTTGCCTAACCCACATTTTGTTTTAAATAAAACACTTCACAGTGTCCCAAAGACACTGACAGCTACAAGGTCAAATAAGTTTTTAGTGGAGGAATTAATTAAAAAAAAAAAAAAACTATACAGGTCTAGAATAGTACTGTGAAGTATAATATGTAATGTATCTGCTAATAAACGTGATTATTTCAATTCTGTTGCTTTTATGTGAATAGAAATAGGATGAACGACACGCTCAAAGCGCTTGGCATTTAATTCCATACGAAATGCGTATTTATCTACTATAATACAAACATGTATTTATTTTTAACATTTATTTTTATAGAAATATTACAACAATTACATATGCGCATGCATAATTTAAATACATATAATCCTGTTAAGAATTAAACATTTTAGATACGAATGTAGCGTCACGGTTGTCTGAACCAATGAGCGTGAAGCTGTGTCGTCAATCAGTCGTTTCCCGTCATGCTTTTGGGCAGCGTGCTCGACTGCTCAATTTGACACAGCCGTCTCGCCGTCGCGAGAGTTGACTTAACGACTTTTTTTCACACAAAAAAGCGACTAGCGACAAATCTAGCGAGAGGAGCAGAGCTTTCAGTTAAAATAGATATTCTGTTAACTCTATTTTGCATACAAACAGGGCCGAAATCACAACACAGCAGTTGTCAGTTGTATTTGATTTTATTAGACCACGACTAATGTTGCCGTTACTATTTCATATTCATCCAGTTTATTCATCCAACATAAACAGTAAAATATATCAATGAAACCATATGAAGAATTTGGCTACCTCAAAATACAGTACATTACCATAGGGAGGCAAGGTAATATGACGTACTGACGTCATGAAAATGCTACTTTTGAAGCTGGCTATAGCTAACTTACTTAACATTGAAAATAGTTGGCAACACTGACACACGTCAGCATGACATCAGAGAAAGGTGAACGTAACTTGGACACTTTTTCTAACCGGCATGCATCTCGCGGTGATCACCGGTGACCGGTTCTGCACATATTTTGCTCAACTCAAACAAACCTATTTTCCGGGGTAAGTTGCGTCACACGTAGAGTCATAGGTCAACCAAGAACGCGCTCTCGCGAAAAAAGGCGGAAGTCAGATATTTATGTTATCATTTCAAACCAGAAATGTTTTTGTTACAAAACCCCATCGTTCTGTTGCAGAGGACATGCGATAACCCCCCAAGGGCTTATAGGTTAGTTTTACGACGGATACATCTGATTTACGGAGCTTCAAAATAATGGCCGCTGTCCACGAGCATTAACTAAAATTAATTAATTAATTAAAAAAAAAAAAAAAAAAAAAAACTGTTCGTTTGAAAGAAGAAAGTCATATACACCTAGGATGGCTTGGGGGTGAATAAAATATGCCGTAATTCTTGGGTGAACTATTTCCTAAGTGAAAGTGTGTATATATATATATATGTATATGTATATGTATAATATGTGTGTGTATGTGTATATATATGTATAATATGTGTGTGTATGTGTATATATATGTATAATATGTGTGTGTATGTGTATATATATATATACATATATAGGCCTCTAAGGCTGTTTCTTTCACATAAAAGCTTCTCTCAGTTTGTCTGAGGTACCCATGATGTTTAGTGGACCAAGATTGTTGATTCAACCGAGTTGTTATTTGACTATGCAAAAGCATGGTGCACATTGCACATTTCCCGCTCCCGCAACCGCGGCACATGCTCGTGTGGCTTGTGCTGATTATCCAGCCTCCACAACTCCAGATGGATCAACACATGCTGAAAATGCGACAAACCAAGACACAGTTTTCCATCTGACCTCAATCTATCACTTCTGTTTGCCTGTATTAATGTCAGAGTGCTTCCACTCTCAGACTCGAGGAGTAAAACGTAATCTTGTTGTCATGTTAAAAGCCTCATCAAAGTTTGTTTGCATGTTAATTGAATCAGTGTGGGTGGGCTTGGTTTTAACCTGTTGTCGTGTTCTTGTTCAAACACTTCTGCCATGGGCATTCTTGCTTGGTAGAGTTTATTACCTTTAAGTCTAATATGTTTTTTACAGGTGGAGTAAATAGCTGCTCTCTTATTTTTATTTATTTTTTATAAAGACCTTGGTTTTATTTTGAAATCAGTAGCAACTGAGTGGGCTTGTTGAACTACCTTTGTATCAGGCGGTTTAAGATGTACACGATCAGATTAACCTTAAAAGCAGGTTGCAAGACAAAGGGCGCAGAAATCACCTGTACCGAACACGAGCCGGGCCACTTTAATGGTTTTTGAAACGATTACATGCATTCTAATGGAGGACATTAACATGCATGTGTTTGAAACAATAGCGTCCCTCATTGTTTCTCCATTCTTCATTAATGCTGTAATTCAGTGCAAAATGATTGACTGCCAAGTTTTGTGAACATCAAAGCTTTTTTTTTAAATATAATTTCCCCCAACCAGAAACCCCATTAAATTAACATGCATTTTGAATCTTTTGCCCAATAAGTTGCTTAATGAATTGTGAGGGGCATTGACAGTGAACAAGGCCTCACATTAATGTCAGAATTAGACATTTAAAATATTGTGTGTGTGTGTTGTCCGTTTCAAACCGGAATAGTGAGATGTGATATGAGTGAGGTCTCCAGTGCTCTTCATGCCCCGTTAATAACCTGGCCTGCTTTGATGTGGCAGTGTGGAGCGAGGTGGCTCTTTCTCTGCATCACTTGTGGCATGTAAATCCGGCCAGCATTTTATCTCCTTACCTGCTCAAGGGGCCACTGGATTTGCTCTGGCTGCCTGTATATGTGCTCTCTTGTAGCGTGAGTCATGAGATGTCACCTACCTGACAGACCACTCAGGAACACTTTGGGAAGACTGCACTTCTGTGTGTATTTGCTTTTCTGTTCATTAGATGTTACTGTTTGTCTTTGTATGACATTCAGTTAATGTAACACTAAACATGAATATGAACATGGGTAGTACTCCGTATCTGAAAGCTTGTAGTAAGTTGTAACAAGTGCAGGTCTTTTTTTCTTTTATGAAAGACTGCATCTGCCAAACAGTGAAAAAAGGACTTTATATATTACGCAATTGCACAGGATTTCTTATAATTGTCACTTCATGTCTTTCATTGGGACCATGGGAAAAATTTGACTGTGTGTTTATAAAATGCATTGTGATAATTTGGAATTTTGACACTTTCTTGTAATTTAAACTTTTTCCCTGTGATTTGGAATTTTTACCATTTCAACTGACAGCTTCAGTTCATTGGCTGTCAATCATTTACTATGATTTTGTTCATAGACCAGTTCTGGTCAGAGCATCTCTTATTCAATCACGCGGTGTCAAAACTGCACTCCATTGTGCATGTGGTTGGTTAAAAACACATTTGTTGTCTTGTGCTAACCCAGAGAGAGCACGTCTGATCGCCCTCTTGACCTTGAGCTGAATGGCTGCCCAAACCAGTCCCTGCTACACATTACCATTTAAATGGCCCAAGGAGAAGGTTAGGTCAGCTCATTTGATGTTGAAATGCAAACAGAGATCAAAGGAGAGAACTCGCAGTGCCCTATATTTACAGTAGCCGGTCTTGGATTGGTGTGTTCGGTGGCAGAGGTGCAGCACATTGTCTGTGTGTATGTGTTAGACGAGAGTTTTGTAGGAGGGAAGAGCACATTGTCTATTTGTTCCGCTTGGTCCTTGTGGGTAGATAGCTCATTAACCATTGTGGCCTGGCACAATAGCCAAGAGCGCCGGCTGCATGGGCACAACAAGTCCAGCACAATACCTGTAAACAGCCAGCGGCTTAATTGAAAATGGCCCCTGAGATCACCAGGCTGTCAAAACAATAATAGACTTGTATAGGTGTATAATATCAAAATTGCAGAGACCTATTGATGGAGAGTACATGCGTGTTATTGTGGTTTCTCAGCAAAACGCTGGTTTAATGATGTTATCCAGCTATTTTAAGAGATGCATGTGTACTAGCTGAGTTTTTGTTTGACATGTTCTCATCTGTTTGCTCCCGTTCCAGGTCACTGAACAGACACAAGCTCCACCACCACTCGCCTTCAATCATCACCTGAGACAAGAAAAGACTGAAAGATCCAAAAGAAGAGAATGAATGGACAACACTGTGTGGTAATAAAAGAAATGCAATCACACAAAAGACTAGTCCAAAGGTTGGGAGTCAGCATGAACCTCGTTACAATATAATATCGATATATCTCATGATGTGATAATATTGTGTTTCTTTTTATTTGGTGTACTGACAGAAGAAAAAACGCGAATGCTGTCACTGGAGATAGTACCCTTTCAGTTTTGTATTATATTTTTTTCAAAGGTGTGCATATGGGTGTCATTTGAAGGGCTTCTGCAAGTGACAATTTTTATACTTCTTTTGATAGTATGTAATTGTGATAGCGTGACTGGATTATATAAAATCTATTTCAGCAGGGCTTACCTATAGATAAGAGCAAGGGCAACCTTTTGGGAATGTAGTGTCATTTTTCATTTTTCTGGTTAAAACCATGTGTCATTACCCCCTCCCTAGATCTCTGACGTAAATGTTATTGTAAATGAATTACCTGCAATACTGAACGTGATATGCGCAAAATTATAATGTTAGATAAATCGCCAAGCCCTCCCCCTCCCCCTTTTTAATACATTATGTATTTATACAGTGCATTTACGTAGCATTTTTAAATGTTCAGATAAAATCTTTTCTTTTTTTTAAGTTTAATTGTTTAATGCTCTGCTTTAATTGACAGACACATACACATTGATTGCACATACAGGTAGCACAGTAAAACAGTTGACTAATATTAAATAATTTGCAAACTTCCTCCTTGTCACGCTCACTTTCAATGTTAAAATAACACTTCTGGCTGGAATTCACACTCTGCTTCTGTGAACAGGAAACCCAACCTACTTTGATTTGATTTGCCATCTCAATTATTTTGACACTGATGAGTTCTGTTAGACTGCTAACCTAGGTTTAAGGCATTGATCTGAAGTGTCTCATATGCATAGTGGTTGTATGTTCATTTGTAGACGAGCTCAAATTAATTCTCACACTTTATTAGTGTTTATAGCTCTTAACATGAGGAATGATTACCTCAGAATCTACATCGGTATTCAGTTCAGCCAGCGATTATCCTTTTCTTTCCAATATTGGCACAAGTACTAAGTTGCCGACCACTGGATAAGAGTATAACTGCACATGTAGCCTTTTCTTTTGTGGCTGACCTCTAAAGTCTTTCCTCCTCTGAGCAAACGCTCTTGGTGACACCCACCAGCTGTTCTCTCGGGGGTTGTGTGATAGAATGGCTGGCTTGCTGGTTTCTGGGTCGTCCACTAAAGATGACCCGGGGCAACAGGAGTGGACAGAGATATCCCAGGCCATGACCTCAGGCACTGATAAACTGAGGCAGGTCTTTGGCCCAGCGGTGCCATCTCACATTTAAATAAAGTCCATGTGATAGACCCAGCTCCAGAGACTGCAAGTTATTGGGTCTGAATGGTGCTAATACGCTGGGCTGGTTGGATGCGGGTTGAAACTCTGGTGTCCCATTAATTCTAGCCGGAAAAATCATATCGTGTTAGAAGTTCAGGCCTTTACTGTGGACTGTTCTGAAGTAATTTGATCTGAAGGTCTTCCCAATAGTGATTCAACGCTGCCTTGAAGATTGTTAGAATTATAGTCTGTGGAGAGGACATTATTGCCTTAGTGCTTGCAAAGCACTCACTTTACTAAGTGCAAATAAAGGAGAATATAAATGGTAGGATGGTGGTATTCTTTAAGTTAACTGTCGCTTTTGCATTAACATGTTCTGTCTCATGACTGCAGGAGCTTGAAGGCCATTTTATTATTTCAATATAAAATATCAATCCAGTTATATACAAGTAACTTCAGCCCAATCGCTGACTAGTGTACTGTATGTTGCATTGTTTCTGTTAAGCAGTAAATTATGGTAATCTATGTTTTGCAAAAAAGTCGACAACAAAGATTTTGGAGTCTCCGATCCAGCTTGGCCGATGTATAGACCCAAATGGAAGCTGGTGTCTCATTCAATTATGTTCCCAGGACATATTCCCTTTAGGCCCCCTTTTTTGAGGGATCGCCTCACAGTGCTAATTGGGTCTCGTCTCACACCAGGTTGATTGGACGTGACACTTGGGGCAGGGCGAGAGCTCCAAAAGTCACTGGAGCAAAGAGAGGGGAAAAACAATCAAAATTAAATTACTGACCAGTAAATTTGCTAATTATAGTCCATTAGCCCAAACACAAAGAGGTGTGAAAACAATCCAGAGCCACATGCCTCAGTGAGACTCCTGACACTTTGACCTAGAATACCCAGAGGATGCGTTTAATATACAGACTATATCTTTGTGTACTAGATACTGCATTTATGGCAGTTTTTGATTTTAAAATAATTCATAACATGACCACAATACGCGCATCAGTAAACTATAATGTGTGTGTTTCTGTAAAGTTTGATCAAGAATACAGTAATATTATTGTGAAGTTGTCACATTATCCTTCAGAAATCATTCTAATATGCAAGCCGCACAAATAATAATTTGTTATTTGTTAAAAATTTGTTTGTTTTTTTAATTTCAGTCTGTGTTTTGAATAATTAGCACAATTCACATTTTCAAATCTAATTTATTTTTAGGATGCTGAACCGTATAAAAAGAAGTTTGAGTTCAAGTTCAATATCATGTTCATTGTTAACTTAAGGAGTTTAATTTTCTGAGGCGTCACAGGCAAACATTACACAGCAGTGCCTTCTGAAGTGGACGGTCTATCCTCTAAAGCAGGTTTCCCCCCGCCATCCATTCTTTTACTGTCCCTTGTTTGTTTTTTTCCTGTCCGTGAGTTGAACCGTTCAGGGATGAAGCAGGTCATATTATCTTGTGATCTGGAGTAGAAGAAAGATTGATATTCTCACACAAGGTCACTATACATAACACCAGCACCTTAAAGTGCTAGTCTAGTGTGATCTTTTGTTCTGCCCGTAACACTCACCTCTTGTCCTAGAAGCTAAAACAGTTTGAGTGTGCAGTATATCAATTAAAAAGCTCCTTTTCTGCCCTTTGAAGGGGGTGGGGGTACAGGTCCAAATATTTACATTAGGGCATATCAGTTTGACGACTGTGTGGCGGAGCGGAGAGAAGGGCTATTTGGTGCAGCAGAGAGGCCATTAGCAGAGTTAAATGGCTAGAAAGAATCTGGACCAGACAGCTTTCCATACAGGATCACTCGACCGCAACCACATAACTGCATAAATACTTCCGTCATGCAGTAAATACAGTCTTGAACAAAGATCGGGCTTGTAAATTAGTTTGTTAATGAGGAAACACCTTTTCAACACCTTTAGTCAGGTAAATGGATTTGGATGGTGTAAAGAACAGGTCATGTACTCCTTCAATCCCCAAATGTCAGCATAAAGCATAATGTGTAATAAACTAACATTTTTTTCACCAAGGCTTTATGCATTTATTTATGTATGAAATATAACACTTCTTTTTTTCTAACCAACACTGCCAGAAGCAAAAATAATGGTATTATATTTGATGAGATGTTCAAGAGTTCTGTTTCAAGAGAAATGGTTCAGGAAAGCCTTGGCTCTTTTTCAAGTACACTCAGGTTATGCTTTGTACATCTTTCTAATTCTTTCTGGCTGGCAAGGCTGCGTTTTTGTTTATCCACCTCGTGGCAGGCATTAGAGTAACAAATAGCATTTATTTGAACAAAAATGAACAAAATAGAATTTAACAAATCATATTACTAAAATTGAAAAGGTTAAAATGTTTGCTTTTTGTCAAGGACAGAGGGATTGCTGTAGGGTTAATTGTCTCTGCACTAGATTCGGCACACTAGGACAAGAATAACAAGCTTAAAATATTGTCTTTTTAAGGAGCCAGTTGTGAACATGCTGTAAAAGTAAAGAACAAAAAAAACATGCCAGATAATAGTTTAGGAATGAATAGGATGAGATATTTGTTCGCATTATTGTGATCTGAGTTTTTGATAATAGACTTTGGTCAAACCTGAGCACCATATATGTGACTGCTGGGAACTTTCGTGAAGTTCATTAAAATTACTTGAGGTTAAAAAGCGTCACTATCATCTTCAGTCTTACAGAGGACAAATTGAAATGTAAATGTTCAGACATTTTTACCCTAACCATGGATATTTTGTTTGTAAAATAACTGTAGGGGAAATCAGCAGATGTGATTTCTCTCTTTTGAAGGGCCTTTGCTGCTTCCTAATTATCTTTTTTTTTGATGCACCAAGAACCACGTTCCCTCTTCTGTCGTTTGGTCTCCTCTGCACATCGCTCGCTGCTTCGGGTGTTGTAAACTCTGCTGCATTGGAGATTGGTCTCTATCCGTAACATTGTGTGCCCAGCTTGAGATGACTGCGCAGACAGGGACAACGCATTGGCCTGGAGTGACTCCAAGAATAGTTAGGCTGCTGTGGATCCTTTGCATTAGAAAGATTATTGTTTATCCCTCTCCTCTCTTAGTGACATCTCTGCTCTTGTGAAATTATGAACGCTGCACGGTTCCCCTCCAGGTTGCTTCTCTGGTTTGTGAGGTGTGAACTTGAGCGTAGGTGGAGGATAAAAGATGGTCTTTGAAGAACATCATTAGATAAGCCATGACCTAGGGAGGCATATTTAACCCCTCAGGCTCAAACAGATGGAATGAGCATTGTTTTGTGTCGTCTTGTTTCCTATCAGGACTATTATTTCTAGTAAAAGTTCCTTTGCTTATGTCAAGGAGCATGAGCTTTTCTATTTAATACTGTAATACATAGATTATAATAGTGTATAGTATGCATGTTGCATTAGTTTCATATTGTTCATATGTTGTTGGCCCACATTAATTTTTTTTATCGTTGAAAAACCTCTTTTCAACATTTTTACGACTAATGCTCACTCACATTTTTAATACTGAATTTAATAAAATTTTTAAATGTAGATCTGAGGTAATCTCAAAATAACAGGTTTTTTTACCTGTATATTGCAATATTGAAACGCAATAAATTAATTCGTATAATTTGTAGCATTTAAAATGTTTTTTTTTTTACATTTTTAGTACTTGAATTTATTTTGTAAAAAATTTTTAAAATGTCAATTTAATTAATTTAAATATTAGTTTACAGCCATGATGTGAAAGTAATTTGATCACTGTCAAATTTTTAAAATTTTTGTGAAAACCTGTGCATTTCAAACAGTACAAATTTTGCTAACATTTTAGAACAGGTAACACTTCTACTTCTACTTCAATAAATTCTTAATTTGCTTCTTATTAATAGTTAGTAAGGTAGTTGTTAAGTTTAGATATTGGGTAGGATTATGGATGCAGAATAAGGAATTAATATGTGCTTAATTAATATGCATAATAAAGAATCATAAATAATATGCATGTTAATAAACAACTAATAGGTTTAACCATAAAATGACGTGTTACCTAAATTTCAGCATACCAAGAACTAATCGCTTTAAGAAATATCAGCAAAAGTTGCACTGTCAGTTCTTTTTTTTTTTTAAAAAAAGTAATGAATTGAAACTTTAAGAAATTTTAGATATACAGTATGTAATCCATGTACGATTTATGTATAATATATTAAAATTTGTGTTTTTATCTATTATAATTTAACCAGTTAAAGCACCTTTAGAAATAGAAGCTTTGGAGGGATAAGCAAACATTTGGCAAAACTGACCTTGTTTTAAGTTCCCTAATTAAATGCCTCCTCCTGAGTCGCACTATTGGGTAAAAAGACTGCCACAATGAATCTTCAAGACATCGCTGTCATCCAGTCAAATCAACTCAAAAACCCAATTATTATGATGAGACACAGGTTGTAATGCTGGTTAAAGTTGGTTTGGTTGCACGCACTGGCTCATATTTTAAAAAGCACACTGGAGGGAAAGATCTGAATTTCCAATTATCATAACAAGAATATTCTCATATAAGGGCAGACAGCAGCAGAAAAAAATGCTTTTTTATTCTGCATGATTTGGCAACTTAAGGAGGTCAAGACGTAAATTTGTGTAGCCTTGAGCTATATTAAGTCTGCATAACAGCAGGAAGGGGGTTGAGGGCTTTGTCTTTTAACATGCGCACTGGATGTGGTTGCATGTACTCTGGTGTGCTCACTATGTCTCCCAATCTCCCTTCAGGTAACATAAGCGCATGGCCTTTTAAATACCTCGGGGAATGTCGATATACAGGGGGATTATTAGTGCTTTTGGTGCCAGAACAAATTTAGGAAATAAGATGTCATTATATCATCCATGTTTCAAAGAGCAAGAGAGTAATATGCTGGACGAGAACCTTTGAGCTGAAATGCAGTAAAATAAAGCAGGCATGGTTTTTTTCAGTAGTAGAATGCAAAGAACACATTTTGTTTTTCTTTCTTTTTTTTTTCAAAAAGTTAGTTTGGAGTATAAATGTTTCCCCACTCGATATTTTAAAGATATAGAGGTCTACAAATTTTTGTTAAATACGTTAATTGTTATTCAGTATGTTTTAGTATTTAAAAGAAATTATTCTTTGGTTCCTTATACATAAAATAAAACATTTTGGAAAATCTATTTAAGATGAATATGATTTTTTTTTTTTTATATGGATTTATACATCATCTGAAAGATGATTAAATACACTTTCCATTGATGTGTGGACAATATTTGGCGGAGATATAGGTATTTACATTTCTGAAATAAAATGGCGAAAAAAAATCTAAATATTGAGAAAATCACTTTTAGAGTTGTCCAAAGGAAGATCAAAAATTACATGATCTTTACTTAATATCTTAATATTTTTTGTCAAGAAAGAAAGTAATCATTTTAAATATACCAGTGCTGCTTATGACTGGTTTTGTGGTCAGTGCTCTCATACTAGAAGGATCATGTGACACTGAAGACAGGAATAATGCTGAAAATTCAGATCACAGCAATAAATTGCAATTTAAATAATGCAAAATCAAAATATTGTATTGTGACTAATAGTGTAAGTGGAAACATTTATATATTGTGTGTAGACTTGCAGGATTTTTGCAGATGTTTTTGTACACGCTTAGATTTAAGAGCTTAATTAGAGCCTGCATTTCACTCTGCTGCACAAGATCCACGCACTAGATAGAACAAGCCAGATTTTCTGTACCCTGTCTCCTCAGATCCTATCATTGTCGATGAATCCCAGTCTCCACACCATGAGAAACAAGGAGTGTGTACCGATCCGCCCACTAAACCCCAGGATTTTCATTTGGATCCATTCTATAGCCCCGCCCTCGCACCCTAAACCATGCGTCCAGTCCATGCATGACAGTTCCCAACATCCCCTGCCAAAACTGTTTCCTGGATGCATCATGATCCGTGACGCTATCAGCTTCCTGACCTCTGAGTTCTGTGTCTTGCACTTTTTTTTTTTTTTTTTTTTTTTTTTTCAAGCATGTCAATGGTTTCTTACCGGCTTGCAAGATGCTTCCCCCCCTGTGTGTGGTCTTGCGCCTGTACGGCCTCATGAGGTTTGTTTGTGTGTCTATTTGATTCCACTCCATGAACACGTTTGTATAGATGCACTCCATAAGATAAAGAGAAGCACAGGGTCTTGTCATTCCTCCACAGCTTAATCAGGAGCTACACAGGGAAGAGGAGCACAGCGGCACGGACCTTCCTGATCATTCTAATGAGGACCCCTGGCAATGCAGTCAGCGAAGTATAATTGACTTGTTCGTCTCTTATTTTCATAATAGACACTCCCTGACCCAGAGCACATTTAGTTTGCTATGAGAGATGTCAGAAAGCATTGGAAGTTTCCTCCGCACGCCCATTAAATCTGAAGGCATGCCACCCTGTCTTCGGCCGGCCAGCACTGTCATTGGCTGCCCAGCTCATTATGCAGATGGGAAATGCAAGTAAATGATTCCCAGATTGGCCAAAAAACCTTCTGTGCCTGTACACACCCTGCGCCCCCTCCACCCCGGAGCCTTTCAATGCATCCAACCAGACCACCCCACAAAAAAATACTGTTCTGTTCCTCTAAAAAAATAAAAGTTGCATATAAATAATAAAAGCGCAGCAGTGCCCCTTGACGTGAAAACCTGGTGAAGCGTGTGGATGTCATTGTTGTTGCAACAAGGCCTGCCATCTACCTTTCAGGACCAATTGAAATCAAATTACATATTTTTTGCGGAGGTAAGGGTAAGCCAGCGAGGGTTAGCCCTGGATCTCTGTCCCTGCTAGCTGATATGAAACAGAACAGCTGTGGATATCAATGCCCCCGCGCAATTCTCCACTGACCGTGTCTGCTGTGATTTTTGGAGCTGTCACATTCATTGCTATGGACGGCCATAATAGGGTACATCCTCATACATCTGGCATTGAGAATACAGAATTAGATCATTATCACTTAAGTAAACCTACTACTGGCACATTTTAAAATGTCTGCGAGTAATTTATCTATTCCTCTATTTCCTGGTACGCATAGAGTCCTAGAAAATATTACCTCTCTAATAGGTTTTTTATATGTGTGAGGAAAAAAACGACGGCATTCTTTCCTTTTGTACTTTCTGTCTCTGCATCATTTAATGAGATGATTGTGTCTCCCATGTGCCTTCATTGAACTTTTATTTTGTGGTCGGCCTTCTATTGCTCGTGGCGCGGCGGCTGAGATGCAGGGACGTCATTAAAGTAATTACTACAAGCTCTAGTAGTTGCAGGAAAATAATATGGTGGGGGTGGTCTTTTTTTTTTTTTTTTTTTTTTTTCCAAAGACAGATTTTTTTTTTTTCTTTTCACCAAACATTCGGCACTGCCATGATTGTTAGAACAGACAGGACCTATTACATTTCTTGGACCTTTAATTCAGTCGTACAGTCGTACCAAGTACATTTATTTTCACACATAGTTCTTGAACCAGAGTGACTACTGTATACTATAACGAGAAGGTATTCTACATTTTCTGCATTTTTAGTAGTAACTCTTTACAGTACTAAAATATAGTGTGGGTTTTAATGTTGGATATTTATGTTCTGTGGTTATGTTTTGACGGATTAGTTTGTGCCTTTATTGCATTCATTTGTAATATAACATGTCAGTTATCAGATGATATTCCAATGGTATAGAAATTGCCGTTTTTGATAATGGTCATATTTGTGTTGTTAGCGTGTAGCAATCTGGTAAAAACTAAAATCTCTTATTTTCTCTGTAGAGAATGTTTATATCTATATATAGCTTTTAGATCTACCATGAGCTTTGAGGTTTCTAATTGACTGTTTATGATTTTTTTGAAGCTGTCAGTAACTTTAATCTAAATGGGAAACTACATATAGTACCAATATAATGTTTCAGTCATGGGGTAGCTGCTATCATATTGATACCCTTTAGATTGACAGAGAACAGTGTTTGTTTGTTTGTGTATACATTGTGTGTAATATAAAGAGAGCAAAAACCAGTGTGAGAGAGAAAATCTAAACAAATCAGAGTCCTGCTTTTCTCATTTCTTCTCCCTCAAGGTTTTGGCCTTGATGCAGACTAGCAGCACAGGTCACTCCCTGCCTTGTTTCACCAGCCCTTTTCGGTGGCTCATTTATAATGTCCTTGAAACTGAGTAACGCTCAAATAAGAGTTTGTAATAACTGGGCATTTTAAAGAAGACCGCTATTATGAATCAAGAATACTTCTCTCACTGTAACCACTTTTGCTTGTGACGGCTTGTCCTCGGGAAATATTTAAAATTTCTGTGTTTAATCAGTTTGAAAGACCACTATGACCATAAAGTAGCAAATTCAGAAAAGGATTTGCTTTTACTGATTGGAGATAAAGGAATACTGCTAATTAATTAATGACTTACAGGATTACTTGACATTGAACTGAATTCTTGTTTAGAATGCGTGATTTTAAATAAATCTTACTAAACCTCTACATAATAAAGATGTTCTGTCAAGTGTTTGTTCACCGGAGAAGATTCTTATGAAAAAGGAAAAGAAAACAATGTTTTCACTCTTTATTCGCTACTGTAAGTATTTTTCCCCCCTGAACTGTAAATACAGTATATCTGTCAATGTAAAAATGACTAGATTCTTAACTAGATTCTTTTCTCACATGTGAGACTGATTGTTTAACTTGTGACAACTACCAGTAATTACTACAAGTAATTGAATAATTGACTTAAAAGTTGTTTCATGGAGTCCAGGAGTATGGGTGTGGTGATAGATAATAGTATCATGTATCGACAATAGTCCAAAATATTGACAATACCAGATGTTTTAGTCGATAGCCAAGACATTATTAGGCTCATTCTCCTATTCATGTATTAAATTATTATTATTATTATTATTATTATTATTATTATTATTAATAGGCGGCCTGTTATTATTAGGCTATTACTGTCAAATTGCCCTGCTATTTTACCTCTAAAACTCTAAAACTAAGCCAATAACAAAATTGAACTACAGGCTGATAAACCTTGATTTATAAATTATGTCAAGAGTGCTAAAAGAGACATCTTTTAGACATTTTTAACAGCTATGAATAAGCATGACAAAACTGCATTGTCACCAGCATTTTGTTTTCTTTACAGCACATTAACAAAAAACATTGATGCTTCTTCCTCATCATCGTTATACTAATAATAAATGTGCAGGTAGTAAGTTATCGGTCTAAAACGGCTCGTCATGAGGCGTGCGGTCCAGATTGCTGTATGACTTAAGTTAAATCAAACTCATACATTACTCCAAAAATATAAACTTAGACTACCTGAAAATACTTTTATCTTTAGTTGTTTATGTCCAATATTTAGTGTTAAAATGTTTATAATAAATATACTTTTGCTTTTCACCACTGATTTTTAGATAGATGCAGCAAACTTATCACAGTAAGATGCGCAATCCTAATAGCGACATATGACTGCTGTATTGAAATAAACTAGCTGTTTTAAATATTTTTTATATTTAACAAGTCAGTTTGAAAGTGTATTCTTTTGGTTATTGGTCCATCCATGCTCTGTCTCTCATGCATGTGTGGTTAAAATCACCAAATAATTATGAAATAGCCTGTGACAATATATTCTGCAATCTCCTGATGTCAACCTGATTGAGCATGCATTTAAATAAAACACATTATGAAGACAAAACTAAAGGCAGAAAGACCCAGAAACAAACAACAACAAAAGTCAGCTGAAGTAAAGGCCAGACAAAGCAGTCTTTAGGTGATGTCCATAGGTGTACGACTTGAGGCAGTCTACCTGCAAAAGACTTGAAGTCTTGAAACAGAATTCTTCTATAATATTGAACATTTCATTCCTGTAGTTTTTCATCAGTTGGTCAGTTGTTTTTCCAGAATGAATAAGTTTATAATATGTAACCATGGACCACAAAACCAGTCATAAATAGCACTGGTACAGTGGGGCAAAAATTTAGTCAGCCACCAATTGTGCAAGATCTCCCACTTAAAAAGATGAGAGAGGCCTGTAATTTTCATCATAGGTATACCTCAACTATGAGAGACAAAATAAGAAAAAAAAAAAATCCGGAAAATCACATTGTTTAAAGAATTTATTTGCAAATTATGGTGGAAATTAAGTGTTTGGTCAATAACAAAATTTCATCTAAATACTCAATATCTTGCCCTTTGTTGGCAATAGGTCAAAAGTCTTCACAAGGTTTTCACACACTGTTATTTTGGCCCATTTCTCCATACAGATCTCCTCTAGAGCAATAATGTTTTGGGGCTGGGCAACTCCCTCCAAAGATTTTCTATGGGGTTGAGAACTAGAGACTGGCTAGGCCACTCCAGGACCTTGAAATGCTTCTTACGAAACCACTCCTTCGTTGTCTGGGTGGTGAGTTTGGGATTATTGTCATGCTGAAAGACCTAGCCACATTTCATCTTCAGTGCCCTTGATGATGGAAGGAGGTTTTCACTCAAAATCTCATGATACATGGCCCCATTCATCATCGGATCAGTCGTCCTGGTCCCTTTGCAGAAAAACATGAACACGACCCCAAAGCATGATGTTTCCATCCCCATGCTTTACAGTAGATACGGTGTTCTTTGGATGCAACTCAGCATTCTTTCTGCTCCAAACACGACAAGTTGAGTTTTTACCCAATGTTTCTTCTGAGCATATGACATTCTCCCAATCCTCTTCTGGATCAGTCAAATGCTCTCTAGCAAAAACAAAGGACATGTACTGACTTAAGCAGGGGAACACTGCAGGATTTGAGTCCCTGGCGGCACAGTGTGTTACTGATGGTCTCCTTGTATGGTTCTGGGATTTTTGCTTACAGTTCTTGAGATCATTTTGACCCCACGGGGTGAGATCTTGTGTGGAGCTCCAGATCGAGGGAGTTTATCAGTGTGTCTTCCATTTTCTAATAATTGCTCCCACAGTTGATTTCTTCACACCAAGCTGCTTACCTATTGCAGATTCAGTCTTCCCAGCCTGGTGCAGGTCTACAATTTAGTTTCTGGTGTCCTTTGACTGCTCTTTGTTCTTGGCCATGGTGGAGTTTGGAGTATGACTGTTTGAGCTTGTGGACAGCCCCTTGCTCCCCAGACCAGAGAGGGGAGTATGTGCGGCCACCCGGACTCCGCCCCTTACCTGGACCCTTCCCCCTGGAACACTACCCTACCTGCACTCCCCCTGCAGCACGACGAGGACACCAGTTCCCCTGTTTATTTTGGACACTTTCTTTTCCCTGGACACTTTATTATTTTGTCATTTTTGTTAACAAAAAACCTCCCCGAGGCCTGACGCCACAGCCACTGTGTCTGTCGTTAGCTCCTCCCGCCAAACTATGATGAAAATTACTGACCTCTTTCTCATCTTTTTATGTGGGAGAACTTGCACAATTGGTGGCTGACTAAATACTTTTTTGCCCCACTGTATGTTTGCAGCAGTAGCCAACAACACATTGCATGGATCAAAATTAAATTGTAATAATATTATTAAGAAAAATATTGCTAATAATAGCAAATGTTTTTCAAAAATCAGGTGCAATGAAGAAGAAATTAGAAGTGCATTGGATTAAAGAGAGAAAAGATTCTATATGCTGGTGTTCCAGATTTTCATTTACAAATTGGCTGACTTTTCACCAGCCATAATTCCAGTATTCTGTGTGAAGTGCACCTTTAGAAATAATTTTGATATGATGACTGAATTAATCCGCAAGTCAAATTTTGTTAACAATATTGATGTTGTCAGCAGAAGACACTGTGGCAGGTGAAATGAAGCTGGGTATGAGTCCAGGTGAGTGTGCGGTGAAGGGTAATGGGTCACCAGGAGCTTATCTGAGTGTAACAGTCTTTTTATCTGTGTCCGCATAACCAGGTTACTGAAGGAGTGAGGATCTATAAAGCCCAGGAGCAGTGATCCACAATGAGAATTCCTGAAGGTAAGTAAACCGTAGTTAGGCACACAACTTGGGTAAGTATGAGACCTGACAATGAGGGTACCAGATGAATGCTGGGATATAGTGCTCTTGATTGGCCGTGGCAGCTGCTGGTGATTAGAATTCAAGTGACAGTGATCTGGTGATTGCAGAAGCTGGTGATATTGTACATTTCTTTTACTGTCATTTTTGATCAGTTTAATGCACTCTTGCTAAATAAAAGCAATATTTAATTATAATAAAAATTATATTTATAACTTTTACAACCCTAAAAATAGTTCTCTTTTGGCCCCCTTTGGGTCTCTTGAGCCTAATTTGAAAATCCCTGCCCTAGAGGACTGGAATTACACACACTGTGCATGTGTAAATATAAACATAGGGTAATGAGTAGATAGACATGCTATATTATACCAAAGACAAAACCGCATCTTAACCTGGCCCCTGCAATTGCTATAGGACACCCTACTTGCATAGAAACAAATAATCAAGACCTAATTATTGAAAAAAGAGACAAATGGATGAGAACTATTGAAAGGGGAAAGTGTCATTTTCAACTGTGTGGATCCCATTGCATGGCTGCAAGGACCTGGCTCACAAAGGAGACCACAGCTGACAAAGCCGGCTCCTCGCTATGTAAGCCCAACCTAAAAGCATCCGGCTAATAGGCTGGTCATTCACATGTTGAGAATACAGAGAATAAGAGGGCTTTTTCCTCCCTGGCCAGGTAAAAACACAGGCCTCAGTCTCCTCATGTTCTAATCATTGTCTACTTGCAGGGGATTACGGGGGCCAACCCACCTTTTATCAATGGGTGTGGTTCAACTATAATAATCCCTAATTTTCCTCTTGTTCCACTGGTTCGTCCTTGCTCATACTAATTTGCCGTCTCTCGTGGCCACACTAACATGCTCTAAATGGGTGTCGCTAACATGCGCTGTCAATCAATGGCCCTTGAGAGTAAAGCCGTTTGAGTTGTTAGTGGATCACTTTTTGTCTGCCAGTCAGTGCTTGTATCCCATCGCAGGTGGGTGATCATGCTCTAGGGGTCTTTTCATTCAAATTTAGTTCATGTTCGTTTAAGTTTAAGAATTAGGGTAGGGATAGTGCTGAAAAGCTGATAATTATATCATTTTATGGGCAATGCAATATAAAATTTAGCAATATTATTGTACTATCGTTTAAATGTAAAAATTAAACCTATCAAGTTGTACAATAGGTATGAGAACATTGTCCCTATTGTTAATTTTAAAGTATCCTTGCTAAATAAAAGTATTAAAGGGTTACTCCACCCCAAAATGAACATTTCATCTTTAATCATTTACCAACCCCTTCCCCCAATGTCCCTCCAAACTCGTTCATCCTCAGAACACAATTTAAGATATTTTAGATGAAAATCGTGAGGCTGTCGCATTGATTGCCAAGGAATGAACACTGTCAAGGCCAGGAAAACTATGAAAAACATTGTCAAGCATAGTCCATCTGCCATCAGTGGTTTAAAGGAATAGTTAATCTAAAAATGAAAATTACCCCATTTTTACCCCATATTTTACTCACCCTGAAGCCATCCTAGGTGTATATGACTTTCTTCTTTCAGAAGAACACAGCCAGAGTTTTTGGCTCTTCCAAACATAGTAATGCGAGTGGATAACAGCCATTATTTTAAAGCTATGTAAGCTCAGGTATATCCTCAAGTATTGCAACCTAAAACTAAACCTTTACGCCGTCGGGGGATTATCACATGTACTCTGAAGCAGATCAATGGGTTTTTGTAACCAAAATATTTTTTGTTTTAGAATAATAATGTAAATAACTGACTGACTGAGCTCCGAGTTTCGGCTACTTGGTTGACTTCTGACTTTAGGTATGCCATAAGTTGTGTCATACGTCAAGTCATAGGTCATCCAAGAAGCCAGGATAAGTTCTTCTGAAAAAAGAAAGTTACATACACCAAGGATGGCTTTCTTTAATCTGTATGTTATGAAGCAATGAGAATGCTTTTTATAAGCAAAGAAAAATAACTTTTCTACATTTCAAGTAATTAATGACATATTTTTCATCTTGGTGTGAAAAAATGACACACATCTGCTGCTTTAAATTTTTGAGCTTGTTACAGCGGGATTTATTCTTCTCTTGGCTGTCAATATTTGTATCATTCATCAGCTGAAAAAAATGTGCTGGATGTGATTCCAACGATATCGCTTCTCTGTACCTTTATCGTTATAGTTGTGGTGTGGATTCTGATATCCTTTAGTATTGAAAACTTTTTTTTCTTTATATCTTTATAGTTATCGTTCTTGGTGTGGACTGGCCTTTATGGTACAGATATAATTTAGTTTGGGTTCTAGACCACCTAATGAAAAAGAACTTGCTTCCAGTTTGACATTTATTGTTGTAGTTTTCCATTGTTGTGTTCTGTGCAAAAACTTGCATTCAGTCCATGTGCAGTCAAGTCTCTGTGTGTTAAAGAGTGCTTGGACTCAAAAACTTTCAGAGCTATAATCCTACGGAAAAAAACAGGTACAATGCTGTGCTACTGTTTCTGATCTGCCTCCAGGAAGGACACATACACGATCTATAGAAGAGCTGTTGGAGATGCTCTTCAACGTTTTTTCATACCTTTTTTATGTCGGTACAGTTAAATTAATCTCCTGTTGACTCTTGTGTATAGTAGCAGGCAAACAGTTAAGCACATTTATGAACAAGGCCATGATTTTGGCTCTTCTAGAATGTTCAGAAAGTCATCTGTGCGGAAGGTTTTCGATTTGATTTGATGAAAGTCAGGGGCTAAAGTGCTTTACTTTGCCTGTAGATCTGATGTTTTTGTAAATTAATACACTGTGGAGTTTTTCAATTTGCTTAGACAACACTCTAGAAAGTTTATTTTTCAACTGCTTTAACCATAGTATTCCTTTAATATTCACAAAAGACCGATTTGTGCAAGAGGTAATGCATACAGCATGAAAATAAATGTTTTCCCTCCGATTTCTCTCTACGTTTTTTTTTTTTGAGAATGAGCAAAGGTCACGCGAATGCAACTTATTTTTCAATCATTAAGGCATTCATGCACCCAAGCAAATGTATTTCAAAAAGCACGAGTGATGAGGAGGAACTAGAAGTGCATTGGATTGAAGAGATGAAAGGTTCTCTATGCTGGTGTCCCCGAGTTGAGAATACATTTATCCTTTAATAATCTTGTCTGCATACCTCATGCAATCAAATTCACCATGCATGAGCTCCAGCTTTATCCGCTCCACAATTATCCGCTAACAGCAATTACTCTGTTGGCTGTGTGCTGAATAGAGCCGTCTGAAGCGGGGTTTTGAACCCTAGCCGCGGCGTGTAGACTTTCTCATGGTGTGTATTGGAGAGCGCCGAGCTCCTGTGAGGCAGGATCACCTTGTGTTTATATGGAGATGTAGCCGACGATAGGCTGTCACAATAGAGGCTTTTCTGGTGGAGTGTGCAAGCTTGTGTATGAGCACGATTGAGCGTTTGGTGTGTGAAATTCTCTTTTGGTTCAGTCGTGTGTGTGTGAGTGTGGGTGAGAGTGGGCGCGTGTGGAACATGTGGCGGTGTTCTCAGAGGAACAGCGGGGCCTTAATGAGGACTAGCCCTGGATGGCAGCTGGTAAAGTCCAGCCGTAGAATAGGTGGCTCTCCGTGCCCCTTTATGCACGCACAAAGGAATGCTAATGAACCCCGCTGCTGAGTGGGGACTGGGAACCAGCCCACATGTCGCACACACACACGCATATACACTCTTACTTGAAGGCCTTTTCACCGTAACTTTCCACCAACATCTACAAAACACGAGGACAACTAGTCTTGTTGCAGCTTGCCTTTGTGTGTGTGTTGGGTTCAAATTGCTGCCTGTCTCTTTGTGGTCAAATATTAATGCTCATATCTGGTCTGGTCTAAATGATGTTATATTGCAGGAGGAGTGGCTGGAGTTTGAGGACCCCTTTCCTGTAGAGACATAAAGCCCTTCATTCTAGAGCCCACCTGAGACCTGACCAGACAGACCCATCTCTCCTGCCTATAGGCAATCAGGCTTCATTTACAAATTATTCATCTTTTCATTAACCACTGTAAATGCCCTTCAGAATGCAGCATTCTGACAAAAATTAGGCCAGCTTTTCATCCTTTGCAGTTGTTCAAGTGTTCTTCAGTTGGTTTCAGCCATCGTGAGGCAATTGCTTTCACTGTATCTCTCCATAATTTTTTCCTGTCTTTTATCAGGTGTATGCATGATGCTGCTCCATAAACAGAAGGTATCTTAATTTCTCATTTATGGAATTCAAGGTCTCATGGGAGGAATTGTGCCTGTAACCGTGTGTTTGCCCATGTCCATGTGGATCCATGTTTGAAACCTTGTTGCTTTGATAGTGTAGCCATGTACTTTAATTTAAGTTCTGTTAATTTACAGTGTATATCAATTGATTTAATCTTTCAAGGTCTTTCAAAGCTGCAATAAAACAATCAGGCTATGCATTATAGTGATTGTACCACAGTTATGGTATTTTTAAAGTTTTAAATTTGGTGAATTATTTTTAACATGCAGCCAAGTACTATAAGATAAGACACTAAAATTCAAAGAATAAGCATTAGCATTAGTGATTAGCATCAGCTGAATGTCTCTCATTCCTTGACTCTCTGTTTGATGGGTAATGTTGTCCATATTGTCATTTTTGTTTACTTCCTAACTAGGAACTATTCACATTTTTCTTGGAAAGGTTGTAAAATTTGCATTAACCTTTTAAAACGTGCATGGACAAATGTGACCAAGGCTGTTGACTGTAGCAAGGCTGCAATGAAGGACCAGATCTCTAATTCTACAAAATAGACCCTTCTAAATAAATGTCTTTTTGTTACAGGATTTTATGTAGTTTTGCTACTTTATAAAAGATAACACAACCAATTACTTGCATATAAAAGTCTGCTTTATAGTGCATGACAGAAACTCATTGAGATTCACTTTATCCTGGCTAACCTTAAATTGATTTCCTTTTAATCGGCTCTCCAGTTATAACATAGAGCTTTAAATGGCAGAGTGCTGAAGGGTTTTAAGTTAACATTAAATTAATGCAGTCAGCATAAACCATGACTATTCTCTAAATTTACAAATGTGAATCTGCATCAAGCCATGACTGGACTGCATCTATTAACCAGGAATAATGGAATTCCATCAGATACCATTTTGCTATCGTTCTTTTGTAAGACACCTACAGATGTTGCCCACCTAGAGAGCAGTTCAACTGGTTATGGCAAGTTCCTATGACGCGAATCTCAAAGACGAAATAGTCGGATCATGATCTTTCCCCTTATCTCGCCCTCAATTCAGGACAGTTGTCAGGGTAACGCATTAAGCGAAATGGCGGTTTAAGAAATATCAAAGTGTTGCAGCTGTTTTCTCGAGTGTGGAGAGTTTTGTGGGGGAGCTCAGGAGGAGCACTTTATGGAAGGAGCCAAAGAAAGAGCAGAAAGTGAGGCTTCAATAGTAATTATGGCAAACGCAAATCTTAATCGAAAAGGGTCCTAGAGGCCCGTGTGGTGCCACTTCGTCCAATCAGCCAGGGTGACTTCAAGAATATCTCCATGATACTTCAAAACAAAAGTCTCATTACAGGTAATTATGGTTTGCCAGTCTCAGAGCAGAGCCTATTGACCCCCCCCTTCCTCTTCTTCCTTCCTTCCCTTAGTACTTTCATCCCCCCTTCTGCACAAGAGGCCAACAGGGTCTGGAGAAGAGAGGCTATTACCTGAACGTGGTGCATCCGACATCCCGGACACTGATGTTCTTCTTCCATTCATCTGGAGTGGCTCACTTTCTGCAGCAATTACCGGCCGTGAGATCAAAACTGGACCATCAGGGGGAATTGCGAGTCCTCTGGCAGACAGTTGCGTGCATGTGAATGGACTGACCGATGGTACTTGGCTGTTGAGTGCATTGGCAGAGTGACTCGCAGAGGAAATTGGTAAAGTGACCGACTGACAGCACGTGATAAAACTGCGTCCGACATCTGTAGGCTTTAAGTACTAAAAAATATGACTTTTTTTATATATATATATATATATATATATATATATATATATATATATATATATATATATATAGTGTCCATGATAGTGTGGCATACTGTGTTTATTATACACGTTGTGCCTGTTTGTGGTGGTCCGCTCCGGAGCTGGTGCAGCAGGCGGCCCTGTCATCTGCAGACCATCTCACAAAAAAAGGCCAGAGCTTGCTGTCATATTACTCCAAGACACATGTAATCATTAGCCTTGTGTCACATTCAGCTGTTTCCTCTGCTACAATTAAGATTAACAAAGGCTGAAGAGAGAGGAAAAATTAAAAATAAATGGGTGAAGTAAAATCATTTAAAAATCTACTTATATTTCTAGCTAACAACATTTCTCATTTATTTAGATTAACCATAATATAACAAAAACAAACATAAATACAACGTACAACAGTATTACTAATACTTGAACATTTTAATCAAAATGGAAAATAAGAACAAAATATATCAATTTAAAATATAAAAAAAAAAATGTAATAGTGTCTCAGTGATGCTAAACTAACAATGGTAATTAGTTTAGATACAGGGCCAAAATAACCATTTTATTAAATTGTAAATTTACATTTACATTTACATTTAGTCATTTTGCAGACGCTTTTATCCAAAGCGACTTACAATTGAGAGTACAACAGCGATTCATTTATTTGAGAGACAAACAGACAGAGTAAGTGCTTATAACACCCAGTCACAGGGAGTGTTCAAATTAGTACATGCCAGAAGGGAAGGAATAAACAAGGGGGATGAGAAGAGAGACAGAGACAGTGAGAGTTGTTTTTTTTTTTTTTTGATACATTTTAAAATGTAAATGATACATTTTATACTAGTGCTGGGCAACAATTAATGGTATCCAAAATAAATGTTTTTGTGTACATGTGTGCCATCTACATTTATTTTGTAAATGAATAACAAATACAAATGCATGTGTATATTTAAGAAAAATGTTTATTTATTAAATGTATTTATGTATAATATAAATTTTTGGATTTGCCATTAAACATTTTGCCATGATTCATCACTATTTTATATGCATTTTTACATTTTTGACCGGCTGTTCAAACCGCTTGTTATTTAGATTTATATTCCAGATTTTTTTCTAGCATGTAAATGTGAGTAGTTTTGCTATGCAGGAGGCTTTAGCAAGAGCTGTTTCACAGTTAATTTTATTTAATTTTAACACATTCTGTATGTTTTGATGAAGTCTTCTTATCCCAACACATGACATAACTATGTGCAATGTATAACTAAAATGTAGAATTGAATTTGATCAGTCAGACAGAGGTGCCTTGGAGAAAATAAGATTTAAATTCTGTTCAAAACACCTTTTTGTGTGTGTGTGTGTGTGCGCGCAACTAAAGGTGGTTTTGAAGACACTTCCAGTATCCCTATAATTCAAAAGGCTTAAAAAAAACATACTTAATGGCCTTTGATTTTCAAAATCTAAAAATGTAGTTTAAGTGTAGGGTTGGCGTAGGGCAATAGTACATACAGTTTTTACAGTATACAAAATATTATGCCTACGGAGAGTGCTCATAAAGCACAAATATCATCACGTGTTTGTGTGTGCTTGAGAGACTATAACATTTTTTTTATTTGTGAAGTGTGTCTTGTTTTCTGTACCCACTTCACGGTCGAGAATGAAATCACAATAGGAACCATATATCATTAAAAAAAATTTAAATCTTTAAATGAATGCAGCCAAGAACAAGTTTTAAACCTGTTTTCCACCACTTTCATCCTTGTAAGCCTGCCAATAAGCGTGATCATATAAAGTCACAACTCCTACTCACGAGTTTTTCAGATGTAAAGTATGCAAGAATGATGAAGCACATTCATATTTGTTTGGAAAACATTTTCGGCGCATTGTTGCGCCGTTTTCTTTTTTTTTAATGTAATGGCAAAAGCATGAAGAAAAGCATCTAAATTAAAGTCTGTCCTTTTGTTTACGGTTGGAAAAATGAAAGTAAGCTGAAATGTTTGTCTCACTGCTTGAAATGATTGTAGTTGACTTCAATAGATGTCCTTGAAGCACAAAGAAAGGTCTTAAAACAATGTGAACGAGGTTTTCGTCATTTCTCTGAAAGATGCCTGGCTTCAACTTTGTGCTTTTGTTAATTAGTTATTGCATCTAAAAATATCAGTGTTTTTGGATATTATATTTTATTGCATTATATTATATTATATACCACAGCTGGCAATAAAAGAAAAATATTAGCAACATCTTGGTTCAGTTGGGTACATTTTGTATATAGCTGGTTGCATATTCTGTTGACTTGATTCCTGGCCATGTGAAGGGCTCTACACACCTTTTGGCTCACACACCGCAACATATTTCTTGAAAATTATGGAGATATTCTTCCTATTGATTGTATTAGTTTTCTGTGGTAACGTGGTTATGCTATTATGATGTTTTTTTTTCTCCACTATTGTGCAATAGACGGGTGTATCATTCACAGAGCAGCTCTTTTCTTCTTTTTGTGAAAGGACAGCCATCTTTAAATTACTTCCTCTGAAGTTAAAAGGCTTTGAGGCTAATCAGCCTATTATTCTCCACTAATAGATGACCAGTAATTGCAACTAATAACTTATTACTCACCTATACAGATATTCTAATAGCATGTATTTAGGGAACAATTTCTTCAATAGAATGAGACAGAGAGAAAGGGAGAGGAAAAGAGTCTATTCAGTGTTCAGAAAAGAGGTGTAAAAAAGCCCTCTTACAAAAGGAGCTTAAAAGGCTACCTGTAGCATGTTCTTTTCCCCCTTGCTAGGATTAATATGTAATCTCATTCACAGACACTGAAGCCCAGGCGTCGTCTTCATCTCAAGATCAGACTCTGGGGCTTTGTTTGCTCTCCTCACATGAGGAGGCTGGGAGGAATTAAATGTGTGTGTGTTTGTAATGATAGGCAGTGAGGCGCCTACTATGCTCTTCAGGCCACGGATGCTAAAGACGCGAAGGACACGAGCTCCTTGTGCCCAGTAAAGGAAAGTTGCACATTGTTGACAGAGTGCTTCGACCCAATGCGAAGCTCCTCGATAACTAAATTCAAGGAAAATGAGGCTTTGGGAGTTTTCAAAAAAAAAAGCGCGAAACTATGCTGTCTGCTAATTCGACCCACTGACCAGTGTCCGCCGGATTTCAAAGGCGGCGAGACCAAAGGGCCATTGGCCTTTTCAAACCAGCAATAACAATCCCAGCACCAGACGTCCAATAAAGAGACTTCCACTTCATTTAAAGGTAATTAATATTCTCTGTCAGCCTGGCCGCTTTCTTTGGAGTGGCAGGTCCAGGCACGCCCCCCCCCGCACTGTAATGGAGTTGACTGGTTAACTTTGTGTTTGTGGCCTGTGTGCTGCTGCCCGGGTGAGTGCGCTCAAGCACAGCCTGACGGTCAGCTTAGATCTGTGTGAATGGACCCGTCTCATAGCCCACTGCACTCCAATAGACCTCTCTGTCTTTCACTGTCTACCTCTCTTTATTTCTCTGTTTTCTTTTTTCAGCCTCTGAGATTTTTAGATTCGGTCTGTTCGTAATGCTTTTTTTTTTTTTTTTTTTTTTTTTTTTGTCTGAGAACTTTCCAAATGTTACATTTTTAAATAATGTCGCTAAAATAATGTTTTAGAGGACAAGTACTTTTAGAGCATTTAAATATAAATTACAAAAATTAAGTGCTGACAATGAAATAACTGGAAGGAAATGACGTTGAGTCCTTTATGTAAAAATTGATGAATTTACCAATGTTAGTATTTGAGCCAATACTGATATATTAGTGCATTTCTAGATTTTAAGAGATCTTTTGAATTGCATTCATTAGCAAAATAATTTTACTTTTGAACAATGCTTTTTAAGATTTTGAGGAATGTGCAGAAAAAAGTAGTTAATTAAAAACTGAAATTGCTGGATTATACCTTTCCTCGCATATTTGGTTAGATGGTTTGAACCCACATAGCTAGTTATTCTAGTGGCATTATTATTATGGTGTCCTTAAGCAAGACCCTTCACACTAGGTCACTCCACGGGGACTACTGCGAATAGTGTACAGGAATGAACTTTAATGAAAAGTTCTTTTGTATATCATAATGTCTAAATGTGAGTCTGCAATTATAGATGCATTTCGTACTGTTTGTCAGCATTCCTAGTGACAGGAACTGTAGCGATAGTTAAATGGAAAAGGGGGTGTTGTAATTGCTGGTACATTAGCAGCCTGGTTTGACTGCTTGTTTACTAGGCTGAAGATAATGAGGAAATCAATGGGACACATTAAGCCCAGCTTTAGCAGTACTTGGACAGAAAGCATGGCCACAAGTAAACAAATTTCCATTAATCACTTTGGTCCCTCCGGCTCACTCCTCTCAATGAGAGGAACATGGACAGACCTGAAACTTGCTCTTAGAAGCAGGTGAATAGGTTTGTAAATTTGGTTTGTAAACTTGTCTTAACACATTTACAGAGAGTGTGTGAGAGAGAGAGCAGTTGGCTGACTAAATTAAGGCCACCCTTTGAAAAATAAAACCTGGAACTTTTGTTAGAAATATTTCAGTTCTATGAAATCATTCTGTGGAACACAAAATTGAATATTTTGAAGAGACCAAATAACATTAGACCCCTTTGACTTTTTGTTCTGACCAAAAAACGTAAAAGTAATTAAAGACAGATTTTTCATTAATTGTTGAACTGTATGTTTAATCATACACACATAACTGTGTTTTCTACCTGGTCGGGTGTCTTGGTTTAGCTGCTGGTTGAACCATCATCAACCTGAACATCAGAAATCCGATCTTTTGTGACAATTTCACTTCACTGTGATATCTATATGCAGTGTGTGCCACACAATACCTGCTAGGGTTCCATGTTTGCGGCGGAGAAGACCCTCTCATTGTGGACCACATCAAACAGAGTTCAGGGGGAAGAGGCCAAAGCCTGACCTCATTTGCAGCTGAATGTGAGAGCTGGGTCTGTGAGAGAGAGCTGTGATTAGCATGTGTTTGTTTGTGGATGCCCGATAGCGGATAGCACACCACAGCTGGTGTGAACTGCACCCTCACCTGCAGGTACTTTGGGTCTTCATCTGAAGAACAGCGTGGCGGTGTGATAATGGTGGAGAAGTCAGATCTTCTTGAATCGTTTTGTCACAATTTGTCTTAAACTGTTCAAAAAGAAACGACTCTTGCCCACGTCCTTTTATGTGATCAAATTTTAATGTTTTTATGTCCCACTTCACACACACACAGTTTATGTAATGTAGTCTGACTACATTTAGATTACTTTTATCTGTGATCGTTTTAACTCACCTCTAAATTTATTTCTGCAGCACCTTACATACGTTGCTGGGTATTTTGTGTCAGTTTCTAAATGAAATGTCTGGTGAGTGGCAGTAAAATGTCAGTTCAGTACCTGACTTTGGCACATTTTAGTTTAGGCACTTATTGTCTTACATTTTGCATTACGTTGCTTCAGGTACTAGATGGTGGTGCGTAATTCAAATATCTAAAAAAGTTACTGCTCTAAACCCAACCCTGATTAGAAAATGATTAAAACTCAGTTTCTAACATCCTTTGTCCTATCTCTAGTCACATTTTCAAAACTCTAACACAATTAGCACAACATCCATTTGTTGTAACCATACCATTAATACAATTCAGGGTTTCACACAATATTCAGTCAATTAACACATTTCTAAAAGGCTTTTTTTTTTTTTTTTTTTTTTTTTTTTTACAAGTTTAAAGAGAAATAATGTCTGGAAGAGGGAGCTGAACAGTTGTAGGAGGGAGAGGATAGTTGGATCAAGAAAATGGAGAGGTTGTTGTAATGTGCAGTTTTTTTAATGTTTTCTTGTACACGCGTGGAACCTATGAAAGCGTATTACTACCATTGAATTTAAAGAGCAAAGGGTAATTGTGACTTTATCTTAGAAATTTCTTAGTTTTCTTGCAATTGTGAATTTACAGTATTTAACAGTCTGAATTGTGAGATTAAAAGGTCACTATTACTGTTTTTATTTTGTGATGGAAACAAGCTTGCGTAATAACCAAAGGCCATGAATGTTGGAATTGTTGTTGATGACTGGCATCAGTTATCATCCATATCCAACCCCCCTCCAATGGAAAGCAATTTCAATCAAGGTTCCAACTGAATTTTTGCATAGAGGACACAATTTTTCCAATGTACATTCTAGAAAGTAATGACTTATACAGTTTTAGGTACTGCAGTATCTTGCCAAGAATGAACACATTCAACACTGTAAAAAAAATTTTTTGTCTATTATATGCAGGTAGAACATAAACATGACAAGTCATAAACTGTTAGGTTTTTGGTAGTCTGTGTACTATGATTGATTATGTATTTCTGTTGGATTGAAAACTAGTGTTAATGTTTTGACCGAAAGACTCAATTTTAAATTGAGTTAGTACATGTAGAAAAAAAGAGTTTGTATTTAACAAAATAGGGTTTTGACCAGAAAATGTACTATTTTGCTAATTGCGGGATGTTAATGTGTTGCTGTGTGAAGAGTTTAGAAAAAGTACTTTAAGTATTAGTAAACACTTAGCAATTGAAAAAAAAAAAAAGTTATATAAAGCTGCATATGTGAGGCTAACCTTAAAAATATTGCATGTTAAAATTGCGAAAACTTGGCTTTATTAGTCCAAACTGTGGACCTGCAAATCATACTTCGTGTGAAAAGAAATAAAAGTTGTGGGAGTTTTACTGCCTCTGGAAAAAAAACTGGAAACAACAGAGATCTGTTGTCTGTTTTTTGAGTTTTGCAGAAATGTAGGTAGAGACACGTATTTCCAGTAAGTTAATGTGGCTTAAATGTAGCACACTAACATAAAAAAACTGGGTTTCTAGTGTAATGTAAAACAGATTTTTAAAATAAAAACTGACACTAAAAATAGAAATAGGTTCTAAGTAATTTGATTAGCATGTCTGCGTCTGAAAAAAGTTTGGGAATCCCTGTGCTACATGAGCAAACATGAATAAGATACATGACAACAGCAGTGACATTACGTATTACATTACAGTTTTCAAAGCTAAATGTGACATACAGTAGGAATTTCTAAAATTAAACTATATATAAATAAAAAATATACTACATAATAATTCTGCCATTGTGTGATTAATCATGTAATTAACTTTTTATGGATATGGAGAGGTTCTGTGCAATGCGTGGTTTACTATGCAGAATTGCTCTCAATAGCTAAGTCACAATTGACATGAAACACCTAAAACCTAAATTGTAATACCACGTCTGAAGTATTTCTTTCACCAAGCCATTTTTACATTTTTGCATTTAAGCTGAAACCTCTATTGAAGGCCACCCACTGAAGTGGACAGTGGTTGATGATAACACTCTGTTCATTTCACATATTTCTCTTACATTCTTATAAGTCAAACTAAACAGGTGGGTTTATTTTTTCAATTATCAAATGTCGGATGCTAAAATGATTATCCGGATTGTAGTAAATGCTGTTATGTGAGACATGGTCAGATGGACGTCTCTATTGGTGTGAATAGGGAGGAAGAGGTCAGTGACCTTGAAGGACAAGGACTGTGGGTTATTGACCACTACCACTGAAACACAATGAGCCGTGGTTAATGGAGTAGTACAAGACATCCAGAAAAGAAGATGTGTTGTAGATTCATTGTGTGTGTGTGTGTGTGTGTAGCCGAGCCACGTTATATCCTTCATGTCCTTGTCCTTCACGTGGATGTTGTGACCAGCTGTGCGTGTGCTCTACCTGTGTTGGCCCTCTGGTTTTACCTGCTCCAGGAACACAGACTATCAACTTCAACCGCAGAGAGCTGTCACATCCACTTTCAATAACACACACGCACAACAAACTATCCCCTCAGCTCAAAGGAGATGTCAGGAGAGAGAAACGTTTGGCCTGCTGTTCTGACATGGCTCATTTTTCCAAAACCATTCAGTGCTATTAAATAAAAATGTCTTTATTCAGTCTTGTTTGGTCTTTAGTGGCAGGACAGGTTAGAGGGTTTTTGAGAAGAGTGCAGGATCAAGAGGAAAACCCCCATTTTATTTGCTTCCGTGTCTCTTAAAGGCATTATTGCATAGACTGGTAGTTTCAGCAAGAGGATATTGAAAACCTCCGTGTGATATTGTACGAGAAGTGGCTTGACTTTCAGTTTTTTAAGACCTTTTTCTTGTATTCTTATGGTTTAGGTGGCCATTTCTGATCTTTACATGTTGACAGCAAGATTCGTAGTAGGATGTCGAGCTGCTTTGCAGGTGACAGGGTGCCTGGGTGACGTTGGATGCTTGTCTGTCGGATGAATGCCCTTGTGTCTGTGTGCCGTGATTTTAATCAGCTGCAGGAGACACGGCTCTGATGGCTAGACAAAGATATAGGCAAAATCGCAGCTGGAGGCATGAAGAGGTGGAGGATGAGCATCATAGAGACTGAGTGTGAGACGGAGAATGGTAGAAATTTAAAACCTGGAAAAATTGTGATTTCATTCTCCCTTCGAGCGTTGATATATTTACTTGGTTAGACAGAAAAATAGCATCTGATCAACTAATAAGAGTTTATTTTCTGTGCATAATGTGTTTGGTGGGTGAATCTGATTCGATGCCATCACGGTTCTTTTATAATGTTTTTAAGGAATAAAAATGTACATTTTGCTGAAACTGCAGAAAAAATGAAGTTGGATATACCCAACCAATCTCCAATACAAAATACAAAACTAAATGTAAATAAATGCTAATCAAATATTTAACAGTGTGTGGGTTGTTGTTGTTGTTGTTTTTTCAATTTACACACTCATGCAGTTCCAAAACTGTTGCATTTGTTTCTTCTGCATACAGGAACAGTGATTGTAGTTATTTGTTTGGAACTAAATAAGAGTAAGTTAGCAGTTTTTGGCTGAACTGGCCCTTTTAATAATAAATAAAATAAGATTGAACCACAATTAAATATTTGCCTGATAATCTCAGCTGAGTTTGTTCTAGAAAATTGCACAAGACATTATGGTTTGTTGGAAACGAGTCGGTTTTCTTTATGGAAAAACACAGTCCACAGTTTTTTTTACACAGTCTGTATGTGTATATGGAGGTGTATAGGTGCGCAGAACAAGCATGCATTTGAAGTAACGTTTATCTGCCCTCGTGTCACCCTAACATGCCATCAGTTCAGCTTCAGTACAACATCAGCGACTCCACAGCCATCTCTTCCCCAACTAGCACTGAATGGCTTCACGCATTACTCCTTTAAGGGAGCTCGTTCTTACCCTGATTGGCACTGACATCCCCGTTGCCTTAGAAACGATTGGACGTCTGATCCCGAACAAGAAGCGTCTTCAAAATCCCTGCACTTCACACACAGAAAACATGGCATGCCCGGAACACCACAGATGTTTCACCAGCACAGACTCTTTTGCAGACAAAGCCACGCAACCAGACAAAAGCCTCAGAAACCTGACCAAGGCTCTGTGCTCTTGAGCTCCTCAATGTCTCGTTGTGGTTTTTTTTTTTTTTCTTCAGTTACTTTTCTACAATCATTCAGGCTTCAAAAAAAGGGCCGTGTGTTTACTGCACATAGAGGGAATTCATATCTTGGCATTAAGTCTTTTTGCTCAATAAAAATATATAAGCTTTATTTTTCAAATCGGCACTGCTAGAGACTTGTTTTCATGCCGATAGTGAAAGTTCACCTCTGATGAACAGAACGGTATTTAAGGCTTATAAAGAATCTGTGAAAGCCTTCTGTGGCCATGTAAAATGGCATTAATTCAATTATTACATTCAGCTTGTTTGGTGCTTGTAGAAACAAGTGCATGTATAGTAAATGCAGCTAATCTGCTTGTGTTTCTCTCATTGGCTTGTCAGTGTTCCAGTAATGTAGAGTAGCCATATAATAGCCATGAACGGTATTTATTTGCTGCTCTTGATATGCTCAAGAATTATGTTTTTACATTGCACTTAAGTGCACTGATAAAGCAAACATGTGGAATAAGAGAGAGTTGAATAGAAGCCGCAGAATGCAGGCTGTTTCAAAAGTGGTTACAGATGAGACGTTAACCTGATTCACGTCTCAAAGAACAGGAAGTGTTGCGATTTGCTATTACGTTTTCGCCGTGAATTTACCAATTTATTTTTTTTTGTTTTTTTTAACCGAATGAATTTTATTTTAGTTCGATTTGCTTTTGCAGTGAGAGACGCGAGCATTGAAGCACAGAAAGCCTATGAGGTATCTCATCCTTCACCCTCTTTGACCTGTGTTTGTGTATATACGTGCGCATGCATGGTAAAGAATTATATTTGCAATTCTTCAGTAACGGCAGTGCTGGTTTCTAACTGATTACCCATCTCAGCAGTCGCTTGTATCCGTCTAGTGCCGCAAAGCTACACAGAGATTTCAATATTATGGTGGGTCGAAGAGGGTGAAGGATGAGATGCCTCATTGACTTTCGGTTCTTTTACTCTTGCATATCTCCCCTTCACCTGTCGGCACATTTTCTATACTTCTGTGTGTTCCGCAGCTAACCAGTCTTTAACAAACACCTCTAAATCCAATGCGTGTGTGGTGGATGGGTGGCGAAGTGCAGATGAAAGAAATGGAATCATTCTGCGGTCCTGTTCCTTGACCCAGCTGTCAAGGACTGCAATACATCTTGTTTCCTGGTTGTATCCATTTGTGGTTTTGTATATTTACTATCGCAGAGTTCAAAACAAAACCCAGTACTTTTCTGCACGAGCTACACTTTTCAAATGACAAATGCCCATTTTTACTGTTGGTAAATTAAAATGCCATGTGATTTTTAATAGGTTAGTTTACCCAGCTGTTTACAAAAAAGAAGAGGCACCCTCTAAACTGATGCAAACAGTGCAGAGAGCTTCTGGGTTTCACAATAGCTTCCATTTTCATATAAACATGCATCAGAGAGGTATACAGATAAAACTATATGTATAAATAATATTCATAAGTCATTTATGTAAGTGAAGGTATTTTTATCCAATGTAATCTAATATAACATCATTTGGAATTAATACTTGGATTGAACAAAAATGTTTTTTCCCCTTGTTTCTTTTTTTTTTCTAGGTTTTACCGTACAGTTTTGGCCAAAATTATTAGAACAGTAGTATTTTCACCAGTTAAAAAAGATCTTCTGTAGCGTCGGTAGGAAGTATCAGTTTACATTGCCAAACTTTTTGCCAATAATTATGATAGTCCAGTGAGATTTTTGTTTGCAAGAGGAGTCTGTGTGTCTGTTTCACACAGATCCGACCTCATCATCATCATTATCCAGTCTTTATGAAATGACATGACGAAACCGCTGGAACAAGATGCTTGAAGAGACCTGCAGAGCTACCTAAAAAAAACTATGCGCAGGTGCACGCACCTATGGCTAAAACTGCTTAAATGCAAAAGGATAGTAACACCAAATGATGATTTGAATTTGGTTAACAGAACTTAATTGATAAAGAATATGTATTTATGACATTATTTTAGAGAGTATCCTCAATTTATAGCTTTTTGGCACAAGTGTCTCGAACTTTAACAGTGTTGTAGCTTTGCAGGTGGCTTGAATTATCTAGAAAACACTGGCACTGTTCTTCTGGGTTTAGGCTGTCTCAGTTTTTTTCAGTTTCTTCATGTCATCTTCATGTCATGCAGTACATATTTGTCCTCTCCAAATTTGTCACTACCAGAGCACCATGATAATGATTTCATTAGAGCTGTTATATTGACAAGATTTTGCTTACATCTACATTGTTATATATATATATATATATATATATATATATATATATATATATAATGTAGTAACAATTAAATTTTTAACCGTATTTCAAATGTAATTGATGAGTGTAATTTTGTAAAAAAAAGTTTGTTAAGGATTCATTTGTTTTAATATTCATTGAACTAAAAACATCATAACATCTCCAGTACTTTGTTTTTGCCGAAACACTTACGTTTTGGTAGTGACAGTTATGCTTTGGTATCAACCACGTCACATGACACAAAACATTAATAAATTGCATAACTGTACTAAAATGTATTTATTTATTTATTTTCCCCAAATATGAGGATTATGTGTTCCCTTTTGTCACTACCAAAACAATGATGACATGTTTAGGTCATGACTGTTTTGGACCATTTTATGTGACGACATCCAAGAAAACAAAGACGTCACTATACTGAAACTCTAAATGTTTCGGTGGTTACTGTTTTGGTAGTGGTGATTTTAGATACTTTTGAACCTAGCTCAAAAATGCTAACTGGCACGTGTTCAGCTAGCACAATTGTACATGACGTGGAATAACTAAAGAAAAATAAGAAAAATGATGTTCGTAATGACAAATTTTCTGACTTTTGAACACATTTGCCTTAAAATGACTGTACCGACTCAGACCTTATCATAAATCTATGCGTTTAGTTCAAATCAGTCTCAGCCAATGGACTAAAACATACGCTGTTGCAGTAGTGACGTGACAAATGCGGGACGATTTACTTCTTAATAGAATAAAAAAAGATACTTTTAAAAGCGACAATGTAAAAAAATTAATGAAATTATTTCAATATAATTTTAATTACAATTTTATATATTATAGTTGCTAATATTTGACAATAGTGTGGGATTAAATAAATGTCTTTTTTTTTTTTATTTATATTTATTTGTCATTGCCTTGTTGATTCTCTGGAGAATGTTTTTTTTATTATTCCCAGATGCGATGATGGTATTAATAAGTGTCTAATAAATGTGGTAAAGCATTCCCAAACTTCTCTAGCTCCCAGACTGTGTGAAAAGCCAACAGACTCTTTATCAATTCCTCTTTCTGGTGTCTGTACTAATCAACGGCACTAATTGATTTGAGCGCTGGTGGGGGTGGGGGTTATCTCTGGCCCGGATCCAACGTCTTTCATATTATCAGTGAATGAACAGTGAGCAAGTGAAGGAATAACCTACTCCCTAACAGTTATATAAATTCATAAATCTGTAATTAAACGGCTGTGAGTTCATCCAGAAATTATGATCGCACAAACCTATCCTCTTTTATTTCATAAAAACTATGGTGGTCAGGTGCTGATGCCTTAACTTACAGGCTGTTCTTGTGTTGTCAGTTTCTTGAAGACACAGAGGCAGTGACTGGTAACAGCCCAGGCTATGAAAGGGAAAGTCACACATGTTTGTGCCACTGTATGAAGAATGCCAAGGCGTTGCCACAGAGGAGCAGAAGAATGCACCATATCAAGGACACAGCAATGTGGAGAAGGACAGAGAAAGAAATAAAGCAAAGAATTCTGTGTGGAGAAAGGCTGCCTGCTTTTTCAGCTCTGCGCAAAATCCACATCCCCCATCTTTAAGGGTACATTTCTATAACTTAAGTGTGCCTGTTGAGGTTTGTTCATAACTTGGAAGACCTCACTTTATTCATTCAGTACGTAATCGTTTTAAAAATATTTGAATATTAATTAATAAGGAAGCTGCTAGTTGTAAGGTAATCTAAAACGTACTTTATAACATCTAAATGAACGGGGGTTCATTCAGAATAAAGATATGTTTTACGACCGAATCGGCGTGACTGCATCAAGTAATGTAATTAAAAACTTTTAATTTGTAAAAGTTAGATCCGCCGCTCTATAAGATGACTGCTCGCCGTAAACGATTTATACGTGGCGTGAAACCTAGATGAAATCGAGTTGCTGAAAAGCGCTAACCGCTGTATGCGGGCTAATTGTGTAATAATCTAATCTGACGTCTGACAAAGCCAACAATGTACGCTAAGTAAATCCAGGAAAATTAGATTTTCACATCTTTTCTGTACGTCTTATACATTTGTAAAAATGTTAAAGCCAGGCGGTGCATGTTGCGGGTCATGAAGACAAGTGTGTCTAACCTTGACCGTTCGCGAATATACCTTTCACGTTTTAATTTGTATCTCATCTTAAACTATAATGCAGCCCGTTTTCGAAGTAATAGAGTGGTGTATAGGTCAGCAGTTATTAATTCCTGCCATACCGTAATTACTTCAGGGACTTTATTTTTAAAGTCTCCGAGAAACGGTCAGCAGTAGATATCCTCCGATTAAAAAAGAAATGCATATACATATAAATATAACAATTATCAAACCCTTTTTTTATTATTTGTATTATTTCCCCGGTTTTATTCGAAACGGACAGCGAAGGAAATTGAGTTCGTCAGGCTTATACAATACTAAAAATATTATTTTAATAACAATAATAATTAACGACACACAAATATTTCTTTTAAACACCACTTTATTTTTATTGGTAGGTGCCCGTTGTTCTGCAAAGATATTCTTTTTTTTTTTACAGAATGTGATAAATGCTTTTGGTAATAAAAGTGCGGATCTGACAGGTAAATTTAAACGGTCCGACATCTTAATAATAATAACGCAAACTCGTGTTTTATGGCATTAACCCGTCTTTATAAAGTGCAGCTCCACATTGGGGGTGCAGAGATGTCCTCGATACCAATAAGCATGTCGCGAGACGAACATTACGAGCGCCTCTTTCACAAAATGATTTAATTCACTAGGGGAACATCTGCTTCCGCGAGGTTTTCTGTCCACGATAATTTTATAAAATAAACAAACGATTCATAACTAATTTATGTACATGCATAATTTAGCTACTTGAGAGCAAAGTCCGTTTGAGCACGTCCAGAAACCGGTCCGTTAATCATTGTGTTTGCTCGATTCCTGGTCGCTCTGGTCGTCCGTGAAGCAGACGTCGACGTCGCTGTCGTTGTCGCTTTTTTGTTCGCCGTCCTCGAAGATGCCCTCGATTTTGTCGTCGGACTTTTTGATGCTCTGACCCGGATGCCTCGATTTGACGTGCCTCTCCAAATCCCGCCTGCGCACGAGCACCTTCCCGCAGAACTCGCACCTGTAGGGCGTGTTTCCCTCCGCGTGCAGTCTGATGTGTTTGTTGAGATTGCTGGGGTCGCCGAAGGGCCTGAAGCACACTTTACATTTGAGCGGTTTGTAGCCCGTGTGAGTCCTCATGTGAATCTTCAGACCGTATTTTCGAGAGTACAGTTTGCCGCAGTATAGGCACAGATGTCCCTTTTTTGGCTTGCCCGAGTTGGGGTTGGACGCGGGCAGAGACTCCAGTCGTGAACGGTTCTTCTCTACGGCGATTTCGGACAGCTGTTGCGTGTGCATCGCTATCTCCCTGTCGATGTTCGTTATGGCGTTTAGATCTGGATTCAGAGCCGGTGCGCCGAAGTAGTCTGGGTATTTAAGCAGGTTGCCGAAGTGAAATTTAAGAGGGTAGTACGGGGAGCTATAAAGGAGCTCTCCGTTGTAAACGGTGAACGGCATGAGGGGTATGTTGCAGTCCCCGTTGTAGGATTTCCCCCCGTCGAACTGTGGCAAGGAGAACCTCTCGAAGTGAAAGCCGGCCGGAAGCTGGGAGTAGCGCGAGGGGGACAGGGCGGGGTGCATGCGGCTGTCCACGTGCTTGAAAGCGGACGTCTCCTCGAAATGGGGCAGCAGAGGAAAGCCGCGGATGTTGTTCGCGCAGGGGATCACGGGAGGCGAGCTCTCCATGGGGTGCGCGCATTTTGAGGGATGCACGCTAGGTAGAGGTGACTTGATGTTCCCCAGTAGCTTGCCGAACCCCATACTGTTTGGTTTCCCGTTAGCCTCGTCTCTCGCGACATCGGCCGGGGAGATCTTCGAAAGTCCCATTGGTTTGAAAGCAGAGCGCACGCCTGGGTGGAAACCCATGCTGTTGAGCACAGAGGATGTCCCGCCGAGGCCCAGTATGTGTCCGGTGCTTCTGGCGGAGGTCACGCTCATGTCAAGGGCTCTGTCCTGCTCCTCCGCGCTCGGTTTTTTCGTTAGTCCCACTTTATTGGCGAAAGGTGGGGTGGACACGACCCGTTTCACCGCGTCCGGCATAAAGGTGCTGTGGCCGTTCCGCGGAGAGGAGGACGCGTTTGGGATGTCCCCTGATTTCGGAGATCTGTTAAAGTTGTCCGTGCCTCTAGCTTGCTCGTTGCTCACCAAACTTCTGCCGTTGCTCAACGCACAGTGGAAATGCACGTGAGCTTTCAGGGTGTTCGGGTATTTGAATATTCTCCAGCAGTACCAGCAAATGTAGCGCTCCTCTCCTGAAACACAATTGAAAAGCAATTAAATGGCTTTGCTTGAATAGTGTTTTACGGTTAGAGCCCTTTTCCAGTTCATCAAAAATAAATCTAGCAATGCTTTGGCATTGTTTAATGCGCGCAGGCGACTCGAGAACGCTTATAAAAGCACAATCTAAAATCTCATTTTAAAGCCTGCGGTCGTGACTTTTATTCGGTCACGTTAGCACGACACCAGTCGGGCAGTCCGGGGTCAATCATATAGATGTAATGATTTTGTAATCTGCAAAACCCCGTTGTTTATTGTCACCATCAAAAGAGCAAGCGCCGCTCCAATCTGGCGCTTACAAACCAATACATTGAATAGCGACTTTCTCTGCGCGCTTTCCCGTGGAATTGACGGCAGCTGTTGCTTGAAATCGCCGGTCGCCTAAGACAATGAGGCCGGCCCATCTGTTGACGCTGGAGAATAGGAAGCGTATGTCAAGGAGCGCACCGCGCATTGGCCGGAGAGTGCGGCGTCGCAAATCAGGGCAATATACATCCCACATAAAAGTTTGCATTCACTGGCCAACAATACCTTACGCAGCCAGCTAATTTACCGTAGAGCACCTTTTTGAATTTATTTGCTTTTGAATACATGAATATTAATGACTAGATGACATTTGTTAACCTCCTCCCCTCGCCAAGCTACGCCGCGCGTCGACCCATGAGCGGACTCCCGGGACTTTTAATAGCGAATGAAACGAATTAAGGGCCGTAATGCGGCCGTGGCGATGAGCGCGATCAATCATATATTATTATAGCTGGCGAATACAGTAGCCCGCGGTACGTGTGTTCTCAAACAATCAATAAGAGTTACTGCCCCAGACTACAGACCTTTCGATTTACTAACTAAACTACGGATAATCTGACAGCGTTCTCAGATAAGCCTATTAAATCGGATTTGAATGGGATTCGCCCTGATTCTGCTGGTGGCGGCGTTATTTAAAATCCGATCGCCGCTCGTCAAAACGCGTTTGCTGTTAATTATCAGTTGTAATTATAAAATATTATATTAAGGATTTCCTCCCTGCTTTATGTAATGACACCAAAATAAACATTTATTAAAAAAAACACTCATTTTTAATTTTAAAACAATTCCAGAATGTCAATCTTGCATTTGCGAGCTATATTAAAAGGTCTGAAGCGCATTCGCTGCTCGTTGCACGTTTTTAAACGAACGAAATGAATGCGCGCGACTCACCTTTTTCGTCGTGTGTCGGAGTAGCCGTCGTGGGAATGTCGAACCACTGCGCCAGCGCGCTGGAATACCACACACTCAGCTCTTCTCCAGCCTGTATTTCTCTCAGCACGCGGTAGAAAATCTTTTGAAAAGAAGTGGAATTATTAGAAAATGTTTGGGGTTTTTTTAAAACAGGATGAAATTTCGTTTCTTCTTAACTCACCTGTCCTCCAGGTAAATCCGAGACGGCCTCGAGGTTCTGTTCTTGACTGTTCCTGGCCGCGCGTATTAAACCGATCCAATCCGGAACCGCGCTGCCGGATTCATCCACGAATTCTCCCCTCACCAAACGAACCTACGAATAGATAATTTTTTTTAATGTTGCTTGCTTAGTTCATAGCAAAAGCAGTCGACATTTTCTATGCAATCGAAATATATAATTATTACGTCGTTTCCCTCTTTTAAATCTGCGGAAAACGTTTAGCGTTTTATTAACATTTATCTAAAGGTCGTTCGAATATATATTAAATATACGTGACTCGTTTCGGATTTTCTTTTGTTGTCGTTTTTTCTTCTTTTCTCAGACATTATTAATTATATCACCCCGAGGTATTTCGAACAAAAGAGCGTTAATATCGTTTTACTCGGTCTATTAGACAATGGCGATAATGTTCAAGGAACAGACCACGTAATTGAGTTGATATGAGAAACGAATTTGAAGAGTGTCAAAGCATTTCTATTCTGTTCAAACAAATTAAAGATTAAAGCGTGACATTTGACACAGAGATTGCACCTGATGATCGCCCGTGGCCCGCGGCGTCGCATTTACGCGCATCAATCACAGAAGCAGACAGCGTAAAGAGCTCCAGTCTATTTACAACTTATTTAGGAAAGTAAATGTCATTTATACGTGACGCCTTTTACGCCCCTTTGATTTGCCAACGTTACACATATCGAGAGGCTCGTGGAATAAAATCATTCAAATATGTTCAATAACTCGTACGATTTAATACGTTCTGTATTTAATAGAATGGCGACTTGTTGTAATGCTTAGCCGTAAACTGTGTTTAATTTGACGATCTGCTTTCGTCCAGTTTAATGTCATCCTTTTCCGTAAAATGAAACGGTGCGTGGGAATAAGCAGCCCTCGAGCCTTTAAATTTAAAGGGGGAGAAGGCATGAAATCTCGCGCAGAAACTCGGGTCACCCCATTAACGCGGTTAAGTAAAAGGCATAGAATGACATGTTGTCCTGCTAATATAACTCAATTATTTCCACACTGACAGCACAAACCAATTAATACGAGGATGCTTTATGAAGAGTGACAGGTCGGCATCGAGCAGAGTGAGATGTTCTTAACTTTTTCAGCTGCATGCGTAAAAGTCTGGTATTATGAATAACGGAATGATAATGACAATAATAGGTTAATAACAACAATAATAATAACGTTAATAACATTTAAAAATAAATAATAATTATTATTGTAGGCTATAATTTACATTTTATGTGTACTTGTGTTGTCATTCAGTAGTTTAAATAAAAAAGAAAAATTAAAAAGGTAAAGATGTTTTTGTGCATTCTTGATCTAGAATGTTGTTTGTATATTTATATTGAACGTCTTGTCTAAAATGTCACGAATGCTTTATTCATCTGCAGCTGAAAAATAAAATATCTCACATTTCTCTAAAGGTGCCAAAAAACCAAAACACACAAAAAAACATTTAAACGCGATAATAAAAAAGTTCGCCGCTTTGATCGGGAAAATAAACCAAACCAGCTCACCTTCTTTTTCACTCCAGCTTCCTTGCGGTCCGAAACATACTTCCCCAGTTTGAAGATGCCCGGGACCGGTCCTATCCGAAGCCCGGCTGGGATGCTGCAGTCGGCGAACACGCTGATAGTGGGTGTCCGAGGCGCTTGCATGGCTGGCTCTGTGTGGGGCTGCGCTATCCGAACCAGGAAGACCGAGCAGGCGCTGATTGAGATGAGCAGAGAGTCTGAGATGAGGACAGACTAATATCCGCCCGCCAAGTGACGCGGTGGCGTGTGTGATCCGGCTTTTCTTATGGCGCAGTCAGGTACCCCTCGGCACATTAATGCGCAAGGGCGAGCAGCGCGCTATGAGAGAGTTGCGCTCTTTTAGCAGCTGTAGAACCCTCCGAAATGGTCACATGGAGACTTTCCCTCACCCTCACGCATAATGAACCGCTCCAAACGGTCAAGAGACAATAGGCCCCAGCGACCTTCCCATCCCCAAAATCCAATTTGTCAAGGGCAGAGAAAAGAGAGTGCAGAATCAAAGGTCTGGCGCGACCATTAATCCTCAGCATGTGGCTTTGTCCGCCAGACAGTTCCGATATTTTAAGTGACAAATCCACTGTATAATTTCTCCATAAATTCTCTCCCCTTTTATTGTTCCTATACAAACCGGTTTTTGGAAATCAGTGACTACTTTAAATCTACTTGGCTGCATCCTTTTAGGTTTTATGTACTTCAAAGCTCTTTATTCTCTCCCTGGCCGCATTGTCCGTTGCCGTTTCGACAAAAGGAGCAGGAATGTTTGGGAGACTTGTTAACTTCTATTGACTCCCGGCGTGTGCCGTGCTGGGACCGGGCAGGTACTCAACGGGGAGAACCAGCCAAAAAAATAAGAGCCGCTTTCAAAATAACCACCACCTTATCATTTCACGACAGGTCACGTATCAGGATGTTCGCATTCAGTTTTGACGAAGCCCCCCGCGGGGCACCAGAATTAATGGAAGTGGGGGGGAAAAATACGTTTATCAAAGAACGCAGGACAAAACACCAAATCTTATACAAGACGAGAATTACCGCTCGCCAGCACTTCATAGCAGCTTTCGGTGTATTGACTTGCATTGGATATCATTGGAGAAAACCATAATAGATTAGTTTTATTCCTTTAATTGGGGTGTGTTACAAATTGAGTTGAAGTAACCATTTAGCGCGCACGAGTTTAAACATTTCGTGCTTTTTTTTTTCATCCTGCTTTCACCCGGGACCCTCGGGTGTCATTCGGAGTGACTTCAGTGGCATTGTCACTGGTTTTAAAAACTTAGTTTGACCTCTTTGATCGTAGCGCTCAATGACCGAACAGAGGCCCGGGGAAGGAAACAAGAATTTGTGGGCGATAAATTCAAGCCATGAACGTGTCCTGCTAACCTCTGGCCCGGGCGACTCTACGATGACACTCCGCTGTAATTGGAGAAGCAGAGGTGGGATTTCTTTCTTCGGGAAAAGGTACCCCACTGCTCCTTTCTGGGAGCTTTCCCTTTGGGCTCCTTAATGAGTCAAAGAGCGTGAACGACACGCGAACAATTTTTGAATAGGCGCATGCAAAGGCCGGCTGTGTGGTGGGTTATTTATTAATGTTGCCATTCGTGACTGGTTCCCATCCGCTCTGCAACAGCGGGTCCGGCCTCTACAGCTCTCACACCAGCCGGGCCCATTCTCATTCTCGTCTTGTGTCTTTAAAGTCGAAGTTTTCCAACTAATAAATTGTGCACAAAGGCGGAAACGGGGACGTTTTTCTTTTCTGTTCCCTTCGCAGGGAGAGGCAAAGTCATCCCAAAGCGCTCATTGGAGCACGGTTTTTGGGAGCTAAAGCAGTGTTCGGAGCAAATGGGATGGAAAATTAAATGAAATCAAATAGCTTGAACGCTCGTATTGTGCGCTGTCTTTTAAACGGCACATTAATTACACGGCAGCAGCTTTATTTCGGAACAACATTGTGGACCCGAGCGGAGCATTCCAGGACATTTTTTACGCGCCGGATTGTGAGATTGGGAGAAAGTGTCGGTCAGGTGCTTGAATGCGTTTTCTCAGGGTCTCAGCGTTACAATTTGAGCTAAATGCTGGGTTTGATTTAACAGGTTTCCAAATAATAAAGCATGAATGTAGGGTAACAGAGGCTGTGTGAAGAACTGCAGTGTCCCACCAGGGGTTTCATTCATGCGTCCAAACTGGGCTTGAGTGCCAAGGGTTCACCACTCTATCTCAACGACGCACAATGCCCGAGAGCTCTCTAGAAAACATTTTTTTTTTACGCCGACCATAAACGCTCATCCATACAAATTCCCTTTATGGGCTCTTAGTTTCTTTTTTTTCGTTGTTATGTAATCCAATTGCAAATAAAAACAACAACCCTTTTTGTAAACATTTTATTTTATTTTATTTTATTTTATTTTATTTTAACTTTCTACTATTTTAACGTTCCAACAGGTATCATGGCGTGACGCGTTGTGCTTCAAAAAAGATTTATTTATTTATTTTTATTTTTTTTGCGATACATAAATTAATGCATTTTAAACGTATGTTTGGCTACTAATATTAATCGCGCATGCCTACATTAATGCGCTTAACCCGCTCGCTCTCGTCGCGGGAAAGTGCGAGCCTCACAAAGGCCGGACCAGCTGCGTCGCAGATAGGGGATGCGGGTGGGACATTAGTGACGCGATTGAATAGTAATTATGCTTGTATGGGAGTCCCACCAGATGACATGATTGGGATTTTAACCCAGACTAATATTCAAAGTCGCATTAGAAAGTGGCGAGATAAGTGGCTTCTGATTCGACTCTGTTCATGCGTGCTCCCGTTTCTAAACGCTCTCAAAAGGAAGGGGGCTGCTTCGTTTCAGTATTCAAAGCCTGAACAAAGTTAGCTCTGCCTTTTGAACCGAATTTCCCCAACTTTAACTCTCTTGTCCCAGTTGAAAAGCCTCGCATAATGGGGTGTAAACTTGTCTGAATTGAAATGTTTCGGTGTACCTTATAAATTCATACCCTTTTTCACTCGAGCGCGTAAGAATGGTCCTTCAGTCTATCCGATTCTCTCTGCTGTCCAGCGCTTTGACCGCGAGCTCTATTTGTAAAGTTCATTTTTAGGCAAATGTATTCAGACGAGGTTTGCTATGAATAGCTCTGTTTGTCAGCCGGGCCTAATTGGGATTAAGGCACTAAAACCATATGCGAGAACTGACAGAATTTCTCAGGTTTTAGAGAGCACCAACTTTTGCCCTCTTTTGATGCTCGGATCATTTAAGCGGACGCTGGGAAAAAAAAAAAAAAGCTGAGGGTGTTCCGTGTGTGATGGTACAGACTGATCATTAGTTATTCCACTGACGGCATTCTTTCGTTTCACTCACGAATAGAAAACATTTTGAATAATTTGGGTGTCTGCGTAATATTTCGTAGCGAAACCGAAAAGCAACTGTTCAATAGGTATGTGTTTTTGAATGTAATATCTAAGGAAATTTGTTGCTTGATAAAAATGTTGTTTTTATGAGTTTAAAGTGTCACATTGAGACCTGTAAATGATTTTTTTTTCATTTTGAGACATCAAAGTTTTCTTTCTTTCAAATGTAATATGGATTTTTTTTAAATAGGGCTAATAAAAAATATATTAAGAACATAAGTGCGTTCATTGTTGATTCTTATCATTTGTAATGGCGACATTTCAATCTTTTTTCAGCAGCGGTGGGCCTGGCAGGACCCTGGATAGCTCCCGTCTGTCAAAGGTCATATGTCCACTCAAGTAAACGCCAGCTAATTATATTGATAATGCATGCGTGCGGGCACCGCACGAGGCAGCTCATTTTCATCATGCCGTAATGCATATCACCAACTTTGCAACGCCTATAGCTCGGACGCGCTGGCGAAAGCCATGCTAATGATATGAATCAGCGACCGTCTGCAACCCCTCATTAATGGCCAGGATTGACATTTCTGGGTTTTTCATAATGTCCGGTGCATTTCTGCAGAGAGAAAAAAAAAACGCAAAGCAAGTACTGGCCGTTAATTGCGCCTCCGTTTCGGGTGGGATGAGCTTGTGGAAATGATGACCGTGGATAAAATAGCCTAGTAATGAGGGGCTATTGATTAACCCGATATGTTCAAGACCCTGAATAGTCCCGGTGCTGTCAATAAAAAAAAAGAGAGAGATAATAATAATAATAATGGCAAATAATAATAATAAATGTAATAATAATAGGTTCATGTTATTGTTATCATTAAGCAAATTATTTTAAAATAAATCCCAACAATCCTATCCTAATAACGACTAAATATCAGTTTTGACTTTGCATAATCCATTTAGCTTGAGACTAAATTATTGTAATCCCAGCTTTATTGTTGCAAATCATACTTGCTTTAAAAAAGCACACGTATCATAGGGCGGTGTGAGGAGGAGGCCTTTGAGTCATTCTTTCTTTTGTTCAATATTTAGACTTCCCTGTCTTGATTGATCGGTTCTGGCAACCTTTCTGCATGTTTTAGTGCTTGTTCTGTGTGATCATAATATTTCATTTGCCGTAGACCGTCGGCTCGCAGGTATGAAGTGTGGTTTGTCAGTGCTCAAGGTCAGACTCGTACTCTGTCATTTAAAGTCTGTGATGGAAGCGTATAGATCCTTTCGTATTTTAAATTGGATAAATTAACAGCAGCATGCATAGAAAAAGCGAAAGAAAACGCATTGTTAGTTTGCCACATGCCGTGCTTTATATATCCGTGACTGTTTTGTGTCGGCTACACGCTCCTTTTACCCACGGTGTCTGGCTTCTGTAGTTTTGTGCTTAAGTACTCCGGTGCACATCTCCCTCACACTTCCAGACAGTTTGAGTGTTTGGCATGTTCCAGTGTGGACCGATCAGTGTGGATCAGATGCAGAGGAGGAAGGCAGGTTTGGAAAGAATGGGGCCATACAGTGAGTGTGACTTCATCTTGTGGCAGTACCGTTCTTATGACGGCTTGCATGGGATTCCCCTCGGCCAAAGAATCGAGGTGATACACTGAGCCTGGAGTGACATCAAACTCCCCGCCTTTATTCTAAGTTGTTTTCCTGTCTGTTCCTTCCTCGTCATCTGTCTCCGACGCAGTCGTAATGTGCCCTGCGTCTACACCTGTTGACTGTATGCGCAAACAATAAAGAAACAAAACCCGCGAAACAATGTGATGCTCAGAGCTTTATTGTGGACAAGCAACGCAAGACGCAAGCTAATCTGTGGTTTGTAAAGCGCGCATATCCGACGGCATGACTGGAAAAGAAAACACGGCTACTCTTCTTCATCGGCAGCTCCAGAGATGGAATACGACTTCTCCTGCGTGTTGCTCTCCAGCGTGTCGTCCTCGGTTTTAACGGTTCTGTGGAAAAAAAAAGAAATGCCGAATCTAAGTAGCCTGGAAAGAAACATTTTTATCTCATAAAGAAAAGATATTTATGTAAGACAGATCGGAATTTGACTTCAGAAGTCAGAACTGAACACCACAGAACGAACAACCACTAAGTCGTGGCTCTGACAGAAAGCTTGATTTTAATGTTACCTGATAAGCACAGTCTTCCTCTCCGTCATCTCCACAGCCTGCTCTTGAGTGTAGTCTACAGTGGTGCCAGGGCCGCCAACTCCACCGGTGATGCCATTAACAAGGTCTCCGCCATTACCACCCCCAAGACCTTTGGAAGGACCACTGCCAATCCCTCCTCCAAGACCTCTGTCTAGACCTCCTCCGAGACCTCTGTCCAGACCTCCTCCAAGACCTCTGTCCAGACCTCCTCCGAGACCTCTGTCCAGACCTCCTCCAAGACCTCTGTCCAGACCTCCTCCAAGACCTTTGTTTAGACCTCCTCCAAGACCTCTGTCCAGACCTCCTCCGAGACCTGTGGCGAGACCACCACCAGGACCTCCTACCACTCTATCAGCACCTCCTGCAACACCTGCAGCTCCAGCACTGTGAACACTCACGCTGCCACTCATTAGGGACATGGCCTGCACGCTCTGCATCACAGAAGCGATACGAGAGTCTTCACCCTCTATGAGCTTTCTGTGAACAAAAAAATGAGAAGGAAGTAAGTTTTGTTTTATTATAAAGCGTAAACCTCAGCAAACATGGACCAGAAAGAACAACAACAGTACGGTACTGACAAATATAAATTAACAGAAAGCAACAGAAAAAGTATTAATTGGCCAAAATAAATATCTTTATGATATTAAAGGGTCAGTCAGGTATAAAGATTGCAATCATTACATCTTATACCGAAAATTAGCACAAAAAAATCTGAATCGCACAAAAAAAAAAAAAAGAATTTTTCTGATATATGTGATGACTTATAAAATTTTAGTATGTTTGAAACTGAAAGCTACAAGTGGTTTTGAAGTAGGTGGTATTTGTTTAAATTTTAAAGAGTTTTTCAAGTATCTAAAATCAACCTGTATGTGGTAATTTCTATCTCCAGGGCCATCTTCACATTGAGCAGATCTTGGTATTCACGCAGGAGCAGGGCGATTCTTTGTTTGGAGGATTTCAGCTCAAGCTGCAAGGCTTCAATTCTTGCCTGAAAAAAAAAAAAAAAAAAAAACAGAAGTCTTAAGAAGCGCTAAGGTCATCTTCATATTCATGTTTATGCTCAGATTTCTTTATTTTTTATTTTACTTTATATGCAGGCCAAGGCATCGGTTTCTCACCTGGAGTTCCTCCAGTTCTTTTCTGTACTTTTCTTGAGTCTCTCGGATCTGTGCTTCCAAAGCCTCGTTTTTAGTTTTCAGAGAGTCCAGATCTCGCTCCTTATTTTGAATCTAAAAATAAGCATATATTTAAAACAAGAGGAAAAAATGAATGAATGTTGTACTGTAATCATGTTGCATGTTTTTATTATTCTTAAGCATGTGTCAAAGAATGAATACTTACGTCCTTCTTCGCAGTTCCAATTTCCTCTCGTACGCTTCGCATCTTGTCTACGTGTTTTGATGTTTTGTTGTTGAGATCATCAAATTTGTTTTTGTACCAAGAGTCCATTTCCTGCACGAAACAGTTATGTTAATGCGAAGTGTAGGAAATGCCATAACATTTTGTTTAAGCGTTTAACTTAGCATTTCGTTTATCGTTATTATTTTTGATTAGTTAGCGTAAATATGGTATTGAAAATTCCCATATTCATGCTCAAAATAATAGAACTGTGCGAATCAAGGTCAAGTACAGTGTTTTTTTTTTAACAAAGTTAATTCCACGAAAACATAAATAATAAAATAAACCCATACCACCCCTATTATTTTAAACGTTTAAAATGGAAAACATAGCAACTGAAATATATTTTTTATACAGAAATATTATAAACTCAAAGCTCCAAAACTGTAATAAATAATAATAATAAAATAACATTTCCCAACAGTTCTCTCCTTGTAAACATTTTAAACACTATTTGCTACACAAAGGTCCTCGCCTGTAAGTTTTTCGCGGCAATGTCGTCGTACTGGTGCTGGATCTGCTTGATGGCGCCTGAAAGGTCTGGGAGGCTGTAGACGTCTGCTGCCGAGGCGTGGGCCGCATATATCTGTTTCAGAAGCTCTTCGATTTCCTGAAAACACGCGGGTTTGAAAGATTACATCATTAAGCTTTTTTTTATTTATTCGGGGGGCTTTATAACTAAGCTATTTTGCTTTTTAATCACCTCTTTGTGTACCCTTCGAAGGAATTCTATTTCCACCTCGAGGTTTTCAAGCTGCTTCTCCAAAGCGATGCGCGCGGCGGTGGCGGCGTCCACATCCTGAGGCGATAAAACATGTTATCCTCATTCGCACGTTTTGCTTATAAAACGGCACAAGACTATTATATGGTGATCGTACCGGACGGAAGGCTTCAATATCAAGCTCGGCTTTCTTCCTCATCTCCAAGGCCTCCTCGTATTTTATCTTTATCATCTCCAGCTGACCCGCCATAGCATCCTTTGCAGCGATAGCAAGGTCCTTTAAAAGTAATTATAGTTGTTGTTATTATATAGACTAGATATGTGTAAGCCTGATGCTATTTTCCCCTCAGTGAGAATCATCACCTGTTCCTTCCTCAATACAGCATTATTCTGCTTAAAACGCAGCCCGGTGTTTTATTTAATCAATTGCTGCGCGTTAATTTAACAGGCAGCTTTATTGTAGAATCTTAAAACTTGTGGAAAGATTGATTTTAACGACTGTATCTACCCGCTGTACTCTCATCTGGTCCGCCAGCCTCTTCAGCTCCTGGAGTTGCTCCTCGTACAGCAGGCGGAGGCCGGTGGGCTTTAAGTATCGATTCTTTAGGGCCTCGATTTCCGTCTCCAGCAATTTGTTTTGCTGCTCCAGCGAACGGACCTTTGTTGCGACAGGAGAATAAGGCAAGGCGGCGCGCGTGTTATGCGCTCTGTCTGTGTGCCCACAGAAGTGCGAGTAATGCGCTTTATCTCGCGAGCCAGCAGTGGCATTTCCACACTGCCAGTGCCCGCGACGCATTCAAGCGTGGCCAAATCAGACAAATCCTGTCAAAGATGGCTCTAAAAACGAGGCTCGTTTCCAAGAGCGCCGTTACGTTCTATTGTATTTTTGTTGTTTTGTAATTAGTTACATTCATTAAGGTAAAGTAAAGACTATGCCATTCTAATGTGAGGCGATATATAGTGATGCGTTCAGTGTTATAAACACGCACCGGGGGCATAATGATTTCGTGTAAGCGCACTCGCCTTCTCGATGTATGCTGCCAGTCGATCGTTGAGCAGGATCATCTCTTGTCTCTCACTGGTCCGTGTGTTCAGGAATTCGCGGTTTTCCGCAGAAGCCTGCTCGAGATCGATCCCCGGACCCCCTCCGCTGAGACAGACGGTCCCCATTCCGACACTGCATTTAATTCAGATTTAGGCTGTCACGACGTGGATTGAAAAGGTAAAACGAGATGCGAGCGCGAGGCAACGCGTGGCTGACGTGGGGAAGATGCATTTGTTTGTCAATTTGGTTTTTATTAGGTCACACAGTTATTGAGAGCGCTTGAGTTTCTTAGAGGCGGTGCGTGATTTTGATCAGATCGGTAAATACAGAGCTCTGTTTTAACATGTTCTAACAAAGAAATTATTTGTATTATTTGCAGTAGTAAAAAAAAATAAAAATCTTTAATTACTAGGGAAATATTTAAAGATTCTGTAGGCCAAAATTTCATGAAATTTTATTATATAAATGTATAAAACATTGTTATATATGCCAATTATTTCTATTCTTATATTTAATCTATATATATATATATATATATATATATATATATATATATATATATAGATAGAGAGAGAGAGAGAGAGAGAGAGAGAGAGAGAGAGATTTTATCTACATGTAAATTATATATTTTATTTTTATAGAATTTTGGATTATATATTTAGTTTCGTTTTTTTACAGCAGTCCTTATCAATTATTTCATATTACATATTATTTTATTTTTGTTTTTAAGTAATACACAAACAGCAAAAAAAAAAAAAAAACATACTTTTTTTAATAAATATTTATTTTTGTAGAAGTGTGTGTGTGTGTATACACAAACACACACATTAGGGAAGCATATAATTAAATTAATGTAAATTTACAATTACTTTCAGGATAAAAATAAATGTTTTCTCTAGGTTTAACAGATGCCATTTAGTTTAGTGCACGTGACAATCTGCATTGTTGCTTTATTTGTCCGTGCCAGCAGGATGGGCGCGAAGCTTACCCAGTCATGAAGGGCTGACTGCGTGAGGATGAGATGGTCCTCCGGCCCACAGCCATGCTGCTGCTGACAGCGCTGGCATTCCGGGTGTAGCTGGCTGAACGGCACCTCCCGACATCCCGTCTGACAGGAGAAGGGCTGCTGACCCTCACCTGGTAAGAGGAGGTGCTGGTATCCTCGAAATGGCGGCGATAGGATGAGATCCTTTCCGGGCTGCGACTCATCATGGGTCAGTGGCTAAACTCTAAGGCCTCGCTGTGTCGATCTTCCTCACACAAGTTTTGCTCGGGAGTCCAAACTCCCAGAGATCCGGGCGTTTTATACTCCGCTATAAACATGAGTCAATGCTGTGGGAATGTCGAGCCTCTGCTCCATCAAGGATTGGGCCCGTCACTCAAACATCTGTCGGGGTCCTGAGAGGTGTTGAATGAAGGGGTAAATTATGAGGCAAGGCTCCATTAGTCTGGAGGTGCAGTCGTGATGTGATGTGGCTTGATATGTAGGGATTTTAATTACACACGCTTCTAGACAGGGCAAGGAGCAATGTCACGAGGTCAATCTGAGCAGAGGGAGATGACACTAATGTGGTCAGTATTTACATGGCAGAATGTGTAAAAATGAGAAATGCGAGGGGAATTAACTAGAGTGTTTTCCTACGGCCTGTCTGAGATTCACGCTTGAGGTGACTAAAGGATATAAGTGGGAATTACAAAATCCTTGGAGTCTCTTTAATCAGGATCCAAAGGATATTTTTTTTAGTCAGTTTAAGCTTATGCTCTAATCTTTGTTCATTACGGAACCTTTTTTTTTTTTTTTTTTTTTTTTTATGCTGACCGAATGTGGTTTATGAGATTCCTTCCGACTATCCAAGATTTGCCAGGCATGTGGGAGGAAGGCTGGGTCTGCATCTCTCCGAGATGTGAACAGTGGCTAAATGAGCTCAAACACTCAGGCGTTATTTTACTCCTGCTATCTCGTTCAATTACGGTACATTAGTCACTCATCCCTGTTGCGGTGCTCATACAGAAAAAAACTATGACAGCATTGGTAAAGGCAATGGACTAGCCTCTTTATTACCAATAATAAGGCACTGTTATCTTTGTCTGCTCATGCTGCTTTGCTCGCTTATAATTAAAACAATTTTCTAAATTTCAGATTCATCAGTAAGAGACAGTTTGGTCACATCCACGTTAATGAAAATGGTGCACTTTTTAGTAAAAGTAAAATTAAATACATGTTTACGTTACATACATTGTATACATTATATGATTAGGGTTGGGATTAGGGTTCCTTTCATGTCATTTTACGTAATTGATTGTTATTATAATAGTAAGTACATGTAACATATAACAAGGACACCTTAAAATAAAGGGTTACCCATAATTCTTATATTCATAGCTCAAAGGTTAACATGACCAATAAGACTAACCATGCACTTTCAGAAAATTAGAAAACAAAACATGCGATGCATTAATATGCATAAGGTACTATCTTATAGGTACTAATTAGGTACAAAGATTTACCTTTGGTAAGTATACTGCCCTGATGACGTATTTTGTACCTCTTTTTTTGTCAGAGTGTAAGACATTCTTCTGTGATACAATGGCAGTATGTTCAGCTCTCGTCATCATTATCACCAAAGATCACACGGAAACATGCATAAGCCACATTAACATAACAATATTAAAGATTAAAATGTCATTTATTCCTGTAACAAGAACGTTGTCCTGCTTAATACTTTTTGTTAAAACAGTAACTCATTCGGGGTTCTTTGATGAATAGAACGTTTAACAGAGAATGTTCTTTGCCGAATAAAAGTATTAATTTTTAAAATCACATATGCACGTAAAGTTTTTACTAAATTACAAGGATATGTACCTCTGATTTTTACATTTTGTGAAGAAAAACTGTGCCTTTGCTTTTCCAGATAATCACATTGCACACAATATGGCATCAAGGGTTTATTTTCAAGAATACAAAAACATAACTCCAGTTATTTTTAAACAGTGCTATGTTGATTTCATAAATCACTGAATAAAATGCATATATATATATATATATATATATATATATATTTTTTTTTTTTTCCTGATATTTGAATTGCCTGCACAGAATATTTAGGTTTAACTATTAGGCAAATAGCCAGGAGCCCTTTGAACAGAAGCTGTAACACACACGCTGTAGGCCACTGCACTTCCCATTCAGACTGACTACATCAAATAAAATATCAGTGCAGATTGTGCACTACTCATATAACTGTGCATCTTTCAGCCTTAAAATGTAATCACACCATTCCTTTATTTCCAGTCAACACCAATAAATGAGTCTTAGTGGCACATTTTGCCTCAGTGACTCAATGTCAATGTTATAATTCAGACTGCAAGTCAATCAAACCTCTATAACAGTGTTAACATGACCACAGTCGAGACGATCATTCTTTGGTTTTTATTAACTGACGTTCTGCCCATTCTTGCCATCCTCCTGGATAATGCTGAACCCTACAACAAAAGAGAGACAACTGAGACAAAGCAAACAGAACTTCAGCATAAATGTGCATTGCAATTCCTTTTAATGCATTTCATAAAAGCACTTATCCTTTTATTTTACATATTCGCGTGGTTTTATTGTTTGTTTTTGAACCTTAGCATAGCCTGCTTTATAAAACGGAGTGCAGTCTAGCCTATAATGTGTGAATACCACACACTTACAATGAGCATAACAGTGCAAAGCCACTAAAACAGAGATCCCCAAATCAAGGAAAGCATGTATTTATGACTAATTTAGCGTATTTGTCCCATCATGTTTTTGTATTCTTCTTTGCATTGAAGTATAAGTTAATCATTTTTGACCTATCATTTAAGTCCTGCATTAAAATACTACATTCATCCCTTATTGTATAATAATAATAAAAACAACTGCTCACTTGGTGTATCCCAAAGACACTGCCGTTTCCAAGGCTTTTTTGCTTCTTACACCAGCTAGACAGGTGAACACTATATTTTGGGACTGTGATGGCATGACTCCTCCATACTTCTCCTTGAATTCATCAGGCGAGAGCTGGAGAGCTCCGTTCACCTGTCCCACTGCAGAAGTGAAGGTACAGTGTTATGATTTGTATAACGCGTCTTTAAATAAACAGTACAAGGGTTAGGCCACACACTGACTTACATGGCACGTTAATTGACCCCGGCATGTTCCCGTATTCCCGGAGTTCCCAAGGCTCACGGACGTCTATAACCACGCCGGAGTCGGACAGCAGCAGTTTCTTCAGCTGATCGTAGGACACGTCTATTGAAGGCTGGCTTGAAGAAGTGAAATTTCGTAATGAAGCACCATCATAAGGAACGGCACGGATGTCTGAAAGACAGACGGACACGTTTAACCAACGGAGGCCGTTCTTCTGCTACACGTACAGTTGTCGTGATATTTTAAAAACATGCTTTATGACAATTCAATTCATTCAAGTACTTCTTACAGCCCAAAGGTTTGCAAACACGCAGAGCTAGAGATGACATATGTTGAATCGGCAGAGATAATTGCAAAATTCACCGTGATTTTGATGTCAAAGGCTGCGTGTTACATTTAACTGTTAAATATCAATGCAATATTTCAACACTCACGCTGTAAGCACCGCAAATGTTTCCAGCCCGAAGCAGTTCTCAGTTGTCTTGTAACAGGAATGACACTTCTGCTCGCTAAAACGCGGACAATACTCATCGTCAGGCGGGAATAGACATTTAACGCCATGGTGGAATTTATGGCAATGAAAGCTGCTCGCTGACGGTGCTCCTTGTTTCTTGTTTTGTGTTTAAATATTAACGAAAACACGGTACAACTGCTTTTAAATTACGTAGCTGGATTGCAGCTACCTCGCAACTCCTGCACGCATGCGCACAACTACGTATTACCAGCGACGTAAGCTCCTCTTCTTTTGACTACCAAAATCGCATGCAAAATATATATATATATTTTTTCATTTTCTTCTCTGTAGCTTTTCTTAATTCGAACGACAGTGTTTTGACGACAGTGATAAGTGTTGACGCATTTTGTATGTTGTATACAAAGCTATGTGCTATTAATATCATCTCTGTACTTTTTCTACAAGCGTAAAAACATAATTACAATAATAAAAACTTATTTTTCCTTTTTTTTTCGTTTTAATTTCGTTTTTTTTATTTGAATCAAATGTTGCATAGGGATGACATTCATAATTAGTGGTGCTTGCTAAGGAAATATTTGGAAATATAGAATGTACCTTTTATTTTCTATATGAATAAAACATTTTTATAATATTGCTTTCATTAAAAATGAAATTCAGTATGCATATCTCAAATATACAATAAAAACGGAGACAAATGTGCAATATATAATGCATTTATATAAAATAAAATAAAATAGAGTATCATAAAACAAGCAAAGGGTAAAAATTCCATTTCTATATTATATTTAACATAAATATTGCGCTTACGTTAAAAAACAAAACCCCACAGCACTAGTAAAACAGCTCTTTTTCAATAACAGTAGATATACAAACGAGTTTGGCCATACAAGTATCCGTAGTGCGTCGATGAGGATGAGGCCACGTGACACATGTGATACTTGTGCTTTCTGTTCTTCTCCAAATGCCACCAAATACGCGGACAAACTCTGTTCACCAGAATATTACCTGCGTCTCGGGATTACACGATTTCCGATTGTCGAAGTGTTAGATCCGAACGCCAAAACTACAGTCTGAAATTATTCCGTATTTATAAACTTGGAAGCATATGTAAGTTATCATCTTCGCTCTTCCACCTGGCCACTTGACAACTGACGTTCGCTTTGGTAGTGAGCCTGGAGAGGAGGGGACCATAAACAGGGTGAGCGGGGTTTATTACTGTAAGCCAAAGACCATTTGATGTTTATAGCCACTCTTCTGGAGCAACATTGTGCTATAAACAGATCTGACTTACCAAAAGAAGCAAAGGCCTTTAGCAGCCGGCTCCTGCTGTCAGTTCTTGTATCAGTTACCTGGGCAAGTCTCAGGTGTCGTGGTGTTGTTTGCTTTTTTTTTTTTTGTTTTGCAGTGGCTGAGCTAATAACTTATTCCCCTGTATGTCTTTATTACTCTCACTTCCTGATTCGTCAGGTCTAGTTAATGGTTGTACTGGGGACTTTCCTTATCGAAGTTGTATTGAAATGCTGTCCTCTTTGGTACAGTATACATGTGGTTTTAATAGGACTGATAGTGACTGCATTGTCTGCCCGCTGAGATGGAAAGGAACCATACTCAGGAGTGCGTTGTTATAAATTACAATTTTAAAACTATGTTTTTCAGTAAAAAAGTACTAAAATTGAGGGGAAATTCAGAGTATTTTTTTTTTTTTTTTTTTGCCTTTTAGTTATGTATTATTTTAGCCTAGTAGTGGATTTTGTAAATGGTTTAAAAGCTTTAGCCTTTTAATGACAATGACTTGCTTTAATATAATTCTTTTAAATTAAAAATAATTTTGTGGAAGCTTGCCAAGACCCTATAATGAACTCTGACTCCCGCTCATGTGTCGTATGATAATGTTCAGTGTTTTAGGCTTCAGAAACACAATTTTAACTGTGCTATGGGCTCTCATACTTAGTGAGTGACTTTTTTCCTAGATACAAATGCGGCTGAAAGACCCCTTCTCTTTAAAAACCGCAGACATGACAAAGCGGTCTAACAAGCCAAAGAAGCCTCGCGATGAAGACTCATCCGACGAGGTTGGCGGTAAGGAAAGGTTTCAATGTATTTTCTCATTCCACTACGTTATTAATGGGATGCTTGCTGCTCGTTTAAAAAATCCCATATAAGCGTTTATCAGACATTAAGGATCTACCATGCATGAAGTTGTGGGTTTCCCCAATGCTTGCATAATTGTAAACTACAGTAAAGGCGTATATTTGGATGCCATCTAGGGTTGACATGCCAGCATGTGAGCAGGGCTGTGGACCTCAGCTCAGTGAAGAAGGCAGTGACGGGCAGTCTGTGGTCGGTGTGCTCCGATTGCCTCAAAGAGAGGAACATGCATGAGGGAGAACCAGCAGGAGCACATGACATCCTTATGTGCCTCAAGTGTGGGTTCCAGGTGAGATCTTCTCATTCTGCAGCAGCAATGTGTTTTGTTACAATTTAGGCAGTTTTGCTATTGTTTCTCAAATATTTTTGGTATAATATTTCTCAAAAACTTGACTGGCATATAGACAATTTGCTCTAAGATAAAATATAACTGTTGTCTATTTTAATGTAATTTAAAATGTAAATCATACCTGTGTTAACTGCTGAATTTTTAGTGATCATTAGTACAGATTCCAGTCACATGATTATTTAGGTATCACTTTATTATAATGGGCTGGTGCTCGAGAAATATGTTTTATTACTATCAGTGTTAAAAAAATAACAGCATTTATTCAACATAATTTTTTTTTAACCATGTAAAAGTCTTTTACTTTCTCTCTTGATTAATTTAAATGAATAATAATAGTGAACAGTGTTGTAAAAAGTGGTAATAAAAACTGTAGGCTGGCCTAAGACACAGCAGTGGCAGTTGGGTAGTGCAAGTTTTAAAACCAAATAATTAAGTTTTATTAGGCCTATGCATAAAAGGACATATTATTCTCTGACCCCTGGTCACACAGCAGTTTCTAAAAGTAATTGAAGTGTCCCTACTGTTTCCTTTGCCTTTTGCCCACAGTTTTTGTGTGGTTCATTTAAACCGCGACCACAAATTTGGGAACGTGACAGAGGTTTGTTTGGCCTTGATTTGATAGTGTAAAAAAAGGTCTATTAAGTTTGATTAACCGTGCTTGATCCCGAAGAGGAGGAATTGTACTAAAACGTGTTAATTTCTTTTCTTCAGTTAATGGTATTATATGATAACCTCACTATTGTGTCTCTCACTTTCAGGGTTGTAACCAGGCTGAAACTCAGCATTCCACAAAACACCAGCAAGCTCATCACTCTGACTCTCACTGTATAACCATCAGCCTCAGTACATGGAAAGCATGGTAGGAAACATCAGCTGGTGTTCATGATTATTCATCCTTGTGCAATGAAAGAACACCATATATCAAAATGTTAAGGAAAGAACAAAGTTGCTTAAATTGATCAAAAGTGACAGTGAAACATTTACATTGTTACTATTGTTTTCAAATAAATTCTGTGCTTCTAAAGTTTTCTGTTCATCACAGTTTCAACAAAAATATTAAGCAGCATGACTGGTTTCATAATTGATAATAAAAAAAAAAGTAGAAATAAATTGCATTTTAAAATCTATTAAAATAGAAATTAGTTATTTTTAGTTGATCAAATGAATGTGCCTTGAAAAATGCTCATGTAATTCTTTATGGATCTCAAACTTTTGAAAAGCAGTGCATTCTCTTTTGTAAAACACATGAAAGGCCTAATTGATGTACAACATCATGATGTTCGTTTTTGTTCTTCTTTAACAGGTGTTTTGAATGTAAGGAAGAGCTCTCCACACACTGTAATAAGAAAGCGCTGGCTCAGACTCTGGATTTCCTGCAAAAGCACTCAGCAAAGGCCACCTCAGGTTGGAAAATAAGCAGAATTGTGACTTTATCTTTAATCATAAAAAAATGCGTCTTTTTTTCATCCGCGTATAGTAGTGGCAGTCATTCATGGAGATTTGTCATTGATAGAGGCTGACTCTTCTTTAAAGATTAAAACAAAAACATCACCTTGTTTTCCAGTCCTGTAGGGAGCTCAAATAAGAGCTGGTTTCTTTTAAATGGCTCTTTTAGAAGCTCCTCATTGTTTCTCTGTGCACAGCAATGCCATGTTGGCACATCTGTCAGTCATTGACCTTTGTCCCGGGATCACTGGTTTTTAGTTTACCAGATACAATGAGGGGACATGCATTTCATCACACGGTCTTTAGGCAACCTCAAAGCACTGTGATATTTGACAGGCAAAAAAAAAACTTCTTTAGTTTTCTTCAATGTCCTCTTCTGTATTCACTTAAATGAAGTGTCGATTGTAGCAAATAGTTAACCTTGGATCATTCTCCTTAGTAAATAAATTGCTAGGTTATTTTGTCTCACTTTTGACTTTTCACACCTCTCATACTTTATTTAAAATTGATCATTCCGCACAATACATTTCTAAACAGCACCTCATAAGCGATGTATTAAAATTTGTGATGCTACAATCACAAGCTGTTACCCAGGTGTAATTGGCTGACTGATTTCTGCCATAACAGCAGCTCCCTGGCTCCACCTAGAGCTCTAGCAGCAATGCTGCTTTGGATGCACGATGAAGGTACTTTACACACGTAAATTGAGAAGCAAAAAACTCAAACAATGAAGCGTTTTCTCAGTTATTTATCTTTTTACTAGTCTTGTCATATCTTACAGCAGTGCTAGTCTCAGAGGTAGTTGTTTTCAAGATCATCAGGTCCATAACTGCTGTTATGTATGAATCTGTTTTGTGGGTCATATTTCACTCCAAAATTAGAAGAAAAAATATTATATTATAAAGGAGGAATTTCTATTAATATTTAAGAAAATAAAGCATTTAAACAATATGTATAAGCAATATTGTTTGCATTATAATGTGAATAATTATCATAAAAATTATTTAGGAAGACACTATAGTTCAGATGTTTGTGCTCGGGAATATATTTTGAAGGAATCAATGCTTTTATTCAACAAGGACAATTGATCAAAAGTGTTGAATTATGACCTGTATATTGGTTCTTGCAAGTTAGAGTAAAGCCTGGTTGAGATTATGGTGATCAACTCAATAGACTGTGATCATGTGCTGTATTTGTGAAGTGATTGTTGTGAGAAAACAATCTTAATTACTTTAATTTAAATACAGTAATAGCTGTCTGTCATTGTTTTATTTGAGATTCACCTATAAACATAAAAATGAACTTGTATTCTCTGGTATGCAAACTTTGCAGACACTTTCTCCATCTGACTTTGACAGTAATAGCCCAATGTCTGTTACAATTCTCATTTCTCTTTTCAGTGATCAGCAAAAGCTAGTGTATAAAATTTCACATAGCTGTGAAATATGCTACCACCTTGTCCTTGCATGATACTTAACAGTCATTGAATCCGTTTCTGTCCCTGTCCCTGCCCTGACGCTCTGGTGTAGAGAAGTTTAGCTCATTTAAACCCAGCCTAACTGGTCGATCGCCACTCCTGGGGCAGCCAGGCTCTTGCTGGAGAAGCTGCGCTCCAATTCCGTTACTGCCGCACGGCTGCGCTCATTAATGGCATTAGGCGCTTGAGTGGTGCTCCCCGGTCGGATTCCCTGAAGAACAACTGCAGCTGTGTGGAGATCAGATCCTGAGCTTTGCTCCTCCCCCTGCCCTGCCACATCTCCCATGATTCCTCGTCTCTCGCTGTCAGCTTCAGAGAGAGGGTCTCGTTTTCTTCAGGAGGAGCAGCTTGTTTCCAGCTTGCATCCTCAGCTGTTAAAAGGCGGTGGATTTTGTGAGAAGAACTTTTTTTGCTTGTGAAATAGCTGTGTTGTCACATTCGCTTCAAACGTATGAACGCGAAACCCAGTTACTTCGCAACCACGCTTGGGAACCAACTTTTTCTTTTTTTTTTTTTTTTTTTAACAGTCCACTCCAGAGAGAGTCAAACAGACTAAGCATGGCCTTGAGCATGTTCAAACATCTTGGTGTTTGCCAGATGATAATTGTATATATTCTCTGTCCACTCAAGTCTGATAAACTCTGAGCCAATAAACTCGAAGACAGAAAAGGGAAAAACCGTTGCACACTTGGTGATTTTTCTTTTGGTGAGGACTAGAAGGTAGCTGGTGGTGGTCTGTGGTATTTGGCCAGAGTTGGGCCACCTCCTGCCCACATCCTTCTTACCTAGCTCTTTAAATTACCTGTTGCCATTCTTTTATGCTCATTGTTCCTGGTGAGCCGACTAAATGAGGGAGAAACGGGCAGCCATTGTGGCTGCGAAATGGACTGGCGCTGGCATAGAGGAGCTGGTGAAATTGCATTTCTGCAATATTTGAAGGCCAGGGTTTTTTTTTTTTAGATTCAGCCTGTTGTTGTGTTCGCTTTTTCTCATAGACCCATGACACAAAAGAGCCCCAGCAAGAATTTTCCAGAATCCATAATAGTTTTCCACAACAACAGCAGGGAGAAGAAAGAAAATCTATTAACTGCGCTCTCTCACCAAAAAGGCCTTCAGCTCAAGTACCAGAGTCTTGGTAGAAAGAGACTTGACCTCAGAGAGCCAGGCTTGTGCTTGAAACACAGCTGGGAAGGCTTTGTTTGAGGAAATTAAAATGTTTTTGCTTCAATAGGCATCAGAGGCTGGCACATGCAACAGTTGAGTCTTCATTTTTTCTTATTGATTTTTCAGTCTCATTTCATATTTCATGAGATGAGGGTTCAAATTTAGTTTGCTTTACATTACTTGTTTTTATTCATTTTTTAATTTTCTAAACACAGTTGTAAACAATCTAAGTGGATAATATTCAAATTATTGTAGAATTGTATCTTGTACTCAGAGTCTCTTTTGTAATCCATTGTGGTTTCTAAAACAGCTAAGCACTCGAAGTAGGGAAGCACAATATTGGATCTTTGCTGATATCCGATGTGCCGATATTTTTCAACTCGTTTTGCTTGATAGTTGATACCGATATCTTTTTGCTTGAAAACAACACAAAGGCTCTCCTGTGTGAAAACCTATAAACAAATAATGCTTACTTTGGGTTAGTTTTAAACAGGAACATATTTGTTAGAATTAAAACGTCTATAGTAACAGTACATTGAGCTTTAAAAATAACTATGAATAAACTATATTTGGTCACTGCTTTAAATTAAAAAAAAAAATACAGTCTTTTTAGAGCTTGTAACATTACATTAATAAGTCAGTATGTCAGGTTTGCGATTTTATTTTTTGTCATAAGCTATAGCTTGTGAACTTTTTAATCCAAACATATTCATGGTTTCATGACATCAGTTACTACTTTATTTAATCATAAACGCAGTCTAAATTTTATCTGTGTTTTTTACATTTTATTACAAGTAGACCACCAGCGCTCCTTACGTAAAATAAAACTCCGTACAGAGCAGGGCTTCAGGACCCGGGGGAGGCTGCCACTGCACATGCTATTACTGTTAAAGTAAAATTGACTATTTAATTGATTAGCTCACATTGCTATTTTTGTGGAGAACAGTTTATCTGTGCAAAGTAAATTCCTCCCAAAAAACTCTTTAATTTATGCCGTAAAAATACTCCTCCCCTCTTAAATGCCGGGCCTTCTCTGATGACATCAGTTTGACTGCTTGGGCATGAGTAGGACCTCCTTAACCACGCCCCTCCAACTGTCAGTGTTCATTTCTGAATAGTCTGCTTTACTACATCCAATCAATTCGCAGTAGAAAAATCAAGCCACGCCGTCTACTTTACTTAATCAGTATTTTGTTTCTCCTAGAAGTTCTTCACAATACCGAAGTAAAATCGGTCACAAACTTCCGGTTCACACAGACTTTAAGCTGATTGCGATCTATTCCAATATTGGTTTACACGTCCCTATTTGGATGGATACACCTATAATTTTTTCTTAATTTGTCATTGTAATTTTTGTTGTCCGTATTTTTACCTTTAGATTGCTTTTTCAGTGATTTAATGCTTGCTTAAGGTAACTTCACCTGTAGGATTTACACATTTTCACAAGTGTCATTAGTAAATTTTTTTTCTAATTATTTTTCATGAAATATTTCATACACATTTTTTAAAATAATTAGCCCCCAGAATTTTAATGCCAGCGCAGCTGTACTTTCAATAGTCAAATAAATGTCTACAAATTTTTTCTTTACTGGTTCACTTTTTTTAACTTAATCTTGATTGAATTCATTGAAACTCATTAACCTTTATTTGATGTGCACTTTTTTATGTTTTTTTTAACCTTATTTTACATTTTAATTTGCCAATGTTGAGGGTTTTACGCCTAAGTCTTGTTGATTACTAAGGATGGTAAGCCTCGGGTGGAAGAATGCTCTTCTATTTAGGTCAATCCAGGGCCAACGAGAACAGCACATTTATATATATATATAAATGTATGTGTGTGTGTGTGTGTGTGTGTGTGTGTGTGTGTATCATGTGTGTGCATGAAAGAATCAAGACGTTGGATACCCTTGGCCTCAGATGGCAATGAAGCACGGTTTTCATGCCCCATGGCCACAACAAATTAACAAATTAATAAGACATTTGGTGTTGCTCGGCCTTCCTCATGACTGCTTGCTGTCTTCAGCCTGAGGAGAGCTGTCCTTCACTTTATGAGAAAAAAGGGAAGATTTTGAATATGTGTACATGTTCAGCGCATTCATTTCTATAAGTCTGTGCTTGACTCTTCTTGGCAAGTTCTCTACTGCAACGCTTGTTAGTTTTGTGACACTTGTTTCAATGCTTTTCCTCAAGCACCAATGAATAGTGGTGCCACTTTTATGACCTTTGGATGTGTATAAAACAGGTTGTAAATAATTGCTTCTGTTGGTGTGGTCTTGCCTAGGTTGTCTATGGGCTATTTTCCCACCCTCATGTCGTTTCAAGCTTCTATGAATTTCTTGCAATAAACATAAAAATATCTTTAAAATATTTAGCATCATGTCTAAGCTGCTCAGATGATATAAAGATGATTTTTTTCATCTATTTTGACTTATTAGATGTTTAATCTGGTCATAATTACTTTTCCTATATTAACATCAGGATTACCTTTTTCTTCTAACAAAGTATTTTTTTAAACCAGTAATAATATTCAATACAATATTCAGCTAATCACAGAATGAATGTCTATTTATCATTCTTTAAAAAAATATTTTTTGGTGATTAAATTTCCTTGTATCTTTTAGCAGTTGAGTTTAGTTTTAGTGTTTTGTTTTTAGACTGAATAGAATAACATATTAGGATGCACTGTTGTTATTGTTAATAAATATATATTTTTCACACAATAATTTCAGGGCTGGTAAAAAAAAAATGTAAAGGGTTTCTCATCGCTTATGAAAGATCTTTTTAACACAGTTAACAGGAAACCACATTCATTTTGGCACTTGTGCGTTTTGTAAAGAGCTGGCTGGGGAGGAGTGGAACGCTGATCGTTTAGGCTGCCCCGGGGACATGCTCCACAGTGTCACTCCTGCCCATATTCGGTGGCTGAGCAAGGAGAGCCAGGTGGTGGTGCCGAGTGCAGGACAGTCAAGCATGGCCGTGGTGCATGCTGACATTTGCCTTCGCTAACTGCTGCAGGGAGAGGAAAAATCTGTTTTTCCATATGCTTGTTCAGGGCACTATGCCCCCCGCCCCAGTCCCCTCCACGTATCTCCTTCTCTGCCATCCTGGCAGATGGCTCTCTGAACATTGTTTACCTTGATCAGTGGGCCCAGATGCGATGTAACTGCATAAGCATTCCCACATCGCACATTTATTCTCCTGGTCTGTTCAAAAAATGGGACCGACAAGAAGCAAAAGTACCTTATTGCCATCACACTCACTCATTCTCCTGTTTGCTCATTGTATGAGCTGTGCGTCCCTCTTGTCCACACTTGTTTGCACCGCAGTGTTCCTGGACATATGGGCTCCCTCCCGAATGGCTGTATGGACACAGATAAACTTCCAGATGTTTCCGTGTAGTGCTCCAGATGCTTTTGGCCCCACTTAGGAATAGCAGCACTCCAGTCTATTGTTTTGATGCCTGATTAACCCCTGTGAGAAAATCGGAAGGGCACAGAAGCTGCCCACTTCAGATTTTAATGGATTTTTTTTCTGAACAAGGCTTAATTCTGGGCCAGTTTGTACAATAAGTGTGTCTGGATCTGCATAACGTTCGGGGCAGCTCCGGAGAGCATTGTTGTACGAAGGAAATCCAATTTACTTCCTCAATTGGAGAACATGGATTGACCTTGGGTTTTTTTTCTCAGATGTGGCAGTGTGACAATATGGATTCAGAAGGGGGCTAAATAATGTGATCCTGGGGCGGCAATGTCAGTTCAACCTGAAAGATAACTCGAGACGTTTTAGTTGCTTTCCTCATTTAAGAAATTACTTTTCCAGCCCACCATATGCCTTGGTACTAATTGTCTGAATTTAAGAGTTTATATTGCGGCCTTGAAATCTTTGAGAGAATCTGTGTGTAAGCTTAGGTGCGTTTATGAAGACCCCTGGTATTATTCGGCAGAGATTTGTCAAAGGCTGACATGTAGAAACATCCCCCATCTGTACAGGCATTCAACAGCCTGACGTGCCTTTTTTTTGTAGTAGTAGTAGTAGTTTCGATTCCTTTGGATGCACAAGAATGTTAAAGGGACATGCATATAAGTGCTTTGGTTTTGTGTAGTTTGTCTAAAAGATGACCTCCAAGGCATCATAATCCGTGTTGTTTACAGCTTGTCAATGTATATTGTCCTCTTTGTAGATCTTTCCAACAGGAGGTAGAGTTCAGGAGAAATCAATGCACACTAAGGCAAGCAACAACTAATTTTATCCACTTTCTAAACAGAAATCATTCATGCAAGAATAAACCAATTGGGACACAAGAATAAGGCATATTATTCCACTTGAGGGCAGAACAAGCTGTAGATACGTACAAAACCTGCACTCATCTATATGATATGAATTACTTCGGGTCATTTTGAAACTATTTGAAGCACATTACATGAATACAGTACACTAGTGTCTCTAGCAAATATAATTAGAAAACTACATTTGAACTCAAATTAGCTGGAATTCTTTGATTGGCAGTGCAGGTTTTCAGTCCTGTTTGTTGCATTGCTAATACCATTTTTTAAAATACATTCATAATTAATATTAAGTTTATTCTGAGCTAATATAAGCTTAAGGCTGCTTTTGTTCTTAATACTACATTTGTACATTTGTTTTCTCACTCTTAGTTATGCATAAGAACTACAAAAGAGTGTAAATAGCAATATTTAGTAGCGGCAAGCAGCACCATGCTGACTTTCTTTCTCATTCTCAGTGCCTTGGGTGCTTGTAGCTGTTCATTAATGCTTAATTTGACAGAACACTTGTGCTCTCCTTCACAAATGGTGCCAGTAAATATAAAAATAAGAAAGAAGGGTCCAGAGTCATTCATGGATTCAGTGTTTTGTTAAGGCTTGTCCAGTGCTTTGTTGCTAAAGGCCACCACCCAGTTCGACATCAGGTCCATCAATTAAAACTTAAAAAATTTAAAATACAAAAATCACAGGTAAAATTCTGTTGTGTATATGTAGTCCACACTATTCACTGAGTTGCAGCTGTTTTTATTTCTTTCAACAGTGAAAACATGTAGATAGTTGGTTTATGCAAATAAAAGATAATGTCTTTTGAAGGCTAAGTTAAGAGCTGTCACAATATGTGTAAAATATTCAATATTCACCCTATTTCACCCTGTTCCAATCATTTGGAGATTTCTGACCTTGGAACTGGTGTGTTTTCTCTCATTTAAGATAAAGAAAATTAAATGGGACATAGTTTTTTTAATAAATATGATTATATTCTGAAAGTTTATTCTTACCTGGCTTTTTGTATTCTGTCTGTCATTGAATAAATGATATCTACTCTTTACGCACCATTTTCCATCAGATTTGTGTAACAAAATTGAGAATTCCTTTTAAATTACCATAATCTAATTAACATATTTATTTAGAGTTTGAATACACATTGTATAATATAAAATGTATATTTATTGGATGGTGAAAGATGGTACACAATACTGAAAAAAAATACAAAAAAAGCTAAAGTTGATATTAAATTAATTTGTTACAATTTGTGACATTTTTTTAAGTATGTGTGCAATAGTCAGTGTCTTCTGAGGGGCTGAGAGCTATTTGCAAGACCGACTGCTCGCTCTGAATTATCATGCAGGTTGCTTTCATGTCTCCTGAGTGTTGAAGGCAGTGCACCCGTCATTTCTCTGGAGTTTTGCTTTTTTGTGTAGAAAAACTCTATCTTTCTCTCTCTGCGGGCTTTGTGTTTAGCCGCTTGGGCCAAGAATCTCCCGCAGAGTCATGGCAGTAGCGGGGAGCAGCTGGGCTTGTTCCCTGCTCCCTAACCAGCGTAGTTTTATCCAGCTGTCATCTGCAGCCTCTCCCAGCTGCTACCCAGCATGTTAACCCATTTCTGCTGCAGAAAATCAGGCACACACTGGGACCAGGCCCAGTCCAGATCTTCACATAACAGAAGAACGGTTTTCGTTTCACAAAATTAAAGTTTAAGTCAAGCTCTCCTCTTTTCTTAATTGCAGTCAAATGTTTTTGAATGTAGATTACCTGCTTTATTAAATATTGTCCTAAACTAAAATTTGTTAACATATATTCTTTTTATATTTTATGTTCTTTTTAGGAACAAGCTCAAAAATTATCAGACTCAGAGAGGAACCCACTGAGTATGTGGACACTCAGAGAGGGAAGACTCCAGTGAATAGCACACTTATCCCAGTCAAGGGCATCAACAACCTGGGTAACACCTGCTTCTTCAATGCTGTGATGCAGGTAAAGTCATGTTCAAGAGCGCACATCAATCACCTAACTTTTGGTGCGTGTCAGTTCTGTATGCGTTGGTGGAAGCCAGCTGGTTTATAATCTGGGCTAGTTCCACAAATTAATTTAGATATATTATGCGGAAAAGTCACAAAAGCTGCCCCTTCACATTTGTGGTCACACCTTATTCTTGCTAGTTTCAGATGGACATGCTTATTTGAATAGGTACACTTCAGATCAATCTTGAATTAAAACAGTTTACAAAAGAAAACCCTCAAAAAATCCAATAATTACAAGGATATAAATTAAATGCAGTGAACAAATTGACTGTGTCTATATGAAGAATTTTGGCATAGGTATAGCTCATTCTGAATTAATTGACCACATTATGACATGGCACAGTTGATTCTGCTTTTTCCTGTATCAGTAGCCAGTTTGCTCACTGCTCAACATTCAAATATATGACTAGTGTCTGCTGCAGCAGTTGGCAGCCTGCTTCAGAAACCTACCACCTTCCCCATCTCCACCTGTATAGATCTGCCACGAGGTGATGCATGTACGCTATATGGGGGTTATTTTATGTAACATAATTATATTTAAATATAAAATGTATGAATATACAGTATATGTCTATATGTATGTGAGTATATGTTTGTTTGCGTTTTTTAAAGAAGTCTCTTAAGGTCTTCCAGTCTTCAGTGTCATGGTATTCCAGCCTTTAAATCATTATAATTTGGTGCTCAAGAAACAGTTCTTATTATCAATTATGAAAACACTTGTGATGCTTGAAAAACAGAGATATTGTAAGTTGTTTGTGTGTTTTGGTTTAGAATCTCTCCCAGACCCACATGCTGAATGACCTGATTCAAGATGTCAAGGAGAAGGGACATAAAATGAAGATTTGCCCCTCTGCTGAGACTAACTTGGTAGGGTCAAACTATCATGCACTGGACTAGTCCCGTCTCTTTCATGATCTCACTCATGCAAAGTGCTTCACTGGTCTTTGTGTAAGATGTGATACGAGTGCTATGCTTTCTCACAGGGGCCATTAACGGTGACGTTGCCCAGCCCAGAACCCCTCACCTCAGCCATGTTCCTTTTCCTACAAAGCATGAAGGAACCTGGGAAAGGGCCTGTCTCCCCCAAGATCCTTTTCAACCAGCTCTGCCAGAAGTATGTCTACCCTGCTGCCATGTGTAAATATACATTATGAAAGTGTCTGATAGCTCTGTGAGTCACCAAATCTAATCATGGCTAATTGATCGTCGCTGTACTCCAAGCGGTTTTAAGCTTCTGTTTTAAACCTAAGCTGGTTGGAACTCTGCTCTCAGGGGTTGATTTTTTATTTTTTTAATGCTGCATACAGGCTGAACGGTTCACTGGCTGTTGTTTAAACGTTGTTTGATCGTGCTGAATGGTTGGGTGGCTCAGACAGGAGCCTGCCAGGCAGTTGGGTGTCTCTCTGGTGCTTCTGTGATATTTAACTCAGGTACTGTGCCTTTATCAGACCTGTGGGTTTGCATATGTGTACATGTGCGTTCTGCTCACCTGGCATCATCTCAGCCTTAAGCGCACTAATTCATTTGTGCACAAACACATCAGTCATTATGAATGCATAAAATGTGTACAGTGCTTTGAAAAGAGTTAACACACCCAATGAAAAGTAAACCTCTATGAATAGTCTTAATTGTGATAAAGATAAAATATACTGAAAAAGGACACTTTCATCACATTCTCTTTCACTTTTTCTTCATCTGCCCCATGTCTTTTATATGTACTACACATACAAATATATATACACACACACATATTTTACATAATTTAATTTATGCAGTATTTCTAACCTTTAACCCACGGGAGAACATTAACCCACCGCAGCAGTTTAAAATCACCCCAATTGGATTTGGCAACCGTGCATCCAACACAAGCTGCATCCAAAGTGATTTAAATGAATGGTTAATAAAAAGGGCAAAGGAAGCAAAGCTCCAAATCCCAGACATTTAGGGAGATTTAGAAACCGGCCATGCGCAGTTTTAACTTAAACAGGACATCTTCAGGTAAAAGAGGACGTATGGTCACCCTAGCATTTATAATGTTTCCTATGCAATGATGTTAGCCAATCATAACAGCCTTAAAGGAACCACCAATTAAAAATAGTTCATTTCAAAGACTGTTTCAGAATGAGGGTTGAAAAATAATAATTTCTACAAATACTTATTTATTTACTTTTTTTACTAAGTAAACCTCAAGCAACGTATTTAAATAATAAAAGCACAAGTCTTGAGCCCTTTAAACACAGAATTTCTCTGCCTCAGATACACCTTTAATGTGGTTCCCTCTCTGCACAGTGGACCCACATTTTCAGCACTCCAGAGCAGTGGCTCATAGGGTCAAGTGAAGGCCTTCTAATGTGTGTGCGCGCGCTTGTGCGATCCAGCATGTCCTTGACAGGGAAGATCCAGTTTGTTTAATGCATTTGTTGACTGGCAAACTACGGGTCACAGCTGTTGGTCTGATGGGGTACTTGAACTACTGCGCCATCTTGAACACCATCTTGTACGTTTGCTATTTTGGACAATGTGGCAGAATGGCACCTTTTGAGACATCACGCTTTAAAGGACAGTGTTTTTGAAGGTGGGATGAACACCAACCATAAAATGGGTGAAGAACAAGTAGCCTGTGTGTGTTTGTGTGTGTTACACAGCTGAGTGCTATTGGCATGGTTGATCGAGGGCCAGGTCTCGCTGCCAGCTGGACAGATCTGAGCAGCACCAGCGCCAGCAGCGGTCCAGAGAGCAGTCAGCAGCATTCCCTGCTCCTGGTGCTAGGGAGCGTCCCAGCCTGTAAACACACACACAGTGACCCTGAGCCCAGATGTCCTTATCTTGTCCGCTTTCTGTAACTACACTTCATTTTGTGTTAGAATTTTGTGTCTCGGACCTTTTGCATACTTCGCATTGAGGTGGAATGGAACTTGCGTTTGTTAGTGCAGAGATTCAAGCACATATGCACGGGTTCCAGTTACAGCACTTTCAAGGATGTTCTGGTTGTGCGAGTTGGCAATGTGAAATAATAAGCTCTAGTTACATTGGCTGTTATTTTGGTTCTCATATCTCATAAATTTTCTCCCTCTTTACTAATCACTTTATGGAATTCAAAACTGAGAAGATTACAGGTTATACGTTTTCAGAAGGTTGGTTCTTGGAATAAAAATATTTGACCTGTTTTTTTTTTGCTGTTTAGCTTTAGCTTTGTTCTTTTTCAGAAGAGCAAGGACAGCGAGTTTCAGATATTTGTAATTTATTACCTGATGTTTGTTAGGTTTCTGAGTCAGAATTCTTTGCATTTAGTTCTTCTGTCTTTATGCGAAGGTTAATGTATGGTTTACAGGTTTTTCTTTCTTTTTAAACAAAATAAACCCAGACATGACCAATGTAAAGGGTAGTAGAATGGAAGTGATTAGTGAGTTTTGTTTTGTTTGCTGCATAAGTACATATCAAATAATTTTGTGATTCTAATTCAACAGGCCTGGCCCCACTAGAGGGCCTTTGCAAACTTTAAAGAGGACTTTAAGATGACTTCAAAAAGCACCTAAAAAGCACAAAGTTAAAATCACACCATTAAAAAAAAGTTGCCTCCTTTTAAAGGTCTAAGGTTTCCTTGATAAGAATGAAATGGCTTATTTTTAAAAGTGTAATTTCTAAATGCAATGTAAATGTAATGAAATAAAATCTAAAAACACAATACACATTTTTATTAAAAATATATATAATTTTGTCTAGGTATGCCATGACAATATTTTATTATGCAAGTAAACGTATTTGTTTCGTCTTGATAACATCTGTAAAAGTCATTTTGAATAAAAGAGTGATTTTGAATAAAAAATCTCTTAATTCTGGAATGTGATTTATAATTTATATATGCTCAATACTAGTTTCTGTAATTTAAAAAACTATTTTAAAAACAAAACTTTGTCATTTACAGCAGATGAACCAGTGGAAATAAGTCTACACGAGGGGGGCCTTCAGATATTGCTGTGGACAATAGAGATATTTGAAATCAAAAAGATTGAGAACCACTAAAATGGTTTAATAGATAAATTTGAAATTTAAATGATAATTTTATTTCATGTTTCATTTAGTGATCTATTGTGCTGCTGATATTTGAGGTGATCATGGCATTTACTTGCTAGATTTTGAGATGGATTTAGTCTCAGATCTGTATGTTTTGTGCTCAGAGTCAGATGCATGTATTGGAGTGTTTTATATTGGACTGATGTAGTATGCTTGTGTGCATTGCAGCATTGTGCTGGGGCTGCCTAGCGTCTGGTACTAACTCATCCGCTGTTAATTGTGTTAGTGGTTACAGCTGTCCGTCTGTGGCAGGGCCATATTGGGTGCACCGCTACAGGCTCCTTCAGCCTTCTCTTCCAGTGGAATGAGCTTCCAGAACATTCTCAGTCTCTCCCACCTCTCCCACTGGAGCCCGTCTCACCCGTCAGCTTCCCTCCAGAACACATTCACTCTGTTCCTGTCCTTCTGCAGCTCGTGCTGTGCTTGTACCAGCCTAATCCGCTTGCTGTTTGAACCTCTTACCAAAAGGCTAGTTTGACTTTGACACTAGCAGATTTGGATATCTAGAGAGATACTAAAACATAATGATCACTCATAACAAAGTAGTAGTCAGTTTCTACTATGAGTACAAAGTGGGGTTAAAATTTAGTTTCTGTTATTACAAATGATGATGAGATCACCATAACAGTATTAATGAAAAATATAATAATAATGTAATTTGGGTGAAAAAGAGTCTCTTGGTGTAACCATGCTGCTTTTTTGTGAGTAAAATAATTTATAAAAAAAAATGTAATATTACTGCAGTTAAAAAGAATGAATTCATATTTTAATAATAAAAAAAAGTATGCCCTGTTGGCTTCAGTGTTACATGGTCCTTGAGAAATTATTCAGAACAGCGCATTTATTTATTAAATGTAAGTCTTTACTGTCATTTCTAATGTATCATTGCTGAAAAAACAATTCTTTATAAATGTAACTAAATACATAAAATAATAAATCTTATTGACCCCAGACTATTGAACTACGGTGTATATTAATAATAAATAATAATAAATATATTAAATTCGAATAGCTGCTCAGTTTTTCTGGATTTTAAAATGGTCACAGACCTTTGAACTCCACTGTAGGCTGCTGTGATATTTTTATGCTTGAAGTTCTCCATACATGATGTTACTGAACAGTTGTGCTGATAAGAAGAGAAGCAGTGAGAAAAAGAAAGGGAAGGGAAACCGTTTCTCCAGACCTCCCGCTCGTGACCTGTGCTAGAAGCAGGTGGCTGGACTTTCTTAAATGCACTCCGGTCACAGAACGTCAAAACTCATCAGCCCGCGGTAGAGGTGTTCCAGACTGCCTGACTATCTGTCCTGCCGGGACATTCACTCACCCAGCCTGCCCTCACAAATACAGTGCTTGCTCTCTTAGCAGGTAATAGCAAAATCATTGATGAGCATCTGGACAGCCTCAGGCGTTCCCAACCCGACCTAACACCTTGACTTGCCCCTTTACCCTTGGGTTCATCACCAGACCAAATGGCCTTCCCATCATCTTGACCAGCTATCCAGCCTCAATGCACAACAGGTTGATGCAGGGCCGGCTTCAAACGCCCATATGTTGCCCACAGCTGGCCCACATCTGGCCTGGGCTACCCAGCAGAGATTATAAGGAGTTGTTTCCTAAACGCCCAACATGTTTTTCCGCTAGATTTACCATAGGGTTAGCTAGGAGGAAGGACAAACATATCTCCACAGTGCCACTGTCCTCCAGTCTGGAACATTTAGCGTTATTTTATCTGTTTCTGTTCTTTACATGTCTGTAATTTCTGCTATTCTGAGCATGTGGCTTTAAATGTGCATTAAATATAAGTGTGTGTGTGTATGTAATAACCTAAACTTATCAGCCTAGCAGAATCAAATGAAATTACACATCAGCAGTGAGCAAAGCTGATATATAATCACTCTAAAATGTCTTTGTTGTATAAGGTGGTTCTTCACATATTAAAATGTGGAAATTGAATACTTACAGGCTCCATTTTTGGATATTTAATTTCATTTTTTAGTTCTTTGAAATCTTAAATAAATTCCAATCTTGGATTTCTAATTCAGTAGAATGAGAGAATTGGTGAAAGGTCTGACTATCTTTATATATCTGTTTGTGTGTGAAAGCGTATGTGTGGCTGCGTGTGTGTGACCGACCTCAGCAGGTTGAATGATGAAATGAAAAGTGAATGAAAGTTGTCAGGGAAAAATAATAGCTGTCGCTAAGATCCTGAAACCTCCCGAGAGACAGCGAGAGTCACCTCGAGCAGCATCAGAGAAAAGGCCTTGAGAGAAGATTATGTCCATTCTTCTCTCATCTTTACTCGTCTATATGCTGCTGATTGCTTTTTGTGTGTGGCTAATTGGTGTTTGCGTGGCTTTGGCTCCTTTTGTCCCTTTGGATGTATTTACACTTGTGCCAATGTGTTTGTGTGACAGGAAATCTCATTCTCTTTCTTTTGTGTGTGTGTGTGTGTGTGTGTGTGTGTGTGTATGTGTCTGGGTGTGTATTCAGGGCCCCTCGCTTCAAGGGTTACCAGCAACAGGACAGTCAGGAATTGCTGCATTACCTCCTGGACTCCATGAGGGTGGAGGAGACAAAGGTGAGTGCAATATTCATTTAGAAAATGTGTAATTTTTTTTTTTTTTATTATTATTCAAAGAGTAGCTTTGAATTCATCTCATGCAATATGATTACAAATGGTCAGTTGAGATCATCATGTAGACCTGGCAGTATTGTGCATATTATTGTCTTTTTGAAGGGGAAGCTGAAACTTGTTTTAAGGCCATATTCAGTTTATAAATAATACAATAATAGTTAGTTAATAACAGTTAATATAGTTATCATTAATATAATAATAATGTGGTGAATAATACATAATAATAATAAAAAATCTAAATGGATGAGTGTGCGCTCCCTAGCTTTTATTTTTTTTTTAAATAAGTGTTTATACTTAGTGTAAGGTGGTAGAGTTTAACACCCTGGTTATGCATTGTCCTGTTTCCACTGGAGTGGCCTAAATGAATATTATTATCAGGTCCACAGGGGGTCTTGTTCTTAGTGTTATGCCCTCAGTCATCCTCACTGCATATATAAACTATACCAGTCTGCATTTGCAAACTGACGGTGGGACGATGACCTCTTTTGGGCAGATGCATAGTAGTTTTGATAGAGTGTTTCTTGTCTTCTTGTGGGTCTTTTAATGCGGTGGTGCTAGGGGCCAAGACCCACACAACCCCACCAGTGGCTCTAACTGCCCTAAGAAAGCGGGTGCAGCATCAGGCGATGAGCCCCAGGGCCAGCCAGGCCCATTCAGACTTGTGAATGTGGACAGTTGTGCCACTTAGGAACCTTGCAAGTGGCGCGACTGGCCTCATTGTGCATCCTGGGAAACAGTCAGCTGCTTGTTGAGGCTTTGTGATGGACCGTACCCACCTCCCTCCCTCCCTCCATACTTAAGGGTGGCTGAGGGGGAGAAAACAAGAAACAATCTGGTTTATATGTTCCTCAATATTGCATACTTCTTTAAATTCACAGACAGCATGTATTATGTACTTTTAGGCACACACACATACACATTGGTATTTGTAGTTTATGAGGATTCTACATAGGTGTAATGATTTCTATACTCTACAAACTGTATGTTCTATTGCCCTACACTGTACAGGAAAGTTTGTGCATTTAAAAAAAAAAAAAAAAAAAAAAAACATTTACTTTTTTTTTTTTTTTTTTTTTATATATATAATGAAATTGGAATTTCAGGGACACTGGCAGTGTCCTCGTAAACCACACATGCACGTTTTTTTGCATTAAAATAATCAAAAGCTGAAATGAATATTTATAATGTTGTATATATATATATATATATATATATATATATATATATATATATATATATATATATATATACTACAAAAATTCTGGAAAAAAATACAATTTGAAAAAATATATAAGAATGCACCGCTGTTTTTAACATTTATGATGATGAATGTTTCTAAAGCACCGAATCAGCATATTAGAATGATTTCTGAAGGATCATGTGACACTGAAGACTAGAGTAATGAAAATTCAGCTTTGCATAGCAGTAATAAATTACATTTTAAAAGCATTATCTAGTTGAATTTAAAAATAGTTGGTTACAATCAACATTGTTATGCTTGTTTTATAAAAAAGCGTTCATCAAAATGCCCCATCTCTCACCTACAGCGTGCGGTGGAGCTGAGACCCCTTTAGCGAGTCACCAAACATGGACACCACAATATTTATGCAGATTAGCCAATAGGATCCCTGGTCACAATATGCTAATTAATATCACTGAATTATCACCAATTAGCTGTTGAATAAAACCGCTAAGAATGGGGTGCTCAAGTGAGCTCAACTTCTTGAGAGTGTGGTGGCCTAGTTATTTTAAGGTTTGTGTGATTAATTAGTGTGTGTTGCAGCAGGGTTCGACACAGATGGGCATTTGGGGGGGGTTGAGTAGCTGAAGGAGTGGGATTAACCAGGCTTTTGACCTAAATAGCCCGTCCTGAGCGTGGGTACGGGACAGTGGGGGAGACTGGTCGAGCCCCACAGACATCGCCACCACGGCCAATTATCTATTGATTGGTGCTATACTGTGACTGTGTCTTCTAACAGCTCTCTCACAAACACAGTCACTGACCATGTCACCTCTCATTAAGACCACAGGGACACTCGTCTTCACAAGTCTTTATTCCCACCCACACACAATGGAATATACAATGCGAATGTACTGCTGTGTATAATATGTGAAGAGCGCACTTACTTTTCATCATGTACACATGTTCTTGGCCTTGCGATTGCTTTAGTTTGTTTACCACAACAAAAACCTGAGGAAAAAAAAAAAAAAAAACACATCCAAGGGTGAAGAGTTTAAAGTCTGAAGAGGAAAACGGCCATGACTTATTTGATTTGTTTATAGATGTCAAATCCAAGTAATTTTTCACATTTAGTTTTTTTTTTCTTCTTTTTTTTGTTGTTTACTTGAAACGTAAATTCTTTATTATTAAAAGATACAAGCTGTGAGACCTTTCCTGTGCCTCTATTATTTTGAGCATGATAAAAGGAGCTTTTTGTGACAGCAACTGTTTGAGCTTCATTATCTAACAAAGTGGCATCACATTGTGTTTACATTGACAGCGCATTAAAGCAGGCATCCTCAAAGCCTTTAACAACCCCACGGAAAAGACAGCTGACGAGGAGACCAAACGACAAGTGAAGGGTGATCAGTCTATGTTTCCGTCATCTGGATTTCACATCATTCAGAACAATATTGCCATCTAGTGACAGCTTGTGTTCACAAGATTCAAAATATAATGACACTATTCACCTGAAAGGATCATTTTAAAAAGGATCTATTAATTGTGTTGAGCAGTTTGAATGTCCTTTTATATAGCATAAAAGTATCGTGTATTACATATAGCAATTCTAATATGTTCTACAGCTTATGGGAAGGAAGGAGTGAAAATGAATTTTGTCGATCGCATTTTTGTTGGAGAGCTGACCAGCACCATAATGTGTGAAGAATGTGAACATGTAAGAATTTATCTTTTGTATATATATATATATATATATATGCATGCATGCATGCACACATTTTGTTACAATATACAATTTTGTAAATGTGTACATATGAATTGAATTTAAAATATACACCTTTTAATTTTATACAATTTGATGTTTGTTTTATATAATATTTATTTTAATAACACTGTGACTCCTAATAGTAGTATGTGTCATGTTTATATGCTCTAGATTTCAACAGTGAAGGAAGCCTTCATTGACATTTCCCTTCCTATCATAGAGGAAAGAGTAAGACCTGTTTCATTTTATTTGCCTTTAATAATCTGTCCATTCACTAAATGTGCTAAACTGTCTTGAATTAATTGATTGCTTTTCTGGATTTGTAACTTTTCTTGCTCAGATCTCGAAGCCTACGAACCCTGGTAGACTAGTGAAAAGTGGGCGGGAGCAAGATGGTCCGGCTTCCCATGATGACTTATCAGCTGGCCAATCACAAACCAATAGAAACAGCAGGAGGTTGAGTGGACAGGTAGGTGGAGCCAGTTTTACAAGAGAGGCATTGATTAGTTCTTATACACTATGAACATTGAAAATCTGTGGTCTGAAATAATAGGATTTCTTAATGTTCTTGAAAGAGTGCCATTTATTCCTGAGGTTTGAAATTTATTCCTGTGATTAAAATCTGAATTTTAAACAGCCAATTTTCAGTGTCACACAATCTTTCTGAAAACATTTGAATATATTTAGCGTCAAAGAAACATTTCTTGTTTTCAATGTTGAAACCAGTTGTGCTCCTTAATATTTCTGTCAAAATCATTTTACAATTTTTAGAACAGTTACAAAGGGATTTTAATCAATTTCTTGCATGTTGTAGTGTATATGTTTTCCTGCTTCATTGTTTTTAACATTACTTTATGTTTGTTTGTATAATAATGCACATAGAAGCTGCAGGGTCGCCATTCGTCCGCTTCTCATGATGACAGAGGCGCAGATTCAGTTTCTAGCCGACAAGAGGAGGAGCTCTGTGTGGCTGGACGTGGCCTGGCCAGTTGCCGCGCAGATACGATGGGCAGCCAATCAGACTGCAGCGAGAAGGATTCCAACCTGCAGGACAGCAGTAACGATGCGGACAGCGAGGCCTCCGAGAGCGAATGGTCACCACGAATCCCATCTGTGTCCACTCATAGCAGCGCATCGGATAGAGCTTCGACCACCACGACCTTAGCCTCAACAGCACACAATCCAAGTCTAAAACCAAACCTGAGCCCGAGTCCCTCTTCTTTAGTCTCCATTAGACCTCAGCAGGGCGGCGCTGTAGAGCAGCTCGTCAGTGCTGTGTCCAAGCTAGGCCTGGTGCACACTTCCACTGACACTCTACCTGTCAGTCACAGCCCAGAGGAACCGTCCGAGGTCCGGGAGAGAGACCGTCAGCACCATCAAGGGGCATTCCAAGCCCTCTGTCACAGTTACACCCCCAGCTCTAAAGAGTGCTCCGTACAGTCCTGCCTGCATCAATTCACCTCTGTTGAGCTGCTGATGGGCAACAACAAACTGCTCTGTGAGAACTGCACTGAAAGAAGGCAAAGACAGATGAAGAGGAGCGGTACGTTTACTCACACATGTGAAATGTATATAGTATAGTTGCATATACTGACCATTGCTTAGGAAAAAAAAAAAAAAAAAAAAAAAAAGAGTTGCATACATTAACATTCAAAAGTTTGGGATTTTATTTCTTTATTTTTATAGTATTTTTTTATTTATATTTTTGCATTTTAAAAAATTGAATATTTTTAGGCTAAGCAAAACTACATTTATTTTAAGTTATTTCTGGAAGTTGCTCAAATCTATTTTGATTTGGGAAATTTATCAACAAAGAATTTTACACATACCAATGTGCCCATTTTAATTCTGTCTGAAATCATGTAAAGTATTAAATTTTTAAGTGTTATTTTAGGAAGTTAAATATAATATGCTTTAAATATAAAAAATATATATATATATATATATTTTTTTACCTAGCTGTGTGTATGCCATCCTTCCTTAATTTCTAAATTAATTTCTTCATTCACCCTAAGATAACTAACCCTAACACTAAATTGAAATAGAAATTCTTTAGGAGTGAATGAAATAAAGAAACATGTCTGATCAGAAATACAGGCAAAAATGTAGATCAGCATATGTTGTGTTTGTGTGTGTTTCAGATAAGAAGGCTGAGAAGGTGTACACCAGTGCCCGTAAACAGATGCTCATCTCAGCACTTCCTCCAGTGGTTACTCTTCACCTTAAACGATTTCACCAGGTCTGAATCCTCAGCATTGCTTACATTATAACCTCCATTCATTATTTCTGTTGTATAAGTACTTTTTGTGTTATTTAAGCAAGTTTATAGTTAATCACAGCTGCTAGATGTATTATCACCATCAGACACGAAATGTAAAGTTTAATTAAAGAAATGCCCATTGTTGTTGTTCAAACCTATTAACCAAGCATACCTTCAAAAGGAGAAAAGAACACTCTGGGGGGAAATATATATCCGAGCAAGGTCATGCGTTATCTGCTTCATTGTGTGGCGGTACACTGATTGAGTTTTTTTTTTTTTATCTTTGCAGGCTGGGATGAATCTGAGGAAAGTTAATAGACATGTGGACTTTCCTCTTTTGCTAGACCTGGCACCTTTCTGCTCAGCCACTTGTAAGGTACTGATTAGTTCTAAATATCATTAAAGACCAATGATTTATAATATATATATATATATATATATATATATATATATATATATATATATATATATATATATATATATATATATATATACAGTATTGATTTTGTATATGTGCTTGGCAGAATCTCGGGTTAGGAGAGCGTGTGTTGTACAGCTTGTATGGCATTGTGGAGCACAGTGGATCAATGCGAGGTGGGCACTACGCGGCCTACGTGAAGGTCCGCACCCCCCAGCGTAAACCTGAGCAGCGCTGGAACCAGTCAGGTACAAAGCCGCCCAGGCAGTTTATAGTTTCCATGTGCTCGTCAATGCATTTTTTTTTGCAGCTGGTTCTGAAAGGCCTGAAAAACCTGTGAGTAAACAAAGGGTTGTCTGCTTCTCGGCATTGGACCGCAACCTTGAGGATGTGGCTTGTTTAGTAAAGGCCAAGTGGGATTTGTTTGTTGTTGATGATCTATAGATGCGTCTTCTCCATTCTGCTCAAGGAGCATACCTTTCAGCGGTGTTTAGAGCGGAGTGAAAAGCCCACGGAGAGCTGCGGTAGTAAACTGTTGCAGTGAACGGATTGAAACGGAATTGTTGGCGATAATGATGGCTACACAATCTTTAAAAGAGTCACTAAATGGAAGCAGGGGCTGAAAATTTATTTCGCGTCTATGTCCACTTTTTTTTTTTTTTTTTTTGAGCTGCCTTTCTCGTGCTTTTATTTTTAGGACTAAAAGGCCAAAGTGCAAATTAAACGTCAAATCAGTTGGGATGTGTAACTAGTTTCTGTATTATGAGGAGGATTGATTCTCGCATCAAAATATTGATCTTGGGTGTTTTGAGCAAGTCATTTTCATTTATGTAACGATCACAAAAAGCTTTAAAATAGAGAAAAAAGTAGACCACTCTGCCAAACACCTAATTACACATTGCTTAATACGCAATTAATTTCAGTGTTTGTTAAATGCACAACCATGAATTTGAACCCGTCTTACTCTGTGCCTTTTTGCATACAGTATTGCATTGTTTATTACATGCGTTCTTTTACATATACAGAAGCCCTTGTTTTTTAAATACATTTCAATTTAGTTGTAATTTACTATTTTAAATTGACTATCAACACAATCTGGATGTTTCTCTGAATACTAACGTCTCACTGTTTTTCAGGTTCCAGAGAGGCCAGCTCAGCCCCACAAGGTCAGTGGGTGTATGTCAGCGACACCAACGTTCAGACTGTACCGGAGTCCAGAGTGCTGAACTCTCAAGCTTATTTACTTTTCTACGAAGAACTCCTATAGATCCCGACGGACACGTGAATGAAAGATAATCCAGACGAATGCAAAATGCAATATCGGCAGCGAGCACTTACTGCATGACTATATCCCTGTATTTTAACGTAGGATCCCATATACTAAAAGCTCTGTCTTATGGCTCATTCATCACTCAAGGTGATCTGAATTAAAAATGGGAGCCATTTATTATTGATGTAAAATAATATTACGAGTTTAAGTTATTTAAATTTTACAGCTAATATTTCAGCTTAACATTTTTTGGGGGGGGGTGTTCACTTTGCAGGAGAAATTGCCAAAGAGTAATTTAGGATAAATATGTATAGAATATATGATATGAGAGAGAGAATTGTGCCAAAAGAGTCTGTAACCTCTGTTGTGAAAGGGAAACTGCACAGTATGCAGCTGTTGCTTTGAGAGCCGTTTAAAACCTGTCCCATCCTGCACTGGATCACACAAACTAGTCGCATACGCACACATATGAACACGCAGACAACATGTCAGCATTTACTTGGAGACAGTTTAATATTCAGACAATTTGGAGAGAATTTCGTATAAGGTTTACTTGACAACAATATAATAAATTGTAATTTGCTGATTTTCATTCATTTTTGTGTTAATACATTTAACTTTGGTTTGCTTGATCAGTACTAATGTTTTTGAATGTAGCTTGGTTCAAATGATAGAAATGGGCCCTCTCTGTAAAGTTTTAGGAATTTATAACCTGGATACACTTCTCGGTATCTAGTTATTAAGGAGTTAGTGCAATATTCCTGGACTTTGCCTCATGCCTAATTTTTCTATTTCTGAAATGAATACGAGTGGAAAATTATTATTTCTTCTCGTGTTTTTTGAAACGACATCAGTGCCTACGGTTTATGAGGGCTGAGATTGTTTTGCATGTCTTTAGCAAAGTATTCAATCCATACAGGAGTATAAAGAGAACGGTTTGTGTATATACTGATTAGAAATATACATAATTGTATGTAAAATATGTATCTTGTTCAATACTATTTATTCTGTTTACCGGGCAGATATTGTAACACCATAGATTTGTGTGGTGTATAAGGCTTCAGGGTTCCTCAGGCTGTTCTTTTGCTTGAATTTTGTGAACATAATCCAGTTATAAATCATTTAAAATGATCATTTAAATACATTTAGTTGAAGAAAACCCTTGAGTGGCTTTGAAATGATTTCATTTCGTTACATTTGGGGGTCTATGGGTGTCCCGTCTCTCTCTCCGTTTCTGGAGACGTTGTCGACCATTAGTATCCCTTGTCGCCACAAATCCCAGGATGCCATTTTCACTCTGTCCTCGGCTGAGATTCGCCGTGACGGGTGCAAAGGCGTGCTGTTTTAGACCATGTCGCTGACTGGTGAAGAGGAGGTGGGTGTGGAACCAGAAAAGGGCAACGTCCGAAACGATCGTGTCCTCCTGCCTTCCTCCTCTCCTCATTGCGTGGCATTCGAATCAAGACGGTTATCAGTTACAACAGAGTGCAAAAACACCAACAAGAGCGTGCAATCTTTGCAAAGCACGTCTATTTTTATAGCAGGGTCTCTTTCAGGGACGTTGTGCGAGTGATTTAATGTGAGTTAATGATTGGATGAGTTTCCCTCAGTCTGAAGTGACAGAGAAACCTGATATGAGGGACGGGTGGAGCTGATTTTGCTTTGAGAAGAACCCGTTGAATGTGAAGGGAGACATTCAGACATATCCGGGTGGAAAAGGGTTTTTGCTTTTCTTTATACCTTCAGGGCAGACATAACAAGTGGTTAGAGATGATGCTTGTTATCTTTTTTGACCCAGCTGTGTTTCTGGATTACTTTACAGCATGTAACCTCTTCTGTCACTCTTTCAAATGCAATTCTGTCTGCGGTGGTAATGGAGGCTGGGTGAATTATATTCCATCGCTGGACACCACTAAAAGTGGAATCGGTATGATTGATAGGATATCAAATGTCAGCTTGGAATGGCCATTTCAGTTCTTGGTTTTGAACCAGCCCTACTGTACGCATTTATCTGCTGTTATATGTTAAAGATACCAGAGAGGTTACCTGGAATGCCGAGTGTGTTCAACTCGTTTGTGCTTTTCAATTCTTGGTTTGTTTTCAAAATTCCTTCATTCCACACAAGCTGCAGTGACCGTGTGGTTTTGAATTGTTCACTGAATCATAAATACAATGTGGTTTGTCAGTAAATACCAATCACTCTTGTCTTCAAAGAATTCAAAAAAAGCAACCGAAAACCCTACAAGAAGAGATTGTTACGTTCCATTCATATCACAATATATGTCTAGTATATTCATTGTCATGGGAACTGGTAAATTTAAGATATCCATGTTCATTTAAGTGGTCCAGCGGTGAGACTTTCCAAAAAAATAAAATTTATATAAGGCCTAAAACTAATATATATATATATATATATATATATATATATATATATATATATATATATATATATATATATATATATATATATATATATATATATATTAGTTTCTATTAAACAAAACAATAAAAATCAAGATGCTTACGTATTATTTATTTGAATGTGTTCCACCAACAACTATTAAATTGTATTTTTATTAAAAAGTCTTAAAAGTCATGGTAATTTTTATAATGTATATTTTTCATTATGTTATTTTATTGGATGTAAATTGCTGAGATATTGCCATTAGTGAGTGGGGAAAAAATAATAAATTATATCAATAATCATGAAAATTAATCATAAATTAATTTAAATTCATAATACATTCAGAAACTTTTATAAAATTATTTTTTGTTAATTTCTTTTTTTTATTTAGGAACAATATGTTGACATATGTTCTATATGACATGTTCTAATTTCTGTAAATGCGAAAGTTTGAAAACTAACAGCTTTGTTACAGAAGTACCATCTTTGACGATGTGGATCTTGCTGTTAAAAGGTTAAGCATTAAATTAGGTTAATTCTATAATAGACATAATAGTATGCAGATTTTGTATATGTGAAACAAACATGCATACAATTTCACAATATTCTTTTTTAAAAAGCTAATTGTTAGGCTGATAATTTTTTTCGGTGCTAGGTTTAGCAAATTGTGGTTGTTCTTTCAGATTAAGTTCATTCAGTGAAATCTGATTTTTGAATTATTACATTTATATAATATATATAATAGCAAAAGCAATAAAGTGTGTATAGAAAATCTACACACCCCTGTTAAAATGTCAGGTTTCTGTGATAAAAAGAAATTAAGACCAAGATAAATAATTTTAGAACTTTTTTTTTTTTTTTTTTTTTTTTTTTAAATAAAAAGCTAAAATAATGTGGTTACATAAGTGTGCACACCCTGTTGTGTGTGTGTGTGTGTGTGTGTGTGTGTGTGTGTGTGTGTGTGTGTGTGTGTTCAGAATTAAGCAGTCACATTCTAACACATTAAATAGTGAGTACACACCTGTCATCCTTTAAAGTGCCTCTGGTGAAAATCAAATAAAGTTTAGCTGATCAGCAGATCCTCAGCCATGATCGGCAGAGAGCTTGCAAAGCATCAGAGGGATCTCATTGTTAAAATGTATCTGAGGAGAAGCGTACAAAAGAATTTCCAGGGCATTAGATATATCATGGAACACAGTGAAGACGACGATCATCAAGTGGAGAAATAATGGCGTAAACAATGACATTATCAAGCACTGGATGTCCCTCCAAAATTGATAAAAAGATGAGAACAGCAACATTAAAGGAGCTGCAGGAATTTCTTATTTCAAAGTACGTGCCAACAATCTCTAATATTCTTCATATGTCTGGGCTGTGGGAGTGTTAAGTGTGTTAAGAAAAAACATCTAAACCCAGCTAAATTTTGCAGAATTACATTATAAGTCTTCCAAAGGAGTCTCTGAAGAGGGCTTTGCACAGGAGATGCCATCACTATTTGACAGATTCGGAGCGAAAGAAAAGCAAATATTGTGAAGTCAAGACTCTCGCCCCAAAAAGACTGAATGGTTTAAAAAAAATAAAATAAAAGTTGATAAAAAAAATAAGAATTAGTTTAAGGGTGTGCATGCTTATGCAGCCACATTGTTTTATTTTTTACTTCACCTTTCCTGAAACATTTCAGTTTGTTTTTTAATTTAGTTGTACAGGTTAGATTTTACATTAAAAGTAAAAAAGGATTAAAACATTATTCATATTGAGTTTTTTGTCTTTTTCTTTTGCACATGACTTTTATGGCTTTTAACGGGTGAGTAGACGTTATCCCCTCTAATATAATCTTAAGCATCCACTAGAGGGCCTGTGTTGTGAGGTCACCGTTGCTGCTATTGTTTCCGGGTCATCGTTTCATCGCCATTTTACTGGCGAGAATCGGAGAAGTGGAGAGGTAAGAGATCGCAACGTGCTTGAAATCTCCAGCTAATTCTTCAGAGTCCGGCGCTTTTTCTTCGCATCAGCCTCGGCGCCCGCTGAACTAGTCAATTTCGTGCGTTTAACCCGAGAGAAGAAAGTTTTTAATAAGTGTCGATATTGAAGACGCGCGGCCTAACGCTTGCGCGGCGACGCTTATGTCTATTTAATTCACGTCGTAATTGCATTCTGTGAAACACGGAAAGGTAAATGCACAGAAATCCGCTCTACAGCGCTCGTTGCGCGTTTTAAGGATGCATGGACTATCCTAGACTAGTTTTGTAGTAGTTATTTCTGTGTGCCTCTGCAGCTGTGCGGGTTACGTTATAGCCTTAGTTTGTGATCGACGATGAAAAAGCGGGGCTTGTTTTTTCCACGATCTTCTAAGGAGACTGCTATTCAGTCCGCTTGAACGCTATGTTTGCAGTCGCACAATGCTGTGCAGGCACAATTTCTGTTTCGTGACCGCCTGCGTGTGTTTTTCACGATGCTTCTGGCACAGGATTCACACGGTGAGAGATGTGGGACCAGGGAGGACAGCCCTGGCCTCAGTGGCCCTTGGGCTCACAGCAGCAGTGGATGCAGTCTTTTCAGCATCAGCAAGATCCAGGTTAGGCTGTTCTTATGTAATTGAGCTTGCACGTACTAATCATGTAGTTGAGCTGCTCGGTTTGGTGCAGTGTTTGAGTTTTGTGTGTGTGTTTTGCAGGACAAGTAGACTGGGCTGCTCTAGCACAAGCATGGATTGCACAGAAAGAATCCACCGGAGGGGTTGCCGAACAGCAGGGGGTTCAGCCCAACGGCCAGGATATACAGAACATGGAACCTCCAGCCCATAATAACCACGGTGCCTTTCCCGGCGATCATAATTTTGGAAGAGGTTGGCAACCTGGTAAGGCCAATATTTAGTTTGACCGTGGGCTTTTCGAGGGTATATGGAACGGTGCGCTTCTCTGTGGTGTCAGGTTCCGAACTTCTCCAATCCGGTCAACACCTGCTCGCCCAAGCCCTCGTCCTTACACCTCGATTATTCATTTCTTTCTGCAGCAGAAGCAAAGGAATAGTTTACCCATAAATACAAAATAGATGAAAATGTACTTAGCCTATGGGCATCCAAGATGTAAATGAGTTTTTTCATACTTGCATCATTTGCTTAGCTAAAGATCCTATGCAGTGAATCGGTGCCATCAGAATAAGAGCCCAGAAAGCTCATGGAAATAGATGGACTTTAGTCATGTGGATTAATGTGTGTGTGTGTATATTTTTTTTTACGTTTGCTGCAATATTAAGAGGCAGTCATTTTGCCAAAGAACTTTACTACATTCGTCACCTCACCTGATAAGATTTGAAATAATCGAGAATTCTTGTCAATACATTGTTCAAATGCTATACAAAGACTATTTTTTTTTAATATCATGCTAGAGTAGGTAAGGCTTATGTGTTTGTCAAGTTTGTGGTTTGATTGCTTGCTTAGAGTTTTATAGTTTGTAAATTAAGACTCTATTTGCTGATTATAGAGTGGGGAATGCATGGCCAGCCTCCTCCTCCTCCCCCTCCGGAACAAGCATGGATTCCTCCTGGACAAGGACCGATGGATGTCGTCAACCCGTCGGAAGACAGCAACAGTCAAGATAGTTTGGAGTTTCCTGGAGACCCACACCGTGGAGGCTTTCCTCAAAACAGTCATGGGTTTGGGGGTCAGCCCGAGCCTTACCCTATGGGCCCAGTTGGCGTCAATCAGTTTGATTATCAAGTATGATTTCTTGAGTATGGGTTATCAAAAGGCTTATTCTGGGTTATTCCAAACTTCCCAGTTTGCGTAACATTTTACTTCTGTTTCCTGATAGCATGGAGCAGCACCAACAGGGGCAGCATATGGACCACCCTCCACCGGCTTTCATGCACCTTATTGGCCCGAAGGACCGCAGAACAGAAGAGACCGGCTCCCGGGCTTCCGACCAGAAAGGCCCAGATCCCCCAATCAGATAGGAATTAAACCAGAGGCACCTACTCTCGGTGAATATATATTTATTGAATAATGTGGACGCATAGAAAAAAAATGCTGTTATAAAAGGATCACATTGTAATATTGTCTTGGTTCCTTGTCTAGATGCTGTTAAACGGAGGACTTTGCCTGCTTGGATTCGAGAAGGCCTTGAAAAGATGGATCGTGAGAAGCAGAAAAAGTTGGAGAAGGAGAGGATGGAGAAAGAGCGTGCTGAAATGGCAAATAATGAAAGAGATAGCGATATGGTAGAGGAGGAAGGTGATGGGCCTCGGTTGCCACGCAAGAGCAAATTTGTAAGCATCCTTTTCAGAATCTGTTTACAGCGAAGGAATCTGCTGAGGTTACTTTGGCAACTGTTGTCCCAGGGTTCGCTGACATGCACAAATGCTCATTGACATGATCGTTATCTTAATTTAAAGACCCCATGAAATGTTTTGGTGAGTGCTCATAATTGCTTCTAATTGGGGCGTTTTAAAATGTGTACGCTACTGTTCAAATGTTTGAGGTTTTACTTTTTAAAATTGATCGAAAGTTTCAAATGAATGCTGTTATTTTTAACTTATTGGTTAAAAAAAATCCTGAAAGTATCAGTTTGCACACACATTAATTGGTTTTCAACATTGATAATTTAACAAAGTAATATATTAGTAACTTTTGAAACAGTAGTGTATACTTGCTAAAATTTTTTTTTTTTTTTTTTTACTTGGTGTAATCTAGCACATGGGTGAATCACTGAGCCACAAAACTCCAACTGATTTCATGGAGCCTTAGTTACATTGCTTGTTAGCTATTGCACACTAACACTAATAATTCTTCTCGGCGCTTATGTCATCCACGAGTGTATGGTCTCTGGTCCAATCACCTACTCCTCTTTAATTTAGGACAGTGATGATGAAGATGGTGAAGAAGATGGCGCTGGGGAGGACGCCGTGTCGGGGAGAAGGTTGGAGTTTGGTGTTAAAAGTTCTCCTCCTGTTCAAGAAGACCAAAGTGAGCCAGAAATGACAGAAGAGGAGAAAGAGTTTCAGTTGGTGTGTTCTCACACACACGCGCACACACACACAATTCTGTCTCAGCCTATATCTTCCACACTTGTGACTTTTGTTTCTATGTTTTCTCACAGATGCTAATGACTAAAACTCTTCTTACTGAAGTCCTCCTTGAAGTCACAAATGAGGAAATCTTCCTGGTGGCTAAAGAGACCCATCGCAAAGCCACTAAAGGTCTGCTCCCGTTCCCTTCTGTCCGTGCAACTGTGCCCTCAAGTTTAATTCTGAGGAAGAGCCACATTTCCACAGAAATTAGACTTGGTTATGTTTTGACTGATAAATTTGAAGCCTTTTTGTATGACTGATGCATCATAGTAATACTTAAAGTGCAATTCTTCATCGGCCATTCTCTGCTAATGCAACAGAAGATGAAAACCGCAAAGGGAGGGTAAAAATGGTCACACAGATGCAGTTAAATGCAATCTTACAAAGGGTTCCCAGCCGAATCTGTTCCTAGATTTACTTCCTGTAAAACAAAAGTACTTCCCCCACGTCTATGTTTGCCAGACAGCTTCTCATTACGAAAGTGACACTGCATTAGTACAGATTGGTTCTTTCCTCCTGTTTGCCTGTGTATTGACGGACTTTGTGTGATAACTTTTTTCTTCTCTCCATCTTTTTTTTAATTTATTTTTTTAATTTTATTTTGCCAAAGGCAGCTCTTGTGAATAGTGCATATGTGTACCCTCATCTCTAGAGACTCTTACCTATGCGAAAGTGGTGGCTGTATGTGTTTTAACATGTTGTTCCTGTTGTTGATGTGAATCAAAGCTCCTGCAAAACAGCTGGCACAGTCAAATGCACTGGCTTCTCTGACTGGTCTCGGTAAGTGTCTTTTACATTTTGGCCCGACAGGGGTTTGGGGCAATAAAGGGGGTTTGGGGGCTCTCTAGTGTACTTTAGTACAAGCTCAAGAGCTCAAGCAGCAGATCTTCTCAGTGGTTAGCTTCCAGCAACACAGATTATAAAAAGCATGCTTCGTTTATTGAGGTGGACTTTAGTGAAGTGATATGTAGTCGAATGGGTGAGGACGAGGGACTGTTAGCGTGCGACTATGATTGCCATGCTCCTGCTGTCCGTTATAAGAGAGGGGCTTTGTTGCCGCAGGAGGGCTGGGTGAGTACGGCTCGGACGAGAGTGAGAATGAGGAGCGACGTGCGAAGGGCTCGGACTCATCGGACACCGATGATGAGGAGCTGCTGCACCGAAGTCGCCAGAAACAGGACGCCTTCCGTCGCAAAGAGAGGGAGCAGCAGCAACTGCAGGAGAGGCTGGCACTGGAGGTACAGACTGTAAAAGGTGGGTGCATCTAGAGAAAAGTGAACGTTTTTAACGTTTTAAGATGTCAGTTTATCAGCAGAAATTCAGAATATATTTATTGGAATTTTTGGCTCAAGGACTGCATTTAAACGCATGCCAAATGCGTTCAGCTGGGATTAGGACTTGGCTTTCTGCACACCAGTCAGGTTCTTCCACACTGACTGAATCAAGCATTTCTTTTTTTAAACCTTTCCTTATACACGGGGGCATTTTCATGTTAAAATAGAAAAGGGTCCTGCCCAAAGTCTTGCTATAAAAATAGAACCACACAGTTCCCTAGAATATCGGCTCATATGTGTGTTTTTTGTTGTTGTTGTTGTTGTTTTTTTGTAACTAATAATGAAAAACTCACTTTTTTAATATTTTAAATAAAGCAAATTTACCTTTAGCTGTTTTAGCCTAAACGCGTGAAAAATCTAATATTTCTTACTAAAAGGTACTTGTGTGATGTCTGTGGTGGTTTTTCTCATTTAACAATTAAAAAAAAAAACTATTTTAAATTCTTCAAAAAATTTCCAGCACACCTCTGGTATGACTTTAAATTCAGCCCTTGAGCCAAAAACTTGTATCTATTTTATATATATATATATAAATATAACATGCACACACATACTAAACATTTACTCAACCTTTTAGTAAAATGTGTGTACAGTAATTTTTTCTTTTGTGTATTTTCAGAAGACTTGGCATCGGACAGAGTAAGCAGAGAGAGGGCAGGTTATGAGGAGGAGCAGACGGAGTTTAAACACAAACAGGAAGTTAGGGAAAGGGAGGCAGAGCCCACATTAGAGCGTCGCAGGTCACGTAGTGAGCCTGAGGTCAGTGAGGTCAAGCGGGCGAGCAAAGAGCACACAGGGCGTAACGGAGGAAGTGCCAGCCCCTCGCCAAGTGAGCGACGTAGCCGCACCTCCAGCTCAAGCTCTTCTAGCAGCCGTTCCTCTTCATCCTCCTCATCCTCAGCCTCCTCTCACAGCTCCTCCCGCTCCTCGTCTCCCAGACGGAAAAGGCGACGCAGCCGCTCCGCCTCTCGTGGGACTCGCAGGCGCAGCCGAAGTCGCAGCTCTCGCAGACGACAGTCAGAGCGCGACAAGGCCAGAGACAGAAGGCGGGGCAGCCACGCACGTAGCACCGAACGTTCCTCTCGCCATAGGAAGCGCAGCCATTCGCGGCAGCGCAGGTCCAGCAGGGGCCGCAGGAGCAGGTCCAAGGCCAGTCGCAGCCGCAGCAGAGAGAGGCGGCGCAGCAGGGACCGCAGGCGCAGCCGAAGTCGCAGCACGAGCCGCAGCAGGAGGAAACAGAAGGCCTCCAGCAAGGACAGGGAGAGAGACAGGAGGAAAGAGAGGAGCCGGAGTCACGAAAAGGATAAGAAGAAGAAAGATTCAGATAAAAAGAAAGACAAACAGAAGGGCAAGGAGAAAGAGGGCGAGGGCAGTTCAGTAAGGGGCGAGGAGGACGACGCCAAATCGAGGCGGAAAAAGGAGAGCGACTCTCACAGTGAGAGGTTTTCCCGGCAAGACAGTAAATCTAGCAAAAAAGGCTCCGCCAAAGCTAGCAAGAAGTACTCTGATTCAGAGTCCAGCAGGAGCAGGTCCCCTTCCCCTGAGGTTAGCAAAGAGAAAAAGTCAAAGAAATCAAAACGTAGTCGGTCAAGGTCAACGGAAAGGTCTCACAAGTCTGGTAAGAAGGCAAGCCGCAAACACAAGTCTAAGTCACGATCAAGGTAGTATCCATTTTCTTTCTACTTTTTTTTTTTAATTGTTGAACTGTTTTAATTGTGTGTGTGTGTGAATGATCATTAGCATTTATAATAACACAGCTGTTGTAATCCAAAGTTAATTTTAAATGAATGTTAAGTTTAACTTCGCAGTCACATAATGTTGCATCTGTAATAGCTGAATTGTGCAAAAATGGTTGGGCTGTGCTTCCTAAGTGCTGCTGAGATTGATGTCATTTCCCCCTTTTCTCATTCAGTGTTGCTCCAACAGCTGTTTAAGGTGTGTGTATGAAGTTCTGGATGTGTTCTGTACTTGTGATTGCACTAATGGTCTGTCCAACGCTTCTCTTGCAGGTCAACATCTCCCAGCCGCCGCAAGCGTTGAGGGGCGTTCTGCCTCTGATCTGTGCACTTCTTTTTAAAATTCCACGAGTTAACAGGCTTGTCTCATTATCGAGGCAACGTTGTAGGTGAACTCTCCACTCCAAACTCCCTCACTCCCTTCTTTTTGTAAATATATGGTATTTTTAAGTGTTGTCTTCAAAACAGGAGATTTTGAATGATAGTTTCTTTTTTTTTGCCTTGTATTATGCAAGACTAAGCGTTCAAGTAGTCAATAGAGCCTTGAAACTGTAACAATTTTAAAACCTAACACCAGAGGAAATAAATTCTCGTTTCATGTAAATTGTCCAATAAAACAAGAATGATTCTTTCTGTCTGACATGGCCTGCCTCTTATTGTTTTAAAATCTTGCTGCTTGAAATGCCTGAGTGAAAACATGGATAAAAGTAAAATAAATTATGGTCAAATTTATAATAGATTTAGACTTTTTTTTTTTTTTTTTTTAAACCACATTAAGTTTACACAAAAATTACAGTTTTAAACATACATACGTGGATCGGAAAACAGGAGAAAAATCCATCCGCTATTTTCTTATGAATAGGGATATGGATGTCTAACTCCAAAACTACCAAAAGAGCACCATAAAAACATTTCTTCCATTACTATTCTATATTGTATTATTAACTGTATACCGAAGCTATATGGTACATCTCACTTGAGCTATCAGTCTGATTTTTGATAGCGTTTTGACTACTTTTATGAACTGAATTATTCATCACAACAGACATAAGTCATACATATTTGAAACTACATAAGTATACGTTTATAATTGTATTAAATGTGCCTTTAAAACCACTTAACTTCGCCGGGTTTCTACGCATTTGTCAGGAAAAAAATGTGAATCATACACAAGTTTTGAAGTCAAGCACACAGTGTGTTTTGTGGTTGCAGATTTTTGGTTTGATTTAAAACGTATTCTTTTCTGCTTATTCGTTAATCAGTTACAGATGACATTTGGATAGGAACGTTTGATTTCACGCCGAGTTTCTGCTCGGTCAGAAGTTCTGCGAACACGCCACGGTCACATTGGATTTACTGACTGTCTGTGATAATTTAAGTTACATGTGACGCAGTAAAATGCAATCATGTACTCCAAGAAATTAGTACGATTAGCTTTTGGGCTGTTGGCAGAATCTGCGTTTAGATGCCCGTCAACACGAAGCGTGTCCTCCGGAGTGAAAGCAGTGCGGTCTCTGTGCAGCTGGACGGTGTGTCAGCATCACAGACAGAAACATCAGTTGTCGAACGGGTGAGACTGACTTATCAACCTGACAAGAGTGAAATTAAATGCATGTTTTTATTGTCAAGAGGCCAGTGCTCCAGTTAACTCGTTCCTGGGCACTGGGTTTTTATTTAGCAGAGAATCATAACGACCTCTCCCGCAGATTGACCCGTCTAAATGTCCGCACGGTTTCCCAGACTACTCTCGACCCCGCCGAGGTGCGGAAGTTTCAGGCCATGGCGAGCAAGTGGTGGGATCTACAGGGAGAGTTTGCAGCCCTGCACTCCATGAATGACATAAGAGTGCCTTTCATACGGTGTGTACGTCTACTGATTAAAGTGCAATAGTATCACCATAGTTTTTTTTATCATTAGTAATATTTTAGGTTATTTTTCATACATGTGTACTTGCCTTATACATTCATATATATATATATATATATATATATATATATATATATATATATATATATATATATATATAATTTATTTATTTATTTATTTTTAACTAACTCGGATCTGACCTTCTTACTTTTATTTTGACACACTAATGTTTAAAAAAAGAGAACTGCTAGTAAATGTTATGTCATAAATGTTGCGTGCATAATAACTTGATTTTAAAATTCATGAGGAACAAAATACTGTTTTAATTAGGGAGGCGCAATATAGGTTTTTCAGCCGATATTTAGTTTGTTGTTATTGGTTGATACTAAAATGTTGAACTGTGCATTTTCATAACTTTTTCATATTTAGCTGGCTGTTTGGTCTTCTAATGCTTAATATCTAAAAATGTAATAACAATCTCAAATATTTTGTGTCTCATTAATCTATTTAGAAAAAGTAATTTTGTTAATAGTTATGCTGTGTTAAGCTTTGTATGGAAGGCCACTGCTACCACTGAATAAAGGAAAGTTAACTGACTTTTTTTATCTCACAATTCTGAGTTGTTGTTGTTTTGTTTTTTTTGCTTAGAATTAGATCTCACAATTTATTTTTCCCCCAAAAAATGTAAACATGCAGATTTAAATACAGAAATGAGTTTATATCTTACAATTCAGAGGAAAAAAATATTTAATGGCAAAAAAGGGCTTTCATAGTTTTTAATGTAATAATTGTTATGGCTAGATTTTTGAATTGGTGCATACCTAGTTTAGAAGTTATTTGCAGTATGGCATGTCACACCTGCAGTTTACATTAAATGTATGTATGGTGTAATATTTTTTTAAATGTTTTTTATGTATTTCCATATTAGTGTAACCTATTCCCGAGATTGCAAAGCTGAATTTTGGTTCAGATTTCCTCACAGGATTCTTTGGGTGTGTCCTTCTTTGATTCATTTCTTTAAAGACGAATGACTTGGATGATAATAATCTTTTCTGAATAATTTCTGTTAATTCAAGTCCAGCTGTTCTATTGAGCACATTCAGAGATATAAAACAGAAGCGTCCGTCATCAGAGCGAAAGGGTGAGGACAGCAGCTAGAGTTTTTTTTTTTTTTTTTCTTCTCTTCGGCAGCTGTTTCTGGATGGATATTGCGATTGTCATCGTAAGCCTTTCCCTTTGCCTCCTGGAATCATCCAGTGCACAATTTCTTCCCCTTCCATGAACACGGGATCAGTTGTAGTGTACAGTGTATATGGCGGTGCCCCGGGGGCTTGTTTAAATGAGGGACCTCTGCGCTGCTGCTGGTTATTACGTTGTGCTTGAGGAATGTGTGTTTTCTAGAGATCAGGCAGGGAATTCCTTCAAAGACGTTGGGGTTTGTTGGCAAAGATGGACCGAGTTAACAGGATTGGCAGTGAGCACCTCGGGCTGCTTTGGTCTGCATGGTCAGTCCAGGTTTTTGGGGAAGATGCTGAGGATGTTACCCTTAGCGAGACGAGCAGTGAGGATGCTTGATTGCTTCAGGATGTCAGGGGCATGTGTCTAGCCGAGAGGGACTAGCAGTTAGATGCATTGTGGAATTGCATTCTGTGATTAGCTTTGGATTTTCTGTTTCACGTCAGTCTGATGTACACAGTTTCAAAATTTGCATGGCCAGAGGTGACGTGTTTTCTAGACTGATGCCCTCTTAACCTCATTCTGTGACCTTTGACCTCATTTTCAGGGATAATTTGTTGAATGTGCACGGCGTGCGGCAGTTGGGCAAACCTCTGGCTGGACTGAGAATCCTGGACGTTGGCTGTGGTGGAGGAGTGCTGAGCGAGGTAACTAATGTTAATTATCATAATGGCTATAGACCGGTTGCAGTACAGTTTTCAGCTTACTGTATGATATTTAGTTATTTTAGATATGGTCTGGGTGTGGTAACAATATAAAGCCGGTCTCATGTTTGTTAGGTTTATAACGTGCTTGATTATTTTTAGCTGGCCACGAATGATAACTGAGAAGCTACCAACTGAACTACACGATTAAAGCGGACAGCTTCACGCCCAGTGATTTCCTCCACTGAGATAAACACACTTTCTTTAGGCTGTCTCTTTGCCTGATGTGTCATTGTTGTGTTTCGGTGAGCATGATGTCTCTTGAGTGTCCTGTCATGCAAAAGCTTCTGTCGGAAGATCCCCTTTAGGGCACATCAGTGTTACACACAATTGATTGGTTACTGCAGCCCAATTTCTCAATTTCTGCCCTGACCAGCAGGGGGTGATGTGTAGCAGAGTGGCTTTTTTTGTGAGACTGTTTACATCGAAACTGAACAATTATAGTTTTACTAACATCCTAATTTTCTTTTCCATTAAAATGTTTATCATACAAATACAAAATCAACAATAGGAAAAAAGAAATTAATAGTTTCTGTCCAGTGAGCTAGAGCTATTTTAGCACATATACATTGTTTATTTGTTATTATTTATATTTCATTATTTATATTGCTTTTGTTATTTTTATTATAATTTTTTTAATATTTCTGTCTAACTTAAATGCTTATTTTAGCAATTTTTTATACTTTAAATGACATGTATTTATTTATTCAGTACGTTTGCCTGTGCAACACTAGTTTTTATTTTTTTCTTCTAATGTTAATATTTTATTTTGTCAGTTTTATTTCAGTTGCCAAAATTAATATGTACAACTTCTAGTCAAAGTTAGCAACAGCCAACACTGCTGTAAATGCTGTCAAACATGGGTATCAGAAAACTAAGTAGCACTAACCTTTCTCAGCCACTAGGGAGGTTAGGAGCGGACGTGCTGGGAATCGACCCAGTGGAGGACAGTGTGCGGACCGCAGAGCTGCACTCCTCCTATGATCCTGAATTACGGGACAGAGTTCGCTATGAGGCCTGCACCCTGGAGGAGCTCGCAGAGGAGGAAGTAGAGGGATTTCATGCTGTAGTGGCATCTGAGGTGGTGGAACATCTGGCTGACCTGGACGCCTTTGCCAGCTGTTGTCAGCAGGTGTTGAAGGTGTGTCACAACATCACTGACATCTGAAACTATAACAATAGCACAAAAGTAACAGCGGGATTCCCAGCAAAGAGAACTGAATGGACTGATTTAATCTCCTGGGTCAGTGTGTCAGAGGACAACAAGAGTAACTCTAAATCCTGATAATCTTTCCTAATGCTGTGACATCCAGGCACTTTCATCAGTCAGTTTCTTTTTTGCTTTCTTTTCAGTTTTAATTTGAGGTGGGTCGTTATTTAAAATCGATTAAAAATCACTGAATAATTGAAATATGAAATAAATGTACAATTGTATTAAAATATCTCACAATGATTTTTTTTTGTTAAATACTGATATTTATTATACATTTTTAAGATCTTGATTTTTTTAAAAATTTATTTTAAATATAATATTAAATTAAATAAAATATTTCATTCATGGAGTGAACACTAAAAATATCTTTTTACCCAAAATGTAAGTCATATCCCTATTATAGTGTAAATAAAATACTATTAAGCTACAATATGTTAAAAAAAAACAAAAAAAAACTAAACATTAAAATCTTCATTTATAACATTAATATTTTGTGTATATGTTTTTTTTTTTTTTTTTTTTTTTTCCCCAGCCTGGTGGCTCTCTTTTCATCACCACTCTTAACAAAACCAACTTGTCCTACGTTTTTGGGATTGTGGCGGCAGAGCAGCTGTTAAGGATTGTACCGAGTGGCACTCACGACTGGGAGAAGTTCATCAGCCCAGAGGATTTGGAACGACTTCTGGAGTCTTGTGAGTGCCACCTCTGTCTCCCATTTCTCTCACTATCATTCATTGATCAGTTTCTTGGTAATACCCCACCACTTTTCTATCATTGATATCCGTTGCTGTTTAAATATCAGGTAGTCTACTGCTGGAAAAGCCTGGTATATAATATTTAATGCTTCGATATGATCTATTTTTGTACAGCGGAATGTACTTGTTTTACCATCTTACTGTATTGCAGTTGGTTTCTACGTGGAGGCTATCAGAGGCATGATGTACAATCCTCTCACTGGAGCTTGGAGCTGGCAGAAGAGCACTGCCATCAACTATGCCCTGCATGCAATCAAACGCAGAGAAGAACCCCAGCCTGACCGGATGTGGGCTGAGAGTGAGAATATAGATGAGCCAGGTCGAGCCACGAGTTACAGCTGAGCTACTTTAATGTGGAAATGCTATCAAAAGACTTCACCTTCTCGAGAACAGAGAACTAACCCACACTTAAGATCTCAAAATATGTTTCATAGTGAAAGAGTTGCTGAACCGGTAATAATCATTCTTTGCAATGTGTTACTTGATAAAACATTTTGTATGAGAAGCACGATTCATAGAACATCTTTTGTAAAGCTCTTGTTAAAATGAGAACGGAATCAGATTGAAGCGCTTTTGGTCTGCTTAACATGCAGCAGTCGCATGCCACATGTCATTTCAAAAGATTTGTTGGTATATTTTAACAATCATTTAGTTGTGTGTTTTGTGGTGGTGATCTTTGGGTGTTTTTTGTCACAGGCCAAACAGACATAGAGAATTATATAATGATTTGGGACTTAAAAAGTATAGGTACTAAATAAAATGAAATCACTTGTGTCATATTTGAGAGGGTGTTTTATTTAGCCCGAAACAATTATTATTTTTATTTTCTACAGATGTATCACATTTACAGACATTATAGATGGAATCGTTATGTATTTGCACACGTAATATAATTTAAGGGTAAACGTTTGATATTATTTATAACATTACATACACGAAACGGACGCCGTAAATAACTGCAAACCGAGATGCCCTTCAAATTCTGTTCAGGTCTGTTTAATAATAATTTTATTTGCCTAGCTGCCCTGCGTGATGCGTCGTGACGTCACTCAGCTTCAGCACAGCAACAAAGGAGGATGCGGAGCCGCGCGCGGGAGCCGGATCTCGTTAAAATGCTTTTCTTTCACTTCGCGAGCCCGACATAACACACAACCATGTAACATTTGTCCGTATTTACATGGATAAATGAAGTGGCGCAGGATTCGTTGGAGGAAGCGGGGGGAGAGAGAGAATGTACTGGGTCGCGGGTTTCGCCTCCTCCCGCTCGTTCGTGGTTGATCTTGGCCGGAATCAGAGCCCGTCCTTCGGGTTGTGTGGCTCTGATGAGCGCCACTTATTTTATGGGTACATAGTAGCCGTCCCTGTGCAGGATTTCGGCGGGATCATGTCGGGATTGGTATCGGATTCCTGGTGGAGGAAGACGCTTTACATCACCGGAGGTGCCCTGCTGGCCGCGGCTGCGTATCTGCTGCACGAGCTGCTCTCCATCAGGTCGGTGCTGTGGCCTGCTGCGATGATGTCAAATCATATATGAAATGACCTACTGTTGCCGTTTGCGATGTTTCGTTACGCACGCACTATGTATTTGAACCTTTCTAGGAAAAGATGCGCGTGTTGGTCGCCTTGACAATGGCAGTGAGGTTCTCGTGTTTTCCTCGAGCTCGCGTGAGAGCTGGGACGCATCCAGTCACGTTTTCCAAGTGACATGCACATGCGGTGTTTGGCCGCACGGGACCGTATGAAAACGCCCTGTCATCAATACCCAGCCGGAATTGCCCTTGTTTACATTGGCGCTGAGCAAAAAGTACCTTTTGATGAATTATTATTTTTTTTGTGTGCGTGTGTAAATAAAGCGTCATTACGCGACACGTGATCTTGACTGTTTACTTCGCCGGATCACGATGTCCTTGAGTTGTGTTGTGAAGCGACCTTTCTTGGTTCAACTGCAGGCCGTTATCTAATGAAATTCGAGGGGGGGCTGTAGTGCTGTTGGAAGAACTAAATAGCTTCCGTTTTAGCTGCAGCTTGTTTAAATGTGTGTACGGACGTGGATGCGGTACGTGACTGGAGGATTTCAGCACCGCACGCAGAGGACAGCGACATGTTTGAGTATTGAGCTCTGCAGCATTCCGATCGTACTGAAGCTTTACACTCCATCCAGTTTACCACTGAATATAGATTAGTCTTTGGGTGTAAAAAGACATAAATAGACGCAGGTCGTCAGAATGATCATTTTTGAGCCACATGGAAGTATATCCGATAAGCTTAGTGGCGTCTGAAGGGCCTTTTTATAATGGGTTTGTAATAAACTTTCATAGTCTGTTAACTCTAAATTAAATAGCACCCAAACAAATAAATAAATACGTGCATGGAAACTCTGTGATCTTAATTTCGTTTTCAGTATTTTAACATGACTGCCATGCTAAGTTATAAGTGTTACTGAAATTTCTATTGTTGTGTATTATATTAACCTTGCCCTGACAGTATTCATTGTTAGTGTGTTGAGCGTAGACATCATGATTGCTTGTTAATAATGATGGCTAAGTGTGGACGGATTTGTCCCGTTCCCGAATCTGTGCTAATCTTTCTGATCTATATTGAAGGGATTTCCGGAAATCTAAAGTATTTTCCCTCCCCCCACAAAATACCGTGATTCAGAGTAATATTCCACAGTTTGATTATACAAATCACATGTGTTAGAAGAATGAATTTTTGAACGTGTGATCAGAATAGGACAAAGCGGTGTTGTTTTAAAAGCTCAGGCTTGGCCTTGCAGCTTCTGCTTGTGAAATAAGACCTGTCTGTTTCCTCCCACACACATCTTGCTGTTTCCTCATAATTATAGTATAAGACCTTTTCCGATGCATTCCACTTGCTTCTGGGGGATAAATAGTTGCTTTTAAAGCTAAATAATGTTCCTGTAAAACTTTTTTTTTTTTTACTTCAACTGTTAAAGCACGATGCATTTCATTTTCAGGGTGATGGATTCTCCCAAAGAGCAAAGATGCTGATAAAACGCATGCCATTTTTTGATCAAAATGCATGCCAACTAATTACAAAGTTTTGTTCCATATGTCTGACTGTGATATTTAACCATCACCATATTTTGAGAGGCCTTTTATTTATCTGTTCATATTGAAATTACGTAGTAGTTTTACAATCTATGGTTGATTTCCTCCTTACAGGAAAGAACAACAGTTGGATTCTAAAGACGCCATCATCCTTCACCAGTTCTCCAGGCCAAAAAACGGGGTGCCAAGCCTTTCACCTTTCTGCCTGAAGATGGAGACCTATCTGCGGATGGTTGATCTGCCCTATCAAGTATGCATAAAGGAGCGGTTTGGATTTTGGGGTCCTTTCCCTTTGATCAGTGGTTACATGCAGTTATTGAAAGTCACACCATCTGCTGTTGAAATGTCAATGGAATTCATTAAAGAAAATAGGATTATGTTGTTTCGGTTTAAATCCAGATGCTCCGGAATAAGCAGTCATGTTTTTTATATAATTAATAATAATATTATTGTGATTTTATAACTGCTAAATGTAAGGTTTGCATCTTTTCACACCCACTATGCTTCATTGTTTTGCAGAGTTACTTTGATGGGAGCCTCTCCTCCCAGGGCAAGATGCCTTGGATCGAGTATAATTATGAGCAGGTGTGCGGAACTGAATTTATAATTGACTTTCTGGAGGAGAAACTTGGTGTGAGTCTAAACAAGAGTCTGAGCGCTCAGGAGCAGGCGGTAGCGCGGGCCATCACCACCATGGTGGAGGAACACTTGTACTGGTGAGTCATGTGCTGCCTTTCAGAGTGACTCACTTCTCCGCTGCTGAGGATCAAATATGCACCTACGGATTACTGACTAGGGTTCTGCGCTTTGTTTATTTGGCTGGGGAGTTCTTGATTTTGAAAGCTTTAAAGAACAAATAAAAATGTGCCATAATAAAAATGTGCTAAAATGCGCTCACCTTCGGGCCATCCAAGATGTAGATGAGTTCTTTTAGGCCGAACCACCGACTAAATAAATCAGGCTGAACAATGACTTGACGTGATCGAATATAGGCTCGCGTTAATGGAGCATACATGTCGTTATTGTGAAGGCATTTAAAAGTGTCCGAGAAAGATGCCGCACTCATTACAAGCACCGACAGCGAGAGGCCGTTTAGCACCGCATCTCATGTCTCCGATGAGAAGAGGGAGGATGCTTGTTGCTGGGTACTGTGCGATGACCGAAATTCTCGAAAAGACGAATGATTAGCAATTCAAACAGTGCTGCACGGCGCTCGGTGTGTCTGCTTGTTAGCCAGGGTTCAAAGTCCAAATCTGCGCTAAAACCGTCAGCTGCTCATTAACATTTTCATGCATTTAATCGGGATCTGTAATATTTTCCAATGCTTTCAAAGAATTGTCTTTTCCTCAGCAAGGCTGCATTTATTTGTATACAGTAAAAAATACATGGCTGATTCAAGAAGGAGGTCTCAAAAATATTATTTTTCTGACATATTCACATTAAGTTCAGTTATGCTTTGCTGGTATATTTAAGAAATGTTTAGTGCTAAGTAAATATTATTAAATTAAATTTCATGTTTGTAAGAAATTCATCAAGATTTTTTACTTCTGTATTTCTTTCTAAAATTGCTTTGTCTAGTGAAATTTTGTCTTAACAGAGTTTGTGCTTTTTTTTTACTGGTAGAAGCATTATGGACTGTGGACTGGTGTTTTGGACAGAAGTGATGGTTTTAATTTAAAATTCCTTAGTAATAGATTTGTTTCTTACAAGCATGCAACTTTTCTACTGTTTGCACTGATGGCGTCCATTCACTGCAGAGAATCCATAGAAACTCATTAAATTATATTTTTAATTGCCAAATGATTAGTGTATTATGTTTTCTATTCATTTATTCAATTCATTCATGCAATACAAAAGCTTTAAAATCACGACTCCTTTTCACTAGAACTCAATTACTAATAAAATTAAAAAACATTTTCATAATACTTCAGTGAATCTATCTTTTTGTGAAAGATTATCCATGAAGATCATAATTGTACTTGATAAACAGCCAGACAGACAATTTATTTGCATAATAAAAATGTATAAAAAGTTACATGAGTCCGTAACTATAAACCATTCAAATATGCGTAATAAGCTTGCAGTGAACTGCTGACATGATTTGTAAAATTTATAAAATGAATGACCTGAAACATTATCTTACACATTGAGTATCATAGTGTAAGCATACTGGTGGAAAAAAAACTATTGTATAACTAGTGTCTTTTCTTACAGCCTTATCTCCTCTTCATTTCTTGAGCATTATTATATTCCTTCCAATTCAATAAGTTTGTTTCTTTTTCTTGTCCATTCTCTCTTCACAATGCCTAGAATGCTTTACACTCTGCTATATATATATAGCATCCCACATGTCTATCGATTAAATAATTCATGAGTTTGAGTATCTGTGTCCACTCCAGAGTAGTGCTGTGTATGTCAGCCGAAGAGCTTGCTGAGCAAGAACATGTATTGAGCTATAAATAAAGAGTGATGGATGTCATGCTGGGAATAGGCAGAAAATCGGGATTATGACCCTGGTGGGTTTTGATCAGGAAATGTTGTGTAATGTTTTTTAAGTAGAAAAAGTTTGTATTATCAGCTTGAAAAATGTAAACAAAGCATGCGGTGTGCAATACTGTTTAATGGAATCCATATATGATGTCCTTACAAATTAAAACGCCGTGTTGGTCAATGCAATGTTTGAATCTAGCAGCTATTTTTTGGCGCAGAATTTACACGCCTCAGCTTTGAATCTGATTTAAACCTGATGAAAGGCTGATTGTAAATTCCAAGTGGAGAGTTCAAAGCCATGAACCCAAAGAGCGCTCGAAGCCATTTTGGATGAATGGTTTTTATTAATACATTGCCTACTGTGCAAAGAAGTTAATTAGAAGACGGCTTTAATTAATTTGATTCAGATAATCACAGAGCAGAGAATTAATTCAAAGTTTAATCTCAAAGGCCGAACTGAGTTTGTTTTCTGTGTGATGCTAAAGCTGCACGCATTATAATATACTCTGAAATATAAACAAGCCCGTTTTATGATGAATTGCTTGTGCTTATGATCAATTATTTGTTGGGGATTTCCTCATTTGTAAGTTGTTTTGGATAAAAGCAGCTGCAAAAGAAGTGTATTATATATTCTCTCTTCACTGATCTCTGTCGCCACAGGACCATTGCATACTGTCAGTGGGTGGATAACGTTCAGGAGACCCAAAGGATGCTGGACCTTCCCGGGCCCCTCAGTGATCTGCTGAAATGGATCCTGTGTCAGCTGACCGGGGGCATTGTAAAGCGAGAGATGTACTGTCACGGCATTGGCTGCTTCACTAAAGAGGAAGTTTACACCCTCATGGAGAAGGACATGCGCACGCTGGCCACACTGTTAGGTGAGCAGGACAGGAAATAGAGGGATAAAATGATGCTTTTTTAGGAGCATGTTTTTGTGAGGTGATACAATGGTTTATAATGATTTTTTTTCTTTAATTTAAGGTCCAAAGAAACCATTAACTGCAATTTTTGCCTCAGTAAACGCCTAATTTGCTGCTCGATATTTACTTATTAATATTTATATCAATAGGTAGCGTTTAAGTTTAGGTTTTGTATAGGATTAGGGATGTAAATGATGGTAATGCAGAATATATGCGTTATACATACTAATAAACAGCCAATATGTTAATAAAAAGCATTCTAATAAGCAACTAGTTAATAGTCAGAGTTTGTCCCAATATTAAATTATCAAATATTTTTTAGAATACAGTTTTGTATTATATAGTATTTCTCTGATGTGTGTATCAAGATGTGTGTATCAAGAACACTTGTTTATTTTCATCAATACTAATAGCATTCTATACTAAATAAAATACTACAAATACTACAGCATTCTATCTATAGTATTTATCTATTTCAAATAATTTCTATTAATGAAAGGATATGAAACATTTTGTAATACTAAAAAAAATTCTTGAGCACACAATCAGCATATTACAATGATCATGTCTGATGATTCTGTTTTGCCATCAAAGTAAAATTACAATTTAAAAAATATTAAATATTTAAAAGGAACAGTTTTTTAAAAATAACATTTCACATCATTACCGTTTTTCTGCACTTTAAATCAAGTAAATGCAGATCTTACTGTCTCTAAACATATGAACAGTGGTGAATATGAACACACTATGTGATTTTTGTTCCTTAAATAGTCACTTTTGGTAGCGTATTGAAAGTAATGTTTTACATAATTCCCACCACATAGCATTATAGAGGTGGGTAAATTATGTTTATATTTTTTTAAATTGAGTAAATTGGAAATCTAAAAATGTTCTTGTATTTTCAGTGTGTTTCTGAAACAACTAAATTTGATTTGTCCTAAATTATGGTCGGGGGTTGATATTTATCTTCCACAACATCAGGGGATAAGAAGTACATCATGGGTCCAAAGCTGTCCAGTGTGGATGCCACAGTGTTCGGTCACCTTGCACAAGCCATGTGGACGCTGCCTGGGACACGGCCTGAGCAGCTCATTAAAGGTGAGCAAGACCTCACAACGGCTGTTTTGGGTGAAGAAAACAACTGAAAATATTTAGAGAAAAGAAATACATTCACACGTCTTACTTTTAGATTTGAAGGAATCATTCCAAAGCTTAATGCCTTAGTGGCTCTATGCTGTATAGTACTGATATTCATTTATGGTACTTTGGGGTACTTTTTAGTATTTTTGGAGCATGATAGCACACATCAAAAACATTCTGCCCAACATCTCCTTCCTAGAAGGATGAAAATGAAACAGGTTTGGAAAGTTATCCAAATGTTTTTTTTGGATGAGCTATTCCTTTAGATTGTGTGCCCCGGCTGGCATGGCAGTTTGTTAAATGTCCACTAGATGGCAGTATAGGCATTTATTTATGCTTCTGCACATTAGAGCGCACTTAGAGTATCAAACCACTGCATCCTAGGAGAATTGAATTACATTCATTTTTATCCATAGATCAATTCATTTTTAACGATAACCATTTTTTAATGAAAACTGCATTACACACGATTCTCTACCAATCGGAGAATTTTTAAATATTTGTAAATATATGCACATTTTACAGTAAACTTAAAATAATATTTGAAATCCATCCAGTATACAGTCTTGTACTTCAATTTTAATCAATTTTAATAATTTTTTTCCAAATCAAACTTTCTGATTAACCTTGTAGCTGGTTATTTTGGTTCATTGATTATGACACTTTAATGAAAGCATTTTTAAAAATTCCCTGTGGGTATACTTGAAAAAGCGGTTTGGCATTATTATACTCTAAAGAAATATGCTGCTGCATTCTTAATTTTTCATGTATTCTGAGTGGAGACGCAATGACGCAATAAAGCATCCATCCACTCAGCACGCCACGTTTGACTGGTTTCAGGCAGCACAACGAATAACTATTTGTGTCTGCCCACAGGAGAACTGATTAACCTCGCCATGTACTGTGAGCGCATAAGGAGGAAGTTCTGGCCCGAGTGGTTTGTGGACTTAGAGGACTTCTGTTATGACAGTGACAACGACACTAGCAGCGGGACACCCACCTGCATGCTGGACCTTGGTCTCTTTTCCAGGACAGACACTTTAGAGGAAAGTGATCTAAGCCTCCCGTCACACAGTAATACACACTCGCAAGACTCGGACCGCTCCGTACACTCGCTCTCAGACTCTGACATTGAAGCAGATGGCTCGGATGTGGAGCAGCAGGTCAAGGGTAAAATCTAATAGAGGCTGTTTTTTATCTGGTGTAAGATAGTTTTTTTTGGGTTGCATTATGACTCAAGAACTCAAAGTGATATTTCTTGCCTGGATGAATAACACTTTGATGAACAAAATGCGTGTACACAATGTGACATCAGTGACATGTACACCTCCAGATTTACAAAATCATCCATTCTTATCATTGTAAAAAACATTACGCCTCCATCCATAGTTTCATTACGCTTTCGAATTAGCTTTCATTTCCAGGTAACAAACATTTCATGTTTTTTCAGACCGCTCAATATGTGTCTTTTCTCCAGCTTCAATCAACGTTTAATTAACATGTGCTCCAGAACAGAATCATGTAGCAAAATACTAGCTTGCATGATTTTAGGATGTTGCGGTTTAACGTTTCGTGCCAACTGAAACTAAATCTGTGTGAATTCCTCCCTCCTGTTCAGACCTAATAATTCCTTCCCGAGATCAGCTAAAGTACACAAAATAGAATTGATGGGGATGGATAAAAGGATTTATGAAGCATTTAATCCCGGGTTCTGCATAAAATAACAAAACGAGAATCCAATCTTCACAAAAATTTAGGCTAATACAATAAAAAACAAATCCCTTTCTGTCGTTTTTATTTGTTAGGGCTCCAGTGTGTGTCATCAGTGTCAGACTCTTGATCGGTCTGAATGGTGCTTAATGCCTGTGTGCCTGACTGCAACCATTTGTACACGTGTGACAGTCTTTCCTCTCCATCCCCATGTGTCTCTTTCGGTTCGATTCTGTAATACAGACCGGTTTGGGTGTCACCACCAGAGGGCACTGTGACCATTCACATGCTGAGTGGGTCCTATGCAGCCTCTTGCTTGAGAGTCGCTTGAAGCTTCTGCCTTAAAAGAACGTTTTAAATATTAATAACAACAGTGAACCTCTAGTGAACACTAAACGGTCAGCTTCGGTGGCGTAGGAGTCTGATCATGCATTTGTTTTGTTTTTTTTATCCATGTGTGTGATTTGTGTACCAAAGTGTAGTACGTTGAGCAGATTTGCCTTAGTTGAGGGAAAATTGTTGTGATTAACAGCCGCATGATGAATTGACCCTCTTTCTGTTAAATTTACTTGAAACCCAAGCCTGTACTTAATGAATTTATTTCAATCCCTTGTAGTGTTTGATCTTTTATGCTGACTTCTGTCGTTTATTTGGCATATTGTTGCTTTGCACATTTTAGATTATTGAAAGACTTTGGACAATGTAAAGATACGCAGGACTTAAGACGGGGTCCATACAATCAGTGAGATATGTTATATGTGCGTGTGATATACAGTAGTTACCTGTAATACATCATTTACCTGCATGTGCGTTTGTGTGTGCGTCTATATGTGTGAGCTGGTGTAAAGTTCACCAGTGAAAACCTCCTAGCAAATATTTATCCCCTGTATAGTATCGAGGCTAAAGTTAAGTACACATAAACCCAGTCTCGTATGAATTTTGTGTTGATATTAATTAATTTGCAACTTATTATTTTTGTTTAAAGTAATACAAATTATTTTTCATTGACTTGGGGAGATGGTCAGCTAAAAAGGGTCTATTCGAATAATTATAAATTATGAAACTGTTCAAATTCTCATTCAAAAACATGCATTTAAATTTTACAGTGTGATGTTTGTTTATTAATAGACTTTTAGAGATGTATCTGTGTGTTGGGAACGTAGCTGGATTATGTTCTCATAAGATGTCAGTTTTGCTATAGATCTTATATTAGATCTTGAAGCCATATTAGAGAGTTAATTTCCTGTTTGTGGAAACAGAATGATGGATATAAGTATAAAATATAAATATAATATATATATATATATATATATATATATATATATATATATATATGATTCTATAAGATTCTGCCTAATCTGAATCAGCTATAAAATATTGTGCATAACTGAGACCCTCTCGTGAGTGTTTAGTTATCCTGAACTGAGTGGTTGTTTGACAATGATTGCTCTAAAACATCAATTAAAATAGCTGTGACAATTAAAACGTATGCATGAGGTGTATGTTTTTTTATGCTCTTTGTTATTAGTGAATTTAGTTTAATGCTTTTGTTTACCTTTTTTTTTTTTTTTTTTTTTTTGCTTTTATTAAGTATCGTGCAACACCTCTGGGTCGTCAAATTTTTACTAGAGAGGTCTTGGACTCTTTACTTTTTGTGTCACTCTGTTTGTAGGCTCCATTGCATTAGTTTAGTTTACCTCAGGCGATCACATTAAACACTGATTTATTCAAGAATGAGACAAACAGCTGTTTTTATGAGTGAGTCATTGATTGATTCACATTGCCAATTCATTAATAACACAAATTAATTTAGAAACTAAAGAAGTGACTGTTTTTAATGAGAGACGTTGAATAATTTGTTTGTGTGCCGATTCATTCAGGAACGAAATTCACAAACAAAAACTACTACAGAGTGTTGCTTTGACTTGAGCAGCAGTATTTTTGTCAGTGAAGCAAAAACCGAGATAAAATTAAACTTATGTTTATATTTTTTCGTGATGATATTCAGAACAACAGTGCTCTTGCTCGCGCGATATCGCTTAAATACAGGCTTTAATTTTCAAAAAGTCACTGTGAATGTTTTTCAACCTGTGTGTGCATATGTGTATGTGTGTGTTTAGCATGAGCTACCATCTTTTCAATCAGGCTAATGAGTGGCAGCCATCCATGCGCAGAGGAGGGCTGATTAAGGCGTTTCCAGGCACTGGAGACGTGCAGAGGAAACAGCAGGGGAGAGAGAGAGAGAGATAGAGAGAGAGAGAAGAGAAGAGAGACAGGAGAGGGAGAGGGGCCACGGATCAGGAACCAGGTTCCCGTGGGATGGAGCAGGTGCAGGCTACGAGCAAGGCCTTTGGGCCCGACGGGGCAGCCAGAGCTTAAAACAATCTGCATAGTACCTTCTTTTAATTTAGGCTCTTCTACACCCCATCTCTCTCTCTCTCTTTCTCACTCCTACTGCTGCTTAACAGATCAGTGCTCCACAAAGAGGGGTAAACAGAGAGAGGCAAATTAAAAAGGGAACTCCCCTGATACCCCAAAACAAATTAGTGCAAACAAATTACACGGAGTCAACACACAAACACTGCAGCATCTGTGGCTTTGGACTGAGGATGGCACAGCCTGCGCACACGCTCAGAACCAAGACAAACATCCAGCGATAGGGAGACTTCAGGTCATTCCACTTTCAGACCCTGGAGCCAATCCCTTTTAAGCTCCTGTTTGTTCCTGCTAACAGAGAGAAGCGTCATGTGCATTTAAACGTGTCCCCCTCAGATTTCTGAGGCCAAAAATATTATGTTTTTTTTAACAGTAAAGTAACAAAACGCTGTAGTAGAACTGCCATCATATATGTTGATTCAAACACTTTCTACTGTGGAACTCAACAGCAGATATTAAGTAGATATCACCAGTTTAGATACAGATTTAACACAGTTGTGTGTTTATGTATATATATATATATATATATATATATATATATATATATATATATATATATATATATATATATATATATTAGTATTTATTTTTAATTATATGTATACTATCACTCAAAAGGTTATGGTTTAAAGGTTGTTTTTTTTTTCCAAGAAGTCTCTTTTGCTCACCAAGGATGTACTTATTCATAACAGTAAAACATTAATATAATAAAATATTATTGCAAATTTAAATAACCTTTCCTATTTTAATATATTTTAAAATCTAATTTATTCCTGTTATGGTAAAGCTGAATTGTCAGCAGTTGGAGAGCAGTTTAACATTAGCAGTACAGTATGTGTCTTGTTTGTTACCACATTTTTCCGTAGGTGCTACACATTTACCATGTACCTGTCATTAGTATGTATTATTATTTACCATTTTTACGGATGTGTCTGTAAGTACTACACAATTACCATTTGTATGCATTAAATACAGTAACCTTTCTAATTAGTTACCATGTACAGACACTACCTGTAAGCGACTGTTCCTACCCACACTTGTCTGTATGTACTAACTAATTACCATGAATGTACAACTGTTAAGTACAGCCGTGTTTCTTATTTGCATGTACATACACTTCAGGTAAGTACCTTGTGTTACCACTCGTTTGCCATGTATGTAACCGGGAAGTACACGTACTGTAAAATAAAGTGCTACCGTTATTATTACAGTATGTGTAAACCGTGACACAATTGAAAAAAGTAAAAAGAACAGCCTTTATTTGAAAAGTAAATGTAACACTTTAGTATGTTGTTCCTTCGTTAATAAATAACTACACAGGAACAAATGACTAATGCACTATTAGCGCTATAATAATTACTATTGCCTAACAAAAAAAACCCCTCTGATTTGGTGAGTAACAGTGCTCTGTTAGCTAATCACTACACTGCTGTTTTTATATCCGAAGCACTTAAACTACTGTATACAGGTTCATGTGAATTATGCATAATAAACAATTCCAAAATTAAGATAATGGTAACCCACTAGTAATACCTCAAGTATTACCAAATTATTCTATAGGAACTGCTAATTACTTGGATTCGTTTTGTAAAGTAATATCAGCTGATGTCATTGTAAGCTTTTGAGATGTATGTACGGTTTTAGATCGTCATGACTGAAGTATTACTACAGTCTTCTGAAGAAACTACTAGTTATTTGGATCCATATTCTAAAGTGAAGATCATGGTAACCTACTAGCAAAGCAAAATTACTAACCAGAACCTCACAAAAACCTCAAAAGATGATTTCAGTAATTACTAGAGAGTTATCATGATCTTCACTTTAGAATACTGATGGTATATAGTGATTCCTGTAGAAGGATGTAGTAACACCTGAATAATTACTATTCAATACTTTACAAAACCTGCGGAAGCTTACAATGATTCCAACCATTACTAGAGAGTTATACTCTTCACTTTAGAATACTGATCCAAATAATTAGTGACTCCCTCTGAAGTATTAGATAATACTTGAGTCATTAGTGGGTTACCATGACCTTCACTTTATGTATTATTCATATTAATTATGAACCTGTATACAATAATTTTGATGAGTTCTTGGGGAGGTATGAAAAAATAATAGTTACGGATGAACTAATAGTCAACTGCCACATTTGAGTAAATACTATTACTTACTAATTCATTAATCAGGGTGTAGTTAGTAGTAGTTACTAGAGTGCTAATATTGCGTTACTCATGTGTTTTTGTGTAGTTATTCATTAATGATGGTACACTGTTCTAAAGTATTATCTAAATGTCTTTGTCACTTTCAATCAATTTAATACATCCTTTAATAACAGCAAGATTTTAACATCTAACAGTTGTCTTATATACAAATTAGCGATTATGTGCAGTTGCTTTGTAAGTCTTGTGTCACAAAAAGAGAATATATATTTAACATGTAGGCCTATTCTTTTATATCTGAGTTTGAGCGTGTGTTTAAATGGTTTAGAATAAAACCAGTCATATGGGTAATCAGCCTCTAGGAAAATGGCAGAGACTAATGTAGACTCTCTCTGCCATACACTTTCATTTATTCATTTAGTCATCTGTTCACTTGTTTGCACACTGGCTCTAGCAAAAGTCACAAACACAGCTGAAAGTCAACACATGTATTCCACACTCCATATGGAACATGCTTCCCTCACACCGTATGGAATAAACAAGGCTGTAAATCAGGATATCTGGAATCCAGCCTGCATTATGCCTTGATTCCGTTCTATTTCCCTGTCTCTCCAATCTGTCCTATAAAATTAAATGCACAAAGCCCATAACCATAAATCTGAAGAATATCTACAAGCACTGCCCATTTCTTTAAATTGTTCTGTGTGTGTGTGTGTGTGTGTGTGTGTGTATGTGTGAGTTATATGAGAAAAATCATATCTGGCTTCATCCTCAGGCCCCCTGGCCACCTGGCAGAGACAGTGACCCTTCCATCTGCCCCCCGCTGTCTTCCTGTTTGTGTGTGTTTTGTGGATCCAGAGAGATGGGAATAAAGCGGCCCACACGGGCCCGGAGTGCAGCGCTGCATGTGCCAGGTGACTCCCCAGGCCCTCTTGAAGACCTCGCTCCCCTCGTCTTTGGCAGCCAGGCTCAGGTGCGGCTCATAAAGACGGGGCTATGATGCCAACAGGTGGCGCTGTTTTCTTCCCCAATTACGCCTTTGTTTGCTTGTTGGCATCCAGTTTGTTTTGGACGAGTCCCCTCGCCCGCTGGACAAGAGCCAGGGGGAGTTTTGTATGTGTGTGGGCTGGTCTTTCCACAAACATCGCTTCTCAAAGCCTCCTCGGACAGAGCCAGAAACGATAAGCTCGCGGTAAGCTCCTGTTTTGAATCGAATGCGAATGTTCTTGATCATATTCTTCACAAAGACCCACATATGTCTGACCATTTGTCTCGCAAATGTATGACGCTCTCACTGCCTGCGAGTACGTGTTCTCTGACCTCCAGCTTTTCAAGATCTCCTCTGCAAGGACGTCTTCAACCCCCGTCATCTCTGTGGATTAGAGCAGGTACTTTTTCAAAAGAGAGAAAGAGAAAGGGCGAGTCACTTTGATACCCCCTGACTGAGAGGGGCATCGGTGCAACAGAGCGGGGCCCCATCCCAGAATCCCCTACTTTTCCCTCATTATCTCCTTCCCCAAGCTGCTGTTCCTCTTCCCCTGGATGTTATCTTCAGCTGCTTATGCCCTAATACCACAATTGTTGTTCTCTAAAAACAATCATTAGCAATCCCATTGAGGCTGAGGGGTTTTTAGCAGCTTTCTCTCTCTCCTGATGGTTTCTCCTAGCTCTTTATCTCTCCCTCCTCTTTTTTCCCTCCTGAAAACAGAGGGATATTGGCAAAGCCTCTTTAAACTCTCTAGCATTACGGTGGATTATTTTGTGCTGAGACCCTTGGACATGTTTTTTTTTTTTTTTTTCTTTCTCTGTCTTTTATTATTTTCCTCACTTCATGGCTGAGGCAGACACGCTAGGTAAACATTTTGGCGTCACACTCGATTGCGTCCCAGAAATTAAAAAACGCAGAGACAATGGGCCCGGGACACTGACACGCTAAGACCTTGGCTCTGGGGGGATGGCTTGCACACCGCATGACAGCACGGCCCTGGCGGGCAGAACAATGCCGGCCCGCGTTCTTTGGTGTGTGCGCTCGGAGCGGCGCGCTTTAGACTATCTGCTCTAGGCCATCTGTCTATCCTCCTCCTCTTCTCTCACCCCACTGCCACGGCGGATTTGAACTTGGCTCAATTATTCATCTGTTTACAAACACGAGCGCAAACAGAACAGTTGGATCAGTTGGGCGTGGGCCTTTTTTGGGGGGCACTGATACTGAAAGTTTTCCCAAAGGCGTCGCAGTGTAAGAGATTTATTTCGCGCTCGCAGGTACTCAAGCGGCGACCTGCTGCAACGACGGCAGACGTGCCACAATATGTGTTGTGCTTATGAGCTTAAGTGGACAGCTGTTTATGGATACAAGTCAATAGCTTCACTTACATAGTGAACAAAAAAATCGCTTATCCCTCAGTTTTATATCTTATTGTGGTTTCAAGTATGACACTGTTGTGTCTGACTACTGGTTTATTGATCTTATTTGTGACAAATAAAGAGTTGTAGTGGTTGACCTATGCAGGGCTGGGTTGCTATTACTGATACTCCAGAGTGTGTTCTCCCTACAGCCTATAGAGGGCACTATAGCATTATAATGAATGAAGTTCTGCTTGAGTAATAGTCAAACTTTTTTTTTAATTTTTTTATTCCTAACAGTGCCAAACTGTTTTGTGTGTTTCCATGTGTAAATTCCTGTTAATGTTAAGGTAATTTTTCAATTCAGTAAAAAATTACAATGCATTATTTTTTGTAGATTAGAGAATCCGGTTAGCACAATATTCTTGTAGGTCGTGGCCATTTTCATGAAAAGAGAAAAATAAAAATACACTACCGTTCAAACGTTTGTGGTTTGAAATAATTTTTAAATGTTTTAAAGAAAGCCTTTTAAAGAAGCATTTTACTGTATATTCAGATGTACTGTATAGTTCAGATGCAAAAGCCTTTAAGTGCCATTTGAAATTTTCTTCAAAATATTTCTGCTCCTGTGTGTAGGATCAGTAATTTTACTTTATTGGCAATTAATAGGTTCTTTAATAGAAAATTCAAAAGAACAGCATTTATTACATTTTTTTTGCCTTTACAGTCATTTTTGATTAATGTGTCTGCACTAAAAAAATATGAATTTCTTTCAAAAGCAAAATGCTACGGACCCAAACATTTAAACAGTACTCTGTCATGACATAGTTCACCTAAAATAAAATTCTGCCATCATTTACTCATTTACCATCGTGTGGGTCCAGACCTGTTTGAAAGTATTACTTCTGTTGAATGCAGAAAAAAAGTTATTTTAAAGAATGTTGGAAACCAAACAGTTGACGGTAGCCATTGACTTCCAGCCTGTTTGGTTACCCACACTCTTCAATAAAACTTGTGCTCAACAGAAGGCGGCACTCATACATGTTTGGAACAACTTGAGGGTGAGTATATGATCACAGAATTTTTTTTCATTTTTGGTTAAACTATCACTTCGGGAAAGTAAATAAGATCAGTTCTGATTCCGCGAAAGTGATGTTTAGCCTTTGAAGCAGATTCTCTGCCCTTGCTGCACAAATTTTTTTGTAATAATTATAATAATCCAATTTTTCTTTTCTCCTAGAGCACTAATAACAGCTAATAAGCTCTTAAATAAACTTGCCAAACACCAGACTTCGATTTTATGAACTCTCAAGAAAAACTCTTGCTTTAATCAACCCTCTCAGCTCTCTCAGTCCACTTCTGTTTCCACTTTCACGTCTCGAGACTCCTAACTCTCTCCTGTAATTCCCAAACACAAATTTGCAATAAACGATTTGTACATCGCCCTTTATTCTTGGCGTAACTCAGAGACAGATTGCACCGTCGCTGTCAATTCTCTCACTTCCGTCCTGAGAGACCGAAAAGGTCTGCCCTGAAGCGGCAAGTGTTCCTCCCCACATATAAGCTGCTGCATTGTCACTGTGTACTAAGCCATTCCTCTGAGAGCTTATAACGTTCATTAATCTAATTAAATATGTCTTATTGCCCAAATGAAAGGCTGGAAGCTTTGCTGTAGGATAAGTGTAGAGTAAAACTGGGTCCCAGCAGAGAGGCACACAGTCAAGTCGCGCTAACGGTGCTGTGCTTCATTAGGCTCCTAATTACCTATTGTTTCTCAGTAGTTTGTGCTGTTTTAATGAGAATCTACAGGCACTTAGATCTAATCTGAATTTTCTAATCTACTGGTCCATTCCCGGAGAGTCAAAATGTTATTGGTTTATTTGTAATCATACTTTTAAATGGTGGAGATATGACTCCCCCTGGGGCTATCGCTGGGTTTTGAGTGACTAATTGAATTCTTGGCTCACAGACGCTATACTTGGGTGTGAGTCAGAGATGAGTGCTCAGTGAGTGCTCAGTCAGTCAGTTAAGTGAGAGAACGTGCGCTCAGCTTCGGTTACGCTCCTTCGCGCCGGATCAAACCCTCAGAACTCACCTTTAGGGTCTCCATGGCAACAGGAGTGAAGGTTCGGTGTTTGTAAAGAGGCCACGGTAAAGCAAACGTGGTAAACTTTAGCCAGTAATATCCTTAATCCTTGACAGTCATTGCTAATTTGATAAAAGTCCACATAGAGTATACTTTACGACAAAAACTAAGCAGGGACAAAAGACTGTAATGCATTGCATATACAATTTTTTGCTCTTTTTACAGTCTGCACAAGTTGAGAGATTTCATAGAAAATCACATACTGTATGTAAGATTTACAGAAGCTCAGATACTTTGATCTTCTGAGATCGACAATGCATACAGTACATTAATTTCTGATTCCACAATATGCGGGAAAACGCCTCTCTCTCTCTTGTGCATTAGCTCCTTTTCATCCCCTTCCTGTCCCTTTCTCATCCTCCCTCCACTTAGCTCAGCCAGAACGGTCAACAGAATAACATACTGTTCTACATGAACGCTAGTAATATTTTCAAACATTGCTTAAGGAAATCTTGCAAGAAGAGCAGGTTGATTCTGCAGCCAGAATGAGCTTAATACTATGTATTTTTCTGAAAGTCAGGTATGCATCTTAAATTCATCTTTGAGAATTTGATGTCTTGTATTGATTTTGTATCTTTGAATTGACTATGTAATCGGCATAATGCATATTTACCTGACTGATAATAAAATGTTTAATTGGATTTTATTCTGTCCTGCTCTGAAATGATTTCCTCAAGTAGATTAAGTGAAGGCATATGTTTTTGAAAATCTGTGTCTTAAGTGCATACTGGATCTCAGGTTAGATGAAGCAGGGAGCAAGTTGCATTAACTGTGAGGGCTAGTCATAATACTGATCATAACTTGTGCACAATTCATCCAGCATCTGACTCATATTCAAAATCTCAACCATTTTTTAAAAGCTATGGTTTTCACTAACTTCAAAATCAATATTTTGATCGCATCCATCTTATTCGCCACGTCCACCATCAAATGACAGTGACATTAGTATTTCATTGCATACAGTAATTGCTCTGCAATAAAGGCATTCAAACCAGTTCAATTTTTGCTGATAATATTCTTTTATGCAAATTGATTGTTTGTGTGTTTCTAATTAGTATTTTTCTGACATTCAATTATTTTATTAAACTCTTTACTTTATATTTACTTGTTCATTAGGAATCTATGTCACATAGAGTGCCTCACGTTGGCTATTTTACAAACTCGCCGGACTAAACATTAGCCGGGCTAAACATTATATTCTAACATTTATATTAGAATATATATATATATAAATACTATTTAATAGGTCATCCATGCTTACCATTCTGTAAATAGTAGTTCTGTTTAGCCCCTACAGTTACCAACCCATTACTGACTAACCAAGCAGTTAGTCAGAAATTTATAATCTCACCTGATGTGCTCCATGCTCCATCTCACCTGAGATCTAGCATGCACTGATCCCTGAACACAGATTTGCAGAAACATATGCCTTCACTTAATCTACTTGAGAAAATCATTTCAGAGTAGGTCAGAATAAAATCAAATGGCATTTATTAAATGCTTTATTATCAGTCAGTCAAATATTTTATTATGTCAATTACATAGCCAATTCAAAGATCAATCAATACAATACATTGAATTCTCAAAGATGCATGCCTGACTTGAAGCGTGTGGGCTCATTCTGATCTTCTTGCGTGATTTCCTTAAGTACTCATCCCAAGACCAAAATCCCCCGAAATGGAGACAGGAACTAGCAATTGGAATTTGTGTTGATCGAATTAACACTTTTTGGAACAAAGGTAATTTGCATTAAAAAAGTTCTGGGAAATGACACAGTGAACAAAATATCTCTAAACTCTTAGAATCTGTATTATATTTTGGTTTACTTGCTCTTGCTCAAACAGAGACCATTCAAATAATACCAATGACTGTACACATTACTTACATTCATGTAGCCCATGACTGGATTATTGTATTGCTTTCTTGGTGGACCTTCTGCATGCACTATCAAGCCTATGCAACTGATCCAGAATACAGCAGTCAGAGTTGTCTTCAATGAGCTGAAGAAAGACGTCACACCTCTTATCATCAGCTTGCACTGGTTGTCTATATCCGCCTGCATCAAATTCAAGGTAGCCTACTGATGCTTGTCTACAAAGCAAACACTGGTGCTGCCCCAATATACCTAAACTCAGTAGTTCACACCTACGAGCCCTCCAGAAGGTTGTGTTCTGCAAGTGATCAATGCCTCGTAGTGCCATCCCAAAGAGGCTATTTTAACTATATAAGCATTGTCAGATACTAAAAATAGAAAATAAGAGTGGACACAAACAACTTCCTTGTGAGACATCACAAACATGTGCTATTCGATACACCAGATGGTTCAAATATATCCTCTTTTGGAACTTTCATCTCTTTATATGGTGAGCTGTTTGCGTGTGTTTATCTATTAGCCGGAGTCTGCAGTGCCAAAGTGCTCATTTGATATGTGACCTGTCACTAAAGAGTCAGGATATTTATCATCTGCTGAATTGCCTTTGTGTGGTGCTGCAAAATGGCAGCAATACATTCTCAAATGAAACCGCTTGAAGGTTAATGAGTGGCAATTGCCCAGTGAGGACTAAATCTATTAGCGTTTCATAGAGGAAATCAATCAACATGACCAACTCTCACTGATTTGTCATTTTGAAACATTGCCTGTTTGAATTGAACAGCACATTCTGTTACATGGGATCATCTGTGATGGTTTGATTTGCTCTTCATTAAGGTGATTAATGCTCTTTATTCTGATTCTGGATCAGTAAACAAGCTCTTTCATCCCGTGGTGCTGTGCTGTATTAGGTCACCCCAGACAGTGATAATGACTCCAGATGATTACAGTCCAGAACTTCAGCTCCTCGCTTGACGTCTGTCAAAGGAAGACAATGAAGTCTACAAGCAGATTAACCTCACTGACGGACCTTCTACCTCCATCACTGGCAAGTATCCAAAGTGTTTATTTAATTCACCACCCCTCCCCCTCCATCCATTCGCTCTGGACGCAAAACCTCAGTTAATGGAGCGAAACAACCTCCACATCCGAGATGGCACAACCTGGGTAAAACATCCCACCCTTAATGAAAACAGAATGTGTCAGAGGAACTTTGTGAACACATTCAGTCTATCCGCTTCAGTTCAAACCACTGAGCCCTCACTCACAAACAGAGAAAATGTGGCGGGAGAGTTGAGGGATGGCAGAGGAGGGAGATTCTGCAGATTGTGTGATGATGAAGAGCTCTGTGCCGGGTTCTCATTTGCTGGAAATCTCCTGTTATCATATGTGCTCAGACTGCGCCTCCCTCTCAGTCTTATACACTGCGTGTATTATTGATTGATGCGCTGTGTAGCCGGGGTTTCATTTGCCCCGTGGGCTCTTGAGAGTATGTACGTCCAGACGTACACTCAATCAACGACTCGAAGCACAGATGGATCCTGCCTTACAAGATTCCCTCTTTCTGTTTTTTGCTTGTCTTATCTGTCTTTTTTAGAAGGAAATTGCTTCATAAATTATTATATATATATACAGTTCTTGTTTTCCAAATGTGACTGATTGCTGAGCATCCTTTTACAGTATAGAAGAAAAAGTATCTGTTTTGAAAACTGAACCTGTGACAGTTTTTAGCTCTGTTCCAAAACCTTTTTAGTTGCCTATATAGTTGAAAAAGTTTGGGTCAGTAATACTTTTATTATGCAAGAATGTTAAAAAAAAATACCATTTAACTTTCTATTCACCAAAGAATCCTGGAAGAAAAGTGTTATAAAAACGTAGACACTAAACATTTAGGAATTCATTGTTTTTAAAATATATCAAAACAGAAAATATTTGGTCAAATTTATCTGCTCTTAAATTATGTTCTCAAATCATTCACATAAAAACACTATTTATGGATCTTTTTTCTGATCTTTTTACTTGTAAGCCTGAAATACATTTTTTAAATCTTACTTTTTTTCACAACATTCATAGAACGTAGAATGTTTTCTAAATTATAAAACGTTTTAAAATTATAATTTTTAAAACTTGAGATTTTAAATGTTTTTATACATAATTTGACTGAAATGTTTGCAGAACATTTTTGGAACATTTTTGTTAGCTGGATTTTTCCAAAACATTTAACCAAAATAAATCAACCTCTATGCACAACTGAACACAAAATGTATTTTTTGTTTCGATTCTAGCATTTGTCTTATGCTCAACTAAAGACACAATGCTCTAATAGGTCATAAAATACATAGTACACACTAATACTGAGTAAATTTATTTTAATTACATCAAAATATTAGTTTGATGCTAATGTCAAAAGGGCACGTATTTCTCTGTGAAGGATGTAAAAAAAAAAGCTCTCTGATTTGGCCAACACAGAAGAACCCTTCATGTTTTTGATGTCTTAAAATGTTGTCTTCGTAGGCAACTCTGTATAGGTTTTGGAACATGGCATGCAGTTGTGAGGTTTGTGCCTAAGAAAATAACACAGAGATTCATGCCTTTTCGTAGCAGTAAACTGCATCCATCTTTGATTGATGACAGCTTTCAGATGCGATGGGCTTGTTTTTTTATCACGCTGGCGCAAAATGACCGGGGACAGACACAGGCAGAAGAACCACTTCAGTGGCTAATGAGAGGCATTATTCAAACTCCTGCTCTGGTGTCAACATCGCATGTCCTGCATCTCTCACTGCTGCTGCATTAGTACAGACAAGCAGCCCAGTGACTGTGACAATTAAACCTATCCCTCCATGCTTCATTTTTACTGGTAAAAAAAGGCATAAACCTAAATAACATGGCTAAATTGAACGCAAAGCAGCACCAGCTGTCATGTAGGCATGCCGTCGTGTCTTTTGATCAGCTTTCTTTACTGATAATAATGGGACGCTTAGTAAGACAGGTAACTCTGCTGTGGAAACCGCTGTCGAACTTTACATCTTTTAGCTTTGTGTTCAGGCTGCCTCCGTCACAAGCCATTGGCACTGGCTGTGTAAGTGTTCTCGGACCATCAGACCAGAACGGCTCGAGGTAACGGCAACATGTTCTTGTCTCAACTTTTTGATGGAGTCTCCCTTTTGTGTGTTTATCACTGAGGGAGGATGCACCTGGGGCAGCTGTGGAAAGAGACAGGCCACCACACATGACAGGAGAGAGAGACGGAGAAGGAACGAGCGGAGAGAGCGCACCGAGGAGGAGAGAGGTGCCCGTGGTGTTGGAGGGAGCTCATCAGACAGAGCCCTTCTCCATCTGTCACAAATCATTTCTGCTCGGGAAGTAAGGAAAGGCAAAATGTCAAAATATTTGAATACATTCCATGGGAGTGTGTCACGCTTGCAGAGGGAGATGCTTGGCAGCAGTGGGGTGGAAAGGGAAAGGCTTGTGCAGTGGATGAATTGGGATTTTATAGTTTTGCAAGAACAGTCATATGTGTATATATATATATATATATATATATATATATATATATATATATATATATATATATATATATATATATATATATATATAAAATTACTTTTAAATACCATGAGTATTTAGGGGTTGCAATGGTGCAAGGGGCTGATAGTAATTATTTTTAATAGTATAACACCTGGAGTCTTCATTCTACAATAATGTAGTTTTCATAGAAGTAACTATGTTAAAAGTGTTCATTAATTAAAATATAGCGACTTGTACATTTACCCAAGAGGTGCTGATTTTTATACAAAGAATATTAAGTGTATTTGATGAGAGTCAGTAAGATTTTTTTAATTAATATTTTTATGCCAAAAATATTCTGTTTCAGAAAAACGTGATTCTTTTCAAAGATGGGTTAGAGGATGCAGAAAAACTACTTCACACTTTACATAAAAATATTAAAGAAATAGTTTGCCCAAAAATGACTGATTAAACAATTATTTACTCACCCTCGAGTGGTTCCAAGTCTGTATGAATTCCTTTGTTCTGCCAAACACAAAACCCCAAAATAGCCTGGTTACAAACTTTCTTCAAAATCTTTTATGTTTGGCAGAACAAGAAATTAATTGAGATTTGGAACTACTTGAGTGTGAGTAAATGGTAACAGATTTTTCATTTTTGGGGGAACTATTCCTATACTTGTTTTTGACGTTTTAGATAAAATAAGATTTTTTTCTTAAGCATCAAAACTGAATTTCTGAATAATCATGAATAATCTGAAGACTGAAGTAATGGTTGCTAAAAAATCAGCCTTGATAAGCATAAGAGTCTTCATAAGAAATCTTGCCAACCTTAAACGTTTGAATGGTAGTGTTTTAATGTCAATGAAACAGCAGTCTTCTTTCTTATTTTCTTATTTTAAGTGTGATTAAGTAAAATCATCTGATACTGATTTGAAAGATAAGATTTTAATTTGTATCTTGGCTTTCTTTTCTTTTCCTCTTTTGGTAACACTTTAGAATAGATAACACTTGTCAACTGTTAATTATGTATGACTTTTCCCTCAATAAACTCCTAATTTGCTGCTTATTAATAAATAGTAAGGTGGTTGTTAAATTTAGGTATTGGATTAGGGATGTAGAATAAGGCTACGTAGAATAATGTATCACTTATTTAGCACTAATAAATGGCTAATATTCTAGTAATATGCATGCTAAAAGGCAACTAATGGGTGTAACCGTAAAAATAAAGCGTTAAGCATTTTTTTGGGTTAATTTTCTCTCTGAGAAAGCATGTGTCTATTATTTCTACCAATTGTATATTTGTATCTCCTAGATTGTTCTTTTTGAAAATTGTAAGTTTTAAAGCTTTTCTCAAGAGAGGGAGTTCGAGTTCGTATTGACTGAGGAAGATCGAGGCAGGTGTGAAGGACGCAGGGATTTGATCTCTGTACCTTTGAGGAATAGTGAGATAAGTGCTCTCAGAAAAGGTTTTGCGTGCCAAGACTGCAGAATGAAATGCTATTCAGTGTCTAGGTAGCCTGTCCACTGTTTATTCACATATTCTTTGCCTTACAGAAAACATGTTTTTATATCCTTGTTTATTTTTGACAATAGATCGTAAAATAATATCTAAAATGCCGATCAGTTCCCTTACTATATACGGTGAAAAACATCACCTTATATATTTGCATTTATCAGTCTGGACTCATTCTGACTATACACACTTTATATGAAGCATACATACACATACTTTATATGAAGTTAAAGATATCATTGGTCATTTCTCATCATTGCTCTTCTGAAGTTTGAAGCTTGTGTCAATCTATGTCATTAGATCAGTGCACCTCTTGTTTTTGGGCCACTAAAACACTGTGATTAATTATTTCTCTCTAATCAGAATCACAATGGAATAAAACAATGTTTGTCTGTTTACAATTCTCCCAGGCTGAGCCTGAAATTTGCATGCATTTGATGGCGAAAAAAGGAATCTCTTATCCGGGGGAAGATCAAGGTTATGACTTCCTCAAAGCAGAGTTCCTGAAACCAATTAAACTCAGTGCAGTGAAGTTCAGCTGGAGGACACAGCCCTGTAACAATAGGAGAACGTGATGACAGCCAACACCACTATCTCCCTGCATTTCCACCCGTGCTAATTATATTTGCAGATTCTGTCATTTAGACAAAAGGCGAATAACTTTGGTAATCATCGTGAAACATTTAAATCACTCCCTGGCCGGTACAAATAGTCGACCTTTCTAAATGAAGTCAATTGCAAGATATGTGGGGGTAATCAAATATCATTTCGATAAGCTGGAAATGGATATTAAATGTGAATAATTATGAGCCGTGTTTATGGTTACAATTAGCGGCAGGTATGATCTTCATGTAAAAGCGGTGGATATGCCTTTTGAATGCCACTAGGGATTTGAAAAGAACCAAAACAAAACAGGTGTGTATCATTTTGGCTGAGAGGGATCAAAAACGGAAAGTGTTAAAAATGAATAATTCACGTGCGCTCTCATGTTCTGAAGTTAAAATGTTCGTATTCACACGCGTGTGAGCGGTGCGTGTTAGTTTAACTCAAAGGAAAGCCATTGCGCTACGTTGAGTCATACCCAGTTTTGAGGCACTGGATTTACAAAAGCCCTTTATTTCAAGTGTTTCGCCGTCCATTGTTAACGATCAAAGCCATTCTAATTCAGATAATGTTGTTATAGCCACAGGTTCCTCCCCCTACTCTTGCTCCTGTTCAAAAGACTATCATGCCAAAGAGAGCCGGACTAACTGCTTTTGATTTGAATGTGAAGTGTCATTCAGTTGCGCGGCTGCCGAGCGATTTGCCATGGTGATAGGCCCGCGTCTGAGAACACCTGGCAAGGTGGCAAATGTATTCTAATCTATGTGAATTGTAATGCTCTCACCTGGAGCCAGTGTGTGTGTGTGTGTGTGCGTCTGTGCAAACACAAGTGTGTTTGAAAGTAATCAGGTATCATTACTAAACACAAACTTGAGGGGATGAATCCGAGCGACATGCACAAAGCTGATATAAGTAGATTTTGGCTTTTGCGTCTTAAGTAAAAAATGTTTAAAAGAAATGATAATGGATCAGCATTGACTTTGCAACCTTTAGTAAGCCAGCCAATTCAGTTTAGGTTATACAGCCACGCATGTTTTAATGTTTTAAGACTCAAGCGGATGTTACATTATCAGAATGGCTTGAGTGGAAACTGTAATATTTTTAGCGGGTTTCAATTTCGATTGCTTCAATCCTGAAAATCGCCGCTGCTGTTAAGTGAATGTGGAATGAGAGGATGAGAAGAGAAAATCCACAGCCTAGGCTGAAAATTGCAGCATTAAATAGCTAAAAGCTGTAAATGCTGAGAGTGATTTATATTTTAACTTTAGCTTTAATGGTATGTGCAATGACATTCAGCGAACAGGTCTGTTATAGAAAACTATATTAACAGGCTGTCTGGGATACTTAATTCTGATTGGTCCGTAATGGCGTTGCGTGGAAGTATAGTGATTCAACAACAAGTTTATAAAAACCTAATCAAAAACTCATTTGCGTGTGTATTTTATTTGCTAACTAGTCATGTAATAAGGGAGATGTAGTGTACAGTCAGATTTTTTCTTTTTCTTTCTCGTTTTAATAAACTTGGCAGGATTTCATATAGTTTGTTTAATTTTATTTATTTTTATGTAAAAATAAGGCTGTGACAATTACAGTTATTTTTCAAGCCATTATCCATTATTAAAAATGACTTAATATTGCAAAACGTACATTACCGTGAAAACTGGACACCTAATGTTCAAACAGCATTGTATCTCTGGAAGATCCATAGAGGGAGCTCGGTTTGTTTTCCTCCTCCTTCCCTTTTTTTGTCTGGTAAGCTCTGGCCAAGTGGTCTTTGATCGGCAGAGAGAGGATAATGTCATAGCAAGTCTTATTTATGACAGCTGATGGAAGGATAGCTGAATTTTTGTTGATGCTGTTGTCTTGTTCCTCTGTGGCTGTGAAGAGAAGGATTAAATGGACTGAGGTTTGTTTTTGGTTTTCCCTTGAGGATCCTCAGACTCCTCTCTCTCTCTCTCTCTCTCTCTCTCTGCGTTTCCCCTCCCTGCTGCCTTTCCTTCAAGGAATATGGCCAGATTCATTATTTAGCTGTGCTCTTTTTGACAGCTGGGTCGGAGGGAGAATAGGGCTTTGGAGAGAGTGTGTGTGTGTGTGTGTGTGTGTGTGTTTGCACGTGGGTATGGAACAGCAGGCTGGAACTGAGGCCTGACAGAAGACAGGAGGCCTGTCGGTGATGCCTGCAGGAGCTGACAGCTGATCACACTGTCAGTCAAGGGAGCTGTCCACGCTGGAGGCTAACAAACTCAACACCGTCAACCTTCTCTTTGTCGTTCAGACCGTTCCTCCTGTCAATCCTTCCACGGTTTCTCCCCATTTTTTCTTTCTAAATGATCCACCGTTTCTCTGTATCTTCCAAGTGATCGTTTTCCCATCAAAGGCAAATGCATACAACTCCTCCTCTCATCGAATCATCAGCATGCTCTTCTATCTTCTCATCATCCATTTGTTTTGTGTATTTGGAACCAAAAGCACTGTGTATTGCCAGGTGAAAAAAAGATATCACAATGCTTTCCCATTTAAATGATTACATTAAAAATGTTAACTTCTTATTATGTTGTGTTTAAATATGCAAATTAAAGTCAAATTTATAATTCTTGAACCATTCCCATATGTATATGTATTATACATATACCAGTATTCAGTTTCCACATATTAAATATATTGTCATATGAACAAAAAGGTTTATGAAACCTATTAGAAACTTAAACAATTTCATATTCATGTTTACAATACATTTTTGGACAAGTTTTTTACAGAAGGGATATATGCCTAGTTCTTGCAAGAAACTAGATGGCACATGTTGATGGGTTAAAATTAACAGATGATCAGAGTTAAACAACTTTGAACAAGGTGATTGGTTCATGTTGTATTTGCAGCCATTGAGCTTGCTGCTAAACATTTAAAGCACTGGTTAACCTTTTAACCCTTTACTTCCCCCAGCTCCACCTGTATAGATGGAGGTATACATTCTATGATACGCTGTCATATCCATTACCATGCTAAGATCTTCATAGAAAAAGATTTTATATATATATATATATATATATATATATATATATATATATATATATATATATATATATATATATATATAAAGAAGAAAAGAGATAAAGCACAATATAGCGAATATGGAGGTTTCCTTTCCACTTTCTGAAACTACACTTTAAATCTCAAAATCTCAAAATGAACCAGTGAATGAAAAAACAAAGTCTTTGCTTTAATGTCTTGCCTTAAAATGTCATCAGTCCATTTACAATAGAGGCTGTCAAGGTTTTTCCAGTTTTTTCGTTTTAGTCATAAATTTTAGGCAGACCCTTAAAAACTGATATGGCAATTATGAAAATCAGTCATTCATAATGCACAAAAAATGTCTTTTTAGGTTAAAATAAAGCAGCAATTGAAGAAAAACCTGTTATTCAAAATCAATTGTCTTCTTTATCCGCCTTCAGCTCCACTCCTAATGAGAGTTTGGCCTGTGATTGCCTAGTGACGCTTCCATAGAGACTCAGTGCTCTTTGTGGTGACAATGGGGCTTCAATTCACCCATGAGACAAACTGACTGGACAAGTCATTCATCGATGCAAATGCCAGCCAAGACGTGGTCATATGCATCTGTTTCCCTCTGTGAGCCCACCACTTGTCCATGATGGACAGCCAGCGGCGCGTATTCTTTGGAGCCAAGCCTGCACGACGCTTTCTATCCACCAGAGAGGCCAGCAGGACAGGTCATGAGGGAATGTGGCCATTTACGATGAAATAAATGTCACAATCGCCACATTCTCCATCAATTCTAACAGACAAATGTATTATTCAGAACATCAAAACAATGTCTTTCTTCCAGAGTACAAAGCATTCGTTCTTCTCAATGCCTTTAACGTAAGAAAAAGAATGAGCAACAGAGTGAGAGGAAAAGTGGGAAATTATTGTGACCAAAAATGTCCTTTTTATATGTATTGTATTATGTGTTTTATATGCATTATATTAAATACACACACACACACACACACACACACACACACACACATATATATATATTTGTAATATATAATTGTTTTGCAAATATTGCATCTTTGGTCATTAGTAATTTTCAGATCAATGTGTTGAATAACAATAAACTATAAGTGCCACTTTTTTATTTCCAGTCATTAGTCTGTGGATAATTTATGCACAGACATGATTAGGCATCATAATTTGTGTGGGTTTTTTTGGGGTTATAAGTCACTTTGGATAACAGCATCTGCTAAATGGATAAATGTACGTCATCACCATTTTTTTTTTTTTTTTTTTTGTTGGTAATATAGCTTAATTTTGACGAGCCAAACTAATCAAAACAATATACTTTAGAGTCAGTTCTAAAGAACTAATTAGGGTTTCTCTAACTTTTTACAATAATCATTATTCAAATGCCAAACTAATTGATTTTGTGTCAGACCATAGTACATTAACAAGGGAATTAATAGAACCAAACGACAGCATTTATTACAAAAAGGAAATTGCAAAACTAACATAAGCTTGTTTTTAATAATCACTTTCAGTAATAAACAGAAATGGGACCAAAATGGAACCAAAACCAAGATTAATATTAGTCTGATTATCCAAACATGATACATATACAGTTTTAACTGAATGTTTTCTGTCTCATCTTTTTTTTAATACATTTTTATTCCATTCTTTTATTTTTTATCATTTTTATTATATCTGCTACTTAAAGGTTTAGAATACTAGCTAGCCTAGTATTGTCACACTGTAATGTCTAAACTCTATGGCATTTATATTTAGCAAAAAGATCATTTACAATATTTATTTAGAATAGGACTTTTTTATGGAGGTGTGAACAGAGAAAACATTCTGAATCTGAACTCTTTCTGTAGCTATTGTTTTTATAGGCTATTTAAGAAAAACAATTTGGTCTGTAGCCTACATGTTAAAATCGTGTCTAAACAATGTATCGTTAATAACTGTTGTTCTTCAAAAGCTGAAACAGATTAATTATTACAATCACAAAGTGCTGTTGTCGGGCTTCGGAAAGAGTTTCCTTAATTCAATAATGCGGGATGACGTGTGGCAGAACTCCACTTCCCACAATGCATTGTGCAGAGGTGAAGCGGATGTTTATATTCCGCACCAACAGTGAAGAATGGGCGAGCAATGACAGCAGAAGTGAGAGATGGATCGAGAACACAGAACACACTCAGCACAACACTCCAACACACCATTGCATCGTCTGTAAGTTGTCATTGTTTTTAAGCCCGTCAGTGCGTTGTGGCATGACAGCCTGCGTTTTAGGCGGTTCATAACCCAGCCTAAGGAACTATAGCTCAGCTCGCTAACGGTTCCTCTTTTCTGGTTACATTTATAAATGTTTCGATCACTCAGAAAGCCACATATGGCTAAAATTAGTCGATATGCTGGTGATAGAGCTAGCAGCCATCAGCAACAGCTTTCAATTGAACATTAAAGGGATAGTTCACTCGAAAACAACAGAAAATTCTGCCATTTTCTATCTTTTGTGTTTATTACAAGAAAGTCATATAGGTTTCAAACAAATGTGTATTTATTGTAATTCTGATCTATAACTAAATAAAGGTTTTTGGGTGAACTGGCTCTTTAACTTGCTATGTTTGGTCATATGAATGGCTTTAACTTTTTATGATGTTGGTTTGTTGTTGTATAAAACCACTAGAATATTTTGTGGAAGTAAAAGACGTACATCTAATCTGAAATTTAAAAAAAAAAAAAAAACTGACAGAAGATTTTATTTTATATGAATCTCTCTCCACTGTAAGACCTTTGATAGGTAGTTTGCTTTGTTAGACTTTATGGTTTATGCCAGTAATTAGATTGTTCAGGGAAGTTATGCAATACAGTTTGTGATATATATTTTACACATTAGAACATGCAGTTTGCCTCTTCACTTGCATTTAATGAACATTCTTGATGAGTTAAAGTATCAATAGGCGAGCGTTTTTTAGTTTCACTTTTACTTTCGAGATTCCAAAACCCATGTACTCAGGATCCACAAATCATTCGCCATCATCCTCGGTCATGTGTTCTTACTAGTTTATATTGTAAGTGACAATTTATCTACTGTAATGCAACAGGCAACCGTTAGCAATCATTATTTGGGTGACACTTTATTTTATGATTACATTTATTAGTTGCTTATTAGCATGCATATTACAAGAATATTACCTTGTGCTTATTGAGCACATATTAATGCCTTACTCTGCATGACCTTATACTACATCCTTAATCCTACCCAATACCTAAGCTTAACAACCTACCTTACTAACTATCAGTAAGCAGCAAATGAAGAATTTACTGAGGAAAAAGTTGTAGTTAATAGTTAACAAGTGTTACCTATTCTAAATTGTCCATTGCGATGATTCACTGTAATTAAACATTTCAGCAGTTTTGTAGACATTGCCCAACCCTACAAACCAAGCCGTAGAGGAGTTAGTGCTCTATTAGAGTTTTTATATATGCTAAATTAGCTTTATTTTGTATTTTGCCTTTACCGTTTTCATTTTGAATTTTATTTATTTACATATTTTAATATTATGTTCAGGTAGTAATGCTTGCGGTTCAGTAAGAACTTTTAATTTATCATTTTCATTTAGTTTAGGTATAGTATGTATATCAAATTTAATTTCCGCTTTATTTGAATCAACATAAAAAACGTGTTTTTGTAGTTTTAGTTAACAATAATAACCTGGCCGTCAGTGCGTTTATTTGTATTTGTTTTTCCTGAGTGTTTACCTATATTTAAGCCAAAATCCTTTTTAGCATTTAAAACATAGAAGATGTGTATATTGTACATAACTCCGTTCTTATGTAAATTGTCTTGAGTGGTTTTCTGAATAATTTGAATGAATTTAACAAATGAACTTAACTTTCCCAAAAATGTACTGATCTTCCATTATATTTTAGGGTTCTCACAACCTTTTGTGTGATTTTGTTTGTGTGTGTGTTTATGTGTGTCTCTCTATAACCCACAGGTCATGCATGCAGCTTGGCCTATAGCCTGTACTGTCTAGATCCTATCGCGCTACAGCGCAAGGAAGAGAAAAGGGCTGTGCTTCCTGAATCAAACCCAGTCCTGCTGCTCCATGTTTCCTATGCTAACCCTTTTGAGCATGTTTTACTATATCTGTCTGCGGCGGCGCTCCAGGAGCGGGACACGGAGCGAGGCGTTGGGTAGCCGGCGGGCAGTGGAGCTGGGCCAGCGTTCTGCGCTGCCTGTCACCGTTGAGGTCGAGCAGTATGGCAAAGAGGTCCTGGACTTCAGTTCTCACTACGGCAGCGAGAACAGCATGTCCTATACCATGTGGAATCTAGCGGGCGTACCTAACGTCTATCCCAGCTCAGGAGACTTCACCCAGACCGCTGTGTTCCGGACTTATGGAAGCTGGTGGGAGCAGTGCATCAGCTCCTGTCAACGGTTCCGTCGTACGCCGCCTAGTTTCCACAGCCAGGACTACCTGGAACTGGCCTTCGAGGAGCCCGTCTATCCCACAGCCGTGGAGGTGCTGGAGACCTACCACCCCGGGGCCATTGTCAAGATCCTAGCGTGCTCGCTCAACCCTTTCTCCCAGAACCCTCCTGCTGATGTGAGGTAAAATGTTAGTTGTGACTGCATATGCAGTCAAAAGATTATAGTTTCTAATCCCACAAAATGTGATCCATGGCATTTAGCTCCAGGGTGCCCTGTCAGTTACTTTAAGCTGGAGAATTAAACTTTTACATGTTTTTATATATTTTTTTATTATTTGGCTGTATAATACATTTATTAATCATTATTACTCTAAAAATTTACTTTATCCTAAATGAACCGTCCCACTCCAGTAAAGTTTATTTAGATATATTTCTTATTTTAATAAAATCCAATGAAATTAAATTCTTTAACTAATCAATTTAACAACTAATATAAAATGTTAATATATATATATATATATATATAATATGGCTAGTTGACATATCAGTGTGTCCTATGGTGTGACAGCAAAAATTAAAATACATATAATAATCTCTTAAATGATTAATCACAAATAAAATAAATGTTTTTATTACATAATATATGTACAGTATGTGTCCTGTGTATATTTATTATGTCTATATAAATACACACGCATACAGTATATATTTAAAAGTATTTACATGCATATACATTTATACATTTATATATTTATATTCTTATATTTTATATATAAATATATAAACATAATTTTTTTCTTAAATATGTACATGTATGCATATATATGCATGCTTAATAAATATACACAATATACACATATTATGTACACAAAAACACGATCAATTGTTTGACAGCACTTTATTTTTGTTTTAGATCTTCTGTAAACATTTGTGTATGTATAGACAATATAATATATTGCAAGGGTCAAAATTATACATTTTTCCGACAAAAATCATTAGTATATTATGTAAAGACCATGAAGATATTTTGTGAATTTCCTACCACAAATACTTTCCTACATTGCTAAGATCTTCATTTGGACAACTTTTCTCTCAGGCAATTTTCTCAGTATTTTCTAATTCCATATTCAATTACAGTAAAATATAAAATTTGTTACTAAAATAATGTTAATTAATTGTTTATTTAATCAAATTTACTCTATAAATAATTTTACCAAACAGTTTAAACTAAAGTCGTAGTCATGGCCAGTTACATACACTTTCAGCATATTTTAGATTGCCATCATGAACTGCACCAAACTGACAAAATTTCAGATTTCAATATGTATTCCCATATTTAGTAAAGAATTGTAACCAAATTTTCAGAGTTCGATTACATTGTTAGTGTTTTGATTTGCGGTCGTGTTATCTTTTTTGCAGGTGGGAGGTTCTGTGGGCGGCAAGCCCAACAAAGCTCTGACCCCTCAGGCTCGACAGTTCTCCCCCAGCATCAAGCAGATCAATTTTGCAACCAACCTGTTGCGTCTGGAAGTGAACAGCTCCGTTTTGGAATACTACACGGAGCTGGATGCTGTGATCCTGCGAGGCGTTCGGGAAAGACCTATTCTGGCCCTCTATAAGATCCCTGTCATCGACATCAATGATCTGAGTGACAGTGAAGAGGAGATCAGTGATGCAGGAGGCCTCTGCTGCAGGTCGGCTGGAGAAAACCGGCACAACTTGGGGAACGGCTACTTTGATAGGCTCCCTTATGAGGTTAGCTTTGGAAACTCTCAGTGCTAATAATGGCTGTGAGTTTTGGAATGTTTAGGTATGGGTAGTTTGTGCTATCAGTGTGTTTAATAAATATAGTATCTAGCGCCAAGCAACAGAGATTGTTTTCAAGAACTGTGGATAACAACATTTTGGACCACAGAGTGTTGAAATCTTCTGCGTACCAGACACATATTGAAAAGAAATAGTTGAGATGTGGTCTAGTTCCTCAAGCCCTGACTTGTATGGTTGCAGTAGGTCATTTTCACATAATTAGAGATCTTTTATTGTAATTTAAAAATACCTTTTCCATTCGTAATCCCTTATTACCTCCACGCAGCTCAGATCTCCCGTCCAAACCACTGCCAACCTCACAGTCTCGTTACATTGAAAACGAAATATAATCTGGCCATTATGTGCTAACTGATATCCACCATCACACTCGTACTATTGTTCACTTTCCCAACAGCGCACGTAACGAAAACATAATCAGTTCCTCCGCAAAACGTCTTGAGAGCCATTTTGGTATCTCTGTCCTGGCAAGAAACTATTCTGATGCGCAAGAAGAGCATTTTAGCATGCTGCGTTTTGGCCTGTAAGACACTGTTTGTTTGTGTCACTGTAGCTAATCCAACTGATCGTGAGTCACCTGCCCGTTCCGGACCTGTGCCGATTGGCTCAGAGCTGCAAGCTTTTTCACAAACACTGCTGCGACCCGCTGCAGTACATTCAGCTCAGCCTGCAGCCGTACTGGGCCCGTCTCACAGACGCCTCTCTGAGCCACCTGCAAAGCCGCTGCACCCTCCTGCAGAGACTGAACATGTCCTGGACGGGCAACCGTGGAGCCGTGACGGCCACTGGATTCTGCAGGTAATGGCAAGAGTCTCTGATCCAGATATTTCAAATATTTGATCTACCAAATGTAATGGTAATAGTTGCTCCATCTCTGTCTTTTTTCCTCAAGCTTTATGAAGGCCTGTGGGGTGAGTCTGGTGTGTTTGGAGCTGTCGTGCTGCCATTTCCTGACTGAAGCGTGTTTAGAAGTGATCGCCCAGACGTGTCCGTGCCTCCAGGAGCTCAATTTGGCTTCCTGTGACCGTCTGCAACCTCAGGCCTTCAATCACATCGCCAAACTCACTAATCTACGCAGACTCGTGCTGTACCGCACCAAAGTTGAGGTTAGAGCAAGACTGAGAACATGCCTAATTTTCTCGAATAAAACCGTCTGGGGTGCACTTAATTATACGAAGCTAATTTTATGTATTTTTAATTTGTAATTTAATTTAATTTGAACTTGGAAATTTTCCATTTTTCCATTTTAAAGTAGTTTTTAAAGTTTCAATAATCTGTGATGCAAAGTCTTTCAAATATGTGACAAATTAAAATTTTGCTGTAAAGCAGCATATATAGCAGCAGTTATTAAGTTCAGCAATAGGCCTTAGTCAGGTTGGATGGCATAAATTATTGCATATGAAAATAAGGCTGTGAGGAGTAGACTTTGTATGCGTTGTGTAAAGCTCCAAGATCCTTTATTTTCACAACTTGCATCTTTCAAAACTGTTTTGTGGAGGTTTTGTCTACTTAAATATTTTATTTTTTTTTTGGAAAGAAGTTTAATCAACTAAACAATTAATGTTGTCAGTTGTACAGTTCATACACTGTACACCTGTCCCTCACAGTCTCGTTTTCATTCCCATCACAATTAAATATAGTGCTACTGTGCTGTATAGTGCTGTATTTTTTTTGCTCTCTTTGCACACAAAAAGTATTCTTGTAGCTTCGTAAAATTATGCATGGACTGTGGATGATACATGGACTACCAGTCTATGCAGGTTCAGAAAGCTCTTGGATTTGATTAAAAAGATCATAATTTGTGTTTCCGAAGATGACGTTGTAAGGTCATACGAGTTTGGGTAATTAGTAATAAATTACAGAATTTTCATATTTGGGTGAACTTTCCCATTAATGTAAATTCAGAAAAGTCTTTTTTAGCAAATCTTAGCAGCTAAGAGCTAGTCAGCCAAATCATTTGTTTTTAATTGATTGTGGGAGGGGCCATTATGAAGAACAGCCAATGGCAACCGTGCAGCAGTACAACACAGAAAAACGCAGCAGCCCTTCTCAGTTCCATTCAAATTAGTTGAGCACTGTGGTTTTGTACTTCATTGTATTACTTGTGTAATATCTGTATTTTGTGATGTTCGCTGTGTTTCCTGCATCACAGCTTTGTGACGGTATCCATGATTAAAGCAAAAGATTTGGGTGGTAATAATGAGTTTTTAACATCAAAGCTGAAATTGCTAATTACTGATCCATGAAATTTTGTGCTCTCCCAAAAGCTGTGTGCTTTATCGTGCATCACCTTTGTTTATTGTTTATACTACATCATTAAAAAAAAAAGCGAGCTATCTTGGGAGTTGAAGAAGAAAACATGATTATGCCAGCCTATTTTAAGCTGTTATAGTTACCTGTCCTTCTAATTATATAACGTCAGGCAGTGTAAGTCTAGCATACTGCCATTACCACCTTTAAGTCAGTTCTACACGCTGCTACAGGCCCAAGCGTGCCGCTTATCTAGAGCCGTCCCGTCCCTCTGTGTGTGGTTAACTGTGAATCAGCATTTGTAGTTGTATTAGTGCCTCTTCCAACAGGTATAATGTTTCTGTAGCTTTTCTGTAGTGATGGCGACTGCACGTAAACACGAACACACAGACTGTGTCTGTAGCAAACCCACCTCTCTGTCATCATCACTGTAAATGAAATGTCTTCTAGAGAACCCGATGGTGTAAAAAAACAATGGCTATATACACAAAACGAACTCAAAGCGAACTGTCAATCATGAGGTGGTTGAGTTTCATTTCACGTAACTATTTTTGAGACCGGCACGATAATGAAAACAATGGCTATATTCTCTTAGTGGTGCTCTCCTGACACTTCAGCTTTTTAAATCAAAACAAACCCTTTCTTTTTTTTTTTTTTTTTTCGTGAAACATATCACTCTGCCTATAATGTGAGTGCCAGCCATGTGTGCCAGACCGTGAGGTCATATAATAGTTTTATTTTGACACATCTATTTAGAAGAATATTGAATGGCGGAGTCAAATATGTTGTCGTCTTTGATTTGTGACGTCAAATGTGCATTTGTTTGTCTCATTTTGAGTCCGCTGCCATCTGAAAACGTTTTGTTATTCTCTCATTAGTGTTAAGTGTTAATCCTCGCTGTTTTCTCCATCTTTCTTCGCGCAGCAATCAGCCATATTGAGCATCCTCACCTTCTGCCCAGAGCTGAAGCACCTTAACGTGGGAAGCTGTGTCATGGTGAGTCCACTGGACATGAAATGGTACAGTATGTAGTTGTTTTGTGGCTAAATCTCAGTCTGCAGACTACATTCGTGTTTATTAAAAACAATGGTCAACATAAAAAAAGCCTTTTGAAATTAATGTAATGAGAATAAAGTCTATGAGTGGCTGCGGCCATGATTACATGTGCAAGGCTTCTATAGTCATTTCTGGTCTTTTATGTCGTGTTATATTGTGAAATGGTATTTGGTATCATATTCATCATATTTAGTTAAATGTTTAATGCTAAATGTTTACCTGCAACACCTACTGAATTGTACCTCACCTTACCTTAAGAAGCAAATCTATTGAGGCAAGTTATTTTTTTTCAAATAATTTTTGCCACTAAAATGCTATTGTCTCATACAGTATGCAAGATTAAGTTGAATATATGTCAAGTAGTAATAATAATAATACATTGAAAATAGTATATTTAAAAGGGACTTTTATTTTAAGTTAGGCATCCATGCATGTTTATTGGGATGTTATTGCCTTTGACCCCTGATACACAAGATTTGTTGCATCAGAGTGCAATTTTATGACGTTATACACTCAGAAAAATAAAAATTCCAAAAGAGGGTTTAGAAGAACCATTTTGGACCTTTCATTAAAATGACCTTTTTGTGTGTAAAGAACATGTTAAAAAAAATTCTATTCCATTTTCTTTTTTTAAACATTCCATACCAAAGTAATTAGAATTTGCCCTACTTTTTGTATTTTGTATGCAAATCGGTATGTTCCTTTTTAGCTACAGGAGCAATGACTTGTTTGGCTGTTTGTCTATATACGCTCATAGAATAGCTTAGAGACAGTCGGTTATCAATGAGTGCTTGACTGTAGCTACATGCTGATTTCATCACAGATTGAGGACTATGATGTGGTGGCGAGTATGCTGAGCGCACGCTGCCGTTCTCTGCGCTCCCTCGACCTGTGGCGCTGCAGGAACCTTAGCGAGCGCGGTCTGGCAGAGCTGGTTTCGGGCTGCAGGCTCCTGGAAGAGCTGGACCTGGGTTGGTGCTCCACGCTTCAGAGCAGCTCCGGCTGCTTCCAGCACTTGGCCCGCAGTTTACCCCGCCTACGCAAGCTCTTCCTCACCGCCAACCGCACCGTGTGTGACTCTGACCTGGAGGAGCTGGCCGCTAACTGCAGCGCTCTGGAGCACCTTGATATACTGGGTGAGATGAGTGTTTTCATTTAAAATGCGCTAAGATTTGAGGATTCAAACCTGCATTTCTTTTTTCCGTGAAAGCTTTATTATATTGTTTCAGTGGTTTTGTCTGCAGAATGAAAGCTAAAAGACAAAAATTCTTGAATATATGTGAAAATGTTAACGTTTTATTTTTTTTATTATTATTCTCCTATCCAAGGCTGCATTTATTTAATCACAAATACGATAATATTATTTCACAATTGTCCTGTTTTTAACATTTTAAATGTTTTCTATTTTTCTAGATTTTAACATGTCATTTAGTTCTGCAATGTGAACACATTTGTTGTGCGTAATATTTTTGTGGATTCTTCTATGAATAAAAAGTTAAAAAGAACAGCATTTATATATTGAAATGTGTGTGTATATGTATATATATATATATATATATATATATATATATATATATATATATATATATATATATATATATATATATATATATATATATATATATATATATATATATATATATATGTATATGTGTGTATATATGTATATATGTATATATATATGTATATATGTATATGTGTGTATATATGTATATGTGTGTATATATGTATATGTGTATATATATATATATATATGTATATATATATATATATATATATATATATATATGTGTATATATATATATATATATATATATGTGTGTGTGTGTGTATGTATGTATGTATGTATGTATGTATGTATGTATATATATATATATATATATATATATATATATATATATATATATATATATATATATATATATATATTTAAAAACATTAAACAGTCACTTTTGATCAGTTTAATGATGACAGAATGTTTGTTTTTCAGGCACACGGATGGTGAGCCCTGCCTCTCTGCGGAAGTTACTGCAGAGTTGTCCTCAGCTAAAGCTGTTGGACGTGTCCTTCTGCTCGCAGGTCGACTCTCGCTTCGTCCAGGAGCTCAGTGGCCTTTTCCCAAAGGTGTCCATCAAGAAGAGTTTCACTCAGTAAAACTCTGTGGGGTCCCGAGCAGGAGCAGCTTTACGGGGACGGTTTTTAAGACCCCAGGGAGAAGTGTGGCGCATGGTGCTGTGAACTTTCTGCCTTGAACTGCACGGAGCTGTGAACTGCCGGTTCGAAGATGTTATATATGTATCACTCGCTGGTCTCACTATGTATTGAATCTCACACATTTCATCAGACCTCAGTTTTTGATCTTAATCTCAGGGTTTTATTTTCGTCTTCAGAGAGAGATGTTTGTAGTATGCCATACTACGACCGAATGGTTTTGTTTTAAACGTACTTATTCAATTGTTTCAGTACCAACGTTTTATTTGCTTTGTTAAATGTTGTCAAATCGATGTTAAATATTGTGAAATAGTGTACTATGATTATTTATTGATTGATTATAAATTCAGGGCCACATTGACTTGAACTGTGGGCACAGAAATCTTTTGTGGCAATACCTTGTTTGTGTGAAACTTTGCCCATATCTTGAGTCAATCTTGTTATGCACATGTATGTACACAATAGGGCAAATACCAAAATATAAGCTTTTCTTTCACTATTGCAAAACTTGACGTTTCCTTTGACACAGGCGCATGCTAACCGGTAGATGACATATCCTTGTGCCTTAGTTTTAAAGAGAGAAGTGCTTTGTTTGTTTGCTGGTCGTCTATATTGTGCTATGCTAAATTGTGATTTGCCAAAATCACCCTAAACCAAAGGGTTTTTCTTTGTTCTTGATACACTTTTATTTTGTAAAACAAAAATGGCAATGTACTGTATCTTTTTCTTTTAAATGTGTAAAATTATTCAAGTCAAATCGAGGATTAAGGATAAATTTTTTTGTGCTTTTGGTAAAAGTTTTTTAAGTGCCACGTTAGGGTTTTTTTTTTATTTCATTTTTTTTTAAGGTTTTCAATTTGACTTACCTGTGCGGTACTAACAGTATAATAAGCACACCCTGTAAACAAACTAAACAAAAAGTTAATTCGAAACAACCTAACGCTAAATAGATTGTATTTATGTTCAATTGTACAGTAGCTGCAGTGAAATTTCTTGTCATTTTGGATATTGTGTTAAATTTGTGCTGTTTGGAAGCGAGAGGCTTTTAGCATCACATCAGATCTGAGAGCGACAGTCGAGGTCTTGGTTCAATAAAGTGAGGCTTAATATTTTGTGGTTTGTCTTTTTTGTGATACTAAGATTTTACTAGAAACGATCTTGTTGTACTAGTGCTAAATCACACAGATTATGTTCGGCATGTGGTTGATCTATATTATCTCCACCGGTGAGATTCAACAGTTTGGTCAAGCTCAAAGTCAAAAACATCCCTGGTCTTAATCCCTCCGAGTTTAACGGCATATTAATATTGCATCTGGCAGTGACAGTCTCATCGGACTAACAGTGATGTAATGAATTGTTTATGTCTACTTTAATGATGGACTGAGGAGCTCTAATGTGCCCTGAGGACCTGGAGGGATGCAGTTAATTAGATGAAACGATTTCTTGATTTCTATACAACTATTGCTAGTCAGTACACGCAGAAAACTGTCATTACATCCCTGTAAATAGATCAGCAGTACAAAGCATAATAACACTGCCTCTGCCTCTGCTTATGGACCCTGTAATTTAGATGTGGCACTGCACTCCGTCTACAATGGTTTCAGCATCAATATGCGTCTTCTCCACTTCGTGTAACTTTTGTAACAATCTAGTTTTCAGGAGTCTTACCGACGCCCCACATGCGTCTCCTGACATAAACAAAAGGAAGCCTCAAAATGCAACGCCATTTTGCAGTTAGCTTTAACCTTGCGCGTATTGTTTTCCAGAACACGAACACCATAAAAAATATTTTGCTAATATAAAGCTATCATAGAGTTTGATGCACTTTTTAAATTTCAATTTTTAAATTGGTTTTTGTTAAAGCGACATAGGCAACATAGCCTACTACAGGTGCTCGTATTTAAACATCCCTTAAAAATAATAATATAACCTGAACTCTATATTAATATGTAGCTATGATATCTCAGCAAAAAATAGTTCAGAAAAACATTAAAAGTTATAATTATAAAAAGCTGTTTGTATTTACTGCTAAAATACGTTTCCGGTGGGAAACCAGGAGCGGCTGTGATTCGTTATGATTCATAGTGTATACAATAAACTGCGCAAATGAACATGGCAGCGTGTTTAAATCCGCGAGCGCCGAAGAAGACCCCGGAACGCTGGGCTGCTGCTGCTCCGTTTAATCAGTGTTTCTTGGGTGTCCTAGAATAAGACCTCACTAGATGGCACTAGAGGATAAGAATGATCGTTTTTTTTTTTTTTTTTTTACAAAATACAGTCAATTCTTTTCTTAACGTCGTTTTCCCAAATACGGAGAAAATTGCATCACTTTGAAACTTTTTAAGCTAGTAGTTGTAATTTACGTCTGAATGGTTAAATCGCCGGGACCGAGCGTGGCCCGTTTCGGCCCCTCCGAGCAAGCACCGCGAAAAACAGCAACAAGAGCAACTCCTAAAAAACGAAATTCAGCTCGCTCTTACCAGGCTAATCGTGTCGAAACTGTAAAAGCTATCGAGGAATACAACGCGACGTTTCACATTATTGGTACGATTTATTTTACGGTTTATTGTTGTCGACGTTATATTATAATGTCAGTGAATTCAAACGGACTGATTGTAAACAAGAACGGACTAAATAAAAAAGCGCGAAATAAATTGATGCGTAAAAGAAGGCCTATATTGAGGCCCACGTTTCGATGCCACAAACTAAGCGACACCCTAAATATATATATATAAATTAAATTTAAGTCGAAGTAGTTTAAATATTCTACACACTGGCCGTATGGTTTCACATTGCATTTTCTACAAAAACCAGCGCGCTGTATTAAGCGCAAAAAAGACAGGAAAGCTTCAGCAACACATCTCAGTGACAGTGATCAGGGTATAGCTATATTCTGTTTTTATTTTAATTTTTTTTTTCCTATTTCAGAGAAAATAAACAAAACTTATCGGTTTGCATACGTCGTCTCACAAATTTCACGCTCTCGGTTTCTTTAGAGATTGCGCTGACATATCAAACCGTTTGAACGTGTAGTGCACTTTTCTTCATTCTTTTCCACGTTTAAAAATTTCGTTCAAAAAATTGACCGAGACGTCAATAAATATAAGCTTCATCCGCATATTTTTTTTTTACACCCGACGACATAAAACGTTCAGGGTTGATTCTTTGATTTAGGAAAAAAACATCATATACTACAAAATCCGATTTCTATCACAACCTCTGCGCATTTTATTATACCCACAAAATCATCCAGTTTAACGTTTGATGGAGTCTTTCTGACAGAGTAAATAAAACAACAAATAAATAGCTCCACAGTATTTGTAGAATTACATGACAGTTTGATCAATTAATCTATGTAAATGTTTCTTTTGAAAAAAAAAAAAAAAAGTAGAACGATAATAACAGACGTCCCTGGAATTTCTGTGGAATAGATTTACACCAAAATATGAATTAAAATATAAGCAAAATAATACAATAAGAAAATAATAATAATAATAATAATAATAATAATAATTTTTGATTGTTGTATTGTATTTACACATAGTGACGTATAGCAAGCCCCTGGGAGAAATCTTCCATTTTTTCCAATCTTCCAGTGTTTACATTTTCAGTAAATCATCACTGCATTGTGTCCCTATAAATGCGAACCGGAACCAACACAATGAAGAACTATAAAGCACACAAAATCAAAATGAACAAAAACAGTTAAATCCAAAGTCCAAGTATCCTTTTACTGTATAGCTCTGATGTTGGGAAAACGTGGAGAATATTTAATAATAATAATAATAATAATAATAATAGAGCCCGTGTTATAAATTGATATGCTTTATAAACGATGGAAATATAAAATACACAAAAAACGCTTTGTCATATGAAACAATGAAGAATCGTTTGACTTCAAATGAAAATATTGCAGGTCACATCACTTGCTTTCCCCATTCTCCACGATACTGTGTAAATAATCTCTATTTCAAAATAATTAAAAAAGACATTCAAATGTTTGAGATATATAATATTGAATTCGTTGGGTAGAAAATAGTGCTAACATTGTTGGAGACTGAACATTGTTTACTATACATAAACATATAGTAAAGTCAGCTCATAATTTATAAAAAAGCAGCTGAATGTGGGTTAAAAAGCAACTGACTTCCGCAAGAGATAGCAAGCAATATTCGGTTAAATGACTATAAATATAAAGGCAAAATATACCAAGACTCTAATGTTAAAGAAATAAGGCAAAAAATAAAATAAACAAAAAGCTCTAAAATCTTTTCCAAATTCAAAATGATACGAAAAAGTGCTCAAGTGAGAGAATAACGTAGCTATGTCCTTTAAAAATTATACAATATTTACAGCACTGTGTGGAGTCCTGTGAAACAATTGTATTTTATGGTAATATGACTAGATCGAAGGAAATGCCAGGTTTCTACCGCTAGCCCTTCGGTGACCTGTCTGCAGCTCGATACTGGAAGTTTCTTTTATTTCTTTTGAGTTTAGAGTCATCCGTGTTGATAAAAAAAAAGGAGAAAGACGGCAGAATCAATTGTGTGAGACTAATTTCTTGGCGCCAAGACTACAACATCTGTTTAGTCTGACCTTGCACCTCACCGTGTCTCCATGAGCAGGAGAAACGGCACATGCCCGTTATGTACGTAAAATAATAATAATAGTAATTATTATTATAATGCTGATAAGATTGTTTAAAGGCCTTTTGATCCTAAGAAAAAAATGGACGAACGCTGTGGGTGGATGCATGTCACACTGATGTTGTTTTTTCAACCGAATCGATGTTCACCCTCAGTCGCCCACAACAAAAGTAAAAATGGCGTGTATTTTGTCAAATGCTGCAGCACTAGTCACTTTTCAGGCTAATTCCGCAAAAGAAAATGCAGTGAATGCGTCTAGATGTAAACAACTGGCTATGGGACACCCATGCTCGCGTTTGAGGGACATTTCGCTCGTCTCAAAGTGTTTGATAAATAGTAGGGTTACACCTTAAAACTGCGTCTTTTCACAGTGCTGGGTATTCACAGAACAACCGTTCTCTTTGCTCGCGCGGGGAACGCACGGTCCCCTTCTGTTGCAGCAGTACGAATTTTGAGTAACATTGAAGACGGATATAATCTGCTCTCCCGCCTCAGTAGTAGTCTAAACCGCAGCTGCTTTCACTTTGGATAGCTCCAACGTGAACGTAATCATAAATGAAGACTGAGGCAGTCAGTATGATAAGATGTGTCCTTGTTTTCGTCTTGTTTTTGTCTTGTCTCACTGAACTGGCGTCTGAACCCCGTGATGCGGCGGCGTGTCTCCGTATACGTCCTCGGTACCCGGCAGAGGTCCGCCGGGAGGAGTCATCCGTTTCTCTTTCTGTCTTCTGTTACAAAACCAAACCCTCACTACCTCTTTTTCCAACTGCAGACTGTCCGCCAGCGAAGTAATTTCCGACGCGGCTGGCTTTGGGCACTTAAGGAAATGGCTCTCCAAAGCCCCTTTGACGCTTACCTCGATGGAAGTCCTCTTTTTCCGTTTCCTCCCCTGCGCAGCTATCTTGTCCAAGCTCGTGGGGCTGCCAGATGTGGAGTCCGCCTCCTCCAACCACTTGTTCAACAAAGGCTTGAGCTTGCACATGTTTTTGAAGCTGAGCTGCAGGGCCTCAAACCTGCATATCGTGGTCTGCGAAAACACATTTCCATAGAGCGTTCCCAAAGCTAGTCCGACGTCCGCCTGCGTGAAGCCCAGCTTGATCCTGCGCTGCTTGAACTGTTTGGCGAACTGCTCCAAGTCGTCCGAGGTCGGCGTGTCCTCGTCCGAGTGGTCGTGGTGGCTCTGGTGCGGCTGGTGCTGGTGCTGGGACGGTGGATGGCCGTGGTCGCTGAGGTGTGGGCTGTGGTGGTCCTCGTGCGCGTCGCGCATGCTGTGGTGGTGGATGCCCTGGCCGCTACCTGGGATGAGACCGTTCACGCTGAAGCCGGGCTGCGAGTAAATAAGGCTCTGTCCGTTCGACGTGGCCATGCTGGGGATGTGAGCCGCCGTCGTCGTTCTCCATGCCCTTGAATCGTGATGATTCCCGTGCGTCTGATGTACCAGATGGGGTGGCCGCGTCTGATGCTGTAGATTGCTGGAATTGTGCATCTCGTCCCGGGAGCTCTGCACCGCTGGCTTGATGTCCTGCTCGCCGAGGGGACTGGACGACCACGGACCTCCTTCTCCGTGTGACAAGGCTGTTATCCACTGGTGCGCGTGGCTGAGCGGGTGACTGTTGCTCTGCAGCGAGTAGTCACTCTGCAACAGGGTTTGCGCGTCCCTGTAAGCCGTGGCTTGCTGCATGCTCCCAGGCTCCGAGTGTACAATAGATGGGCTGGAGGTGAGGATATTGTAATGATTGGATGCTGTAGTCGCCATGACTCTCGGAGCCGGACTGATCGCTCCTATTAAAGGAACCTTGCATTTGACAGTTACTCTTTTGCCACAGGCGTCTCCCAGGCTCTTTGCCAAGTGGACGCAGCGGCGCGCACCTGAGCTCCGCCCCCCGACGACGCTCATTGGGTGGAAAGGGATGATGGACGCGTTTTTTTGGAGGCAGCCTTTAGTTCATTGGACGCTCGAAAGTCTTAACAAACACTGCCTCTTTCCCTCAAAAGAACTCCGTGTCCTGCAGCACCTCTGAAATGTGAGGGACCGACGGGCCACCAAGACCGGAGCGAAGAACATCAAAGGTTATGCTTTTTATAACTTCGGGAGAATTCATTTCAAACTTGTCTGTTATGTAATTTGATTTCGATTTCGCTTTCGTGTGCGTTACATATGTATGTATGTATGTGTCTTGTTCAATAGAATGTATGCAATAAATGAAAACTATTTTATGTGATGTCATTTCATATTTATTGATTACAGGTTTGGGGATTATTTATCAAAATAAGGGGAACTATCGGATCTTTCTAGCGTGATGTTTGCTTAAAAGTATTTGGAGAGTCAACTTTACGGATTTTACGGAGTATTAAAGGGAAAAAAAAACGTTTTGCAGACCAATTTAAAATTATTAACTAATTTGTTAAAAAATATATTTGTCACATTAAAGGGTTTGATTCAGAAGAACTGCCACAAACAAACAAAACCGTTCTTTAATGAATAAAGTTAGTGGCCATCACCACAGGCAATAACTTTTATGAGTCATATGATGCTGTATCTGGAACAAATTAGTCTGAGTAAAAATTCAGTAAATGAACAAAAGGCAAAGAAATAAAAAAAAATTATCTTCTGAGGTAGATAGTTAATTGAACGTTAACGTTCGTTTCTATTACATATTTTAAACAGGCCTATGTATGTATCTTTCATCAGTTTTAAAGTCGATGATATAAGAATAAGAGACATGAAATGTTATATTAGGCAAGTACGTTGTCATTCAGAAAAAAAGAGCAGAAAACAGAAAATATGTTAGTTGTTTACACTGTAAGCTACTTATATAAAGAATAATAACAAAAATAAACAATAGCGATCGATGTAAGAGTAGGACGCGTACTTAAAGTGAATAAAATGCAGCTTCTAATTACCATATTTAATGATTGAAAGAAAGTGGAATAAAAACTCACATTATGAACGTATAAGATCGAAACGTTCACATGATGTAAATTCTTAAAAAAAGAGTAATGCCGATTTGGTTTCAAAGAAAAGTTATAATTCAGAGACAAAAACACGTGTTGCAAGGTAACTTTTTAAAACACGCCATTTATTCGGCGGGAAGTGCAAGAGAAAGCCCGTTTATTTTTAATTAGTCTTATTTCATTTAATAACAAATATAACTGTAAATGCAACTATTACTGATAGGTATTTTAAATTATTACTTGCGTTTAATGAACATCTGCCTTTAAAAAAAATGATTTTAAATGGTGTGTTTTTCCTCTGGGTTTGAACGGTGTGCAAGTCAAAGGAATATTTCAGAGGGAAAATAGTGGGCCGTTTGGGACCGCAGGTGTCTAAAGCTGACCAGCTGGCTTCTCTGTGAGCCTCTGTAAAGAAAAGCACACGACATTGTCCGAGGAGGGGGACATTTTTTCAGCAGCTCTGCTGGTTGCTATAGAGAGCAGTAAATTAAACAACGCCTCATACGTCACCAGTATCGCCTCCTCTGGAAGGCCCTACGTAAATCAGAATGGGTAATGGACAAAAGACAAAAAGAAACAAGAAAGAGAGACAGAGAGAGAGTGAGTGTGTGTGTGTGCGAGAGAGAGAGATCAGTTGATTTTAAGGAACTGTTTAAAAGCAGTAAATAAAGTGTAATTTGCACAACTAATGAACTTTGAAGCAGGCCGTACAGAGCCGCCCAATTACGCGTAACCGAACAATAGCCTGCATAACAAATACAGGCAGAAAAACCAGCACAGTCCATAATATAGGCCTTCGATAACACGTTTGCCTAAAAATAATACAAACTCAAGAGGTTAATGTCAATGGGGAAACTAATCAAAACACTTTAGCTGTTGTAGAAAGGGTTTATGAAACGTGAAAGTGTTATTTTCTTGTTATTGTTATGGGCGCACGGACGTCCATTCAGTTTGAAACGGTTCAGTTTATGTTAGCCCGAATGGGACGGGCCTTTAAGTCTCCTGAAGTTCTTCTTGCAGTGCGGCCTGTATGTCTACTTCAATTTTACGAATAAAAAAAATACTCAAATATTCCTGAGGCATCATCCCATGCTCGGTGAAACCGGGAAAGCGGGTAAAAAGCTCGCGAAGAGTCTGTAAGGACGGCCTGGTTGTGGGGTTAAAGGGCGCTGCAAAAACGAAAAAAAAGGAGAAAACTTTAAAGACACGTTCCGGAAATTCATCCGCGTAATAATGAACATCATTGTGGCGTAACAGTGAAATCACCCAAATCAAAAGAACATTTATGGCAATTAAGGTTGTAATTCAGAGAATTACCACAACGCCACAGAAGCTTAAATAGTCGTGTTGGGAGAAAACCAAAGCACATTACTTTAATGGTATAATATGCAAACTATGGATCGTTCAATTACATGGCTTAACAACGCATAAATGATGCGAGTCTTGTTATTTGGACTGTGGGGTCTATGGTAATTCATTTGGAAGGGCCAGCGCGCTCTCAAATACAGTGAAATCTATTTCTGAGCTCCGGGAGCCGCTGCCAAACTACATTTAAGGGAATAAAAATTAATGACAGAGAATCTGAGCGTTAAATTAACAGTAATTATATGACCCGCATGCTGTAAAGATTCCATTTTTTATGGTCTAATTAGGTAACTGTCTCCCCATACATCAACATATTTCCCTCTGTGGATTTTCACGCAAGATCCCGGCCATGTTCAAATACTGATTGAAAATAATTAATTACATTTTACAAAGACATGCTTTAAATCACACCCTTCTAGTCGTTACGCTAATCAATGACAGTCTGATCACCTGAGACTCAGAAAAAAAAAGATGAGCAAAATATCTCGCCACTGAAGCGGATAAAAAAATCGGGTGTCAAGTGGTCTTAGTAAAAACACATTGTTTCATACAGGTAGTTTATATAGAGGTTTCAGCAAGGGTTTCAGACGTAGACTACAACACAAGTTAACTGTTGCAAAGCAGACTCGATTGATAAACCGGGTAACCATAGCAACAGCACGGCAGTCACGCGCTTGTTGAGCGGTAAGTCCGCTAGTAATGCACCACAAATTATTATTCATATTACAAATTAAAACTTCAGTGTTTACCAAGTGTTTTCGATAAGCGCCCTTTAGCTTACTCCTGCGGGTACCAAGTGAACTATTTTTTTTGGTTTTTGTCGCGGAAGATAACGTCGCCATATCGCGCGTTGAAAACCAGCTACCATTTACTTACATTACATTAAAAAACACTTTTAAAAATCCTGTTTGCGCTTTGCAGTAGGCCTATTCCAGAAAAAAGCGAATTAGCTAATATATATATATATATATATATATATATATATATATATATATATATATATATATATATATATATATATATATATATATATATATAACACAAGAAATTAGCTAAGCAGTGCGCGTGTGCAGGATTGTTTAGGAATTGTGGAGAACCATCTCTTTCAGTGGGGGTATCCTTGTGCAGCTCTTGTTGAACAGGTCTTGCACCGAGAATCTAGTAATCCCATGCAATTAATCCACACAAAGACATCGTTAAATCTGTCCCTCAATACAACTGGCTACCGATTGTCTGCATTTATTGTGGGGGGCGCAAGAGACCACCCCTGCGAGGCAAAGTGGAGACCTGTTATGCGATCCATCCACGCAACAAAAGTGAATCGAACATCTTCAGAGACTCTGAATCATTCCACTTGAACAAGATCAGTAAGAAAAATGTGGGATTTTTTTTTCACAGAAGAGCCAGGATCAAATGGCACAACCTACGAAATGAAGACAATCATCTGTGCTTTATTTACCCTTTCTCCAGAATAAATAACACTGCCAAATAACAGACCCACTGCCTGCATTCATTAATAGCTTTTACATGTTTTCCAGTGAACAACAGGTTACGGATGAAATCAAATGTTAAGAATCGCAAAATACCGCGCTTGCCATATTTCAATACACTTGTACAATATACATGCATTTTTGAGATTGATTTAAAAAAAATTAATAAACTGATTTCTATTATTGTTTTGCTAATTTAAAAAAAGCCTTTTTAACCTATTTATAATTTCATTAACATAAATGAACATCACTGAAACATGCCAGTCTTCCAAAAAGATGTTAGCCACCATATTGAAATCGCAAAAACATCCATGCTAATCGCCAAATCAAAACAAAAGCAACACATAAGCAAACTTCATGCATCCAGACCCATAGGAGCCAGTATAAAGGTCAAAACAAGTCGTCCTGCTAGGATGAATAATAGACTTACAAATGTTAATAAAAGTCATGTAAAGACTCTACAGCCCTAAAAAAGTCTCTCAAGCGTCAACAAGTTACTTAGCAAAAAGCGCATGTCTTTTATAGGTCCATAAGGTTATCTTTACAAAACTCAGTAAAGGAATAGTTCAGCAACAGTTGTAATATGCCTAAACTTCACTTAGGCAGATTGCCTACCTGAGAAGCCAGGCCTACAGATTTCTCTTGATCTGTATGTGAATGAGCTCCTGGTCCCATCGCTCATGTGCAGCTCGATTAGCCCCACGTGTCTCGTTCTTCATATGTGGAAGTGCAGCAGATGGTCGGAGACGCACCGTGTTACGAAGCTGTGGCGGTATGTAACGCTGTTCTAATTGAAACATCAATATTGCTGCAGAACCCCCGCAGTGGAACAACACTGTAAGTTTGGACAAAGATTAGAGATGAAAGTTCTCTTGGAAATTACATCTGGGAACAGTTTCTGTGTAAATCGCCTCATGATCCTAAATGTAGCATGAATTGCATATGTAAGCACGGGTTACCGGTACACCTAAGACACCGTAAAATAATCGCCATGGCCTGGAATGTTTTTTAATAGTAACACTTAGTGTAATCACTTAATAATCATCATATAAATACACAAATAGCTGAATAAAAGATTATGTAAATTAGTGACATAAAAGTAGTTATCATTTGATGTTCATGCAAAGGAGACTTAAAGGGCTAGTTCCCCCACAAATGAAAACTCTATCATCACTTACCACGTCATTCCAAACACCACAAGACCTGTTTAATCATTAAACCACAAATTAAGATATTTGGGAAGTTCTGTCCGTTCTAAAAGTCCAGGTAACCTAACTTTAGAAGATTCAAAAAGGCATTGTAAAAATTAATCCATGTGAAGCTGCTTAAGTTTTGTGAAGCGATGCAGTCGATTCATATAATATACAGATTCCATTTGTTAATTTGTTAGGTTTTACATCAATAAATTATACATTCATGAGCTCAGACTGTGCAAATCTGCATCATACACACAAGCAAACAAATCCACGTACACATAGTTGCTCACTAAAGTCTGACCTTTTGGACAAGTTTACTTTGCGGCTTTGACTTGAAATTTGAGCATGCACCAGCTGATCTTGACTCTGTTGCTTATTTACAGCCGTGTTGTGAGTGTCAGCTCTATTTACAGGGTTCAAGTCATGATTTGAATGTATTTGAATTCATAACAAACCAAACGCATTACAGTGAAATTATGCCCTATTTGACATTGCTTTTGAAACTCCAGATACCGTTCCGCCAAGAAAGGACCAGTGTCCGGCCCAAAATGGTAAAGCTTCCTTACACATTTATGAAATTAATGAATTAAAACAAAGGACATCATTTGTAGGCCAAGTCTTGTCTGAGCCCTCTCCTCGGCCGCCGTCAACCAATCCAATACAGCCCTAAGGAAAATAACCAAAGCTCTGCGTTTGGACTGAGGTTGGAAGGTCTATTTGCCTCTCCGTCAAGCATCGATTTATCCTACTCTCCAATTTATTTCTCCTCCTCATTCCTGCGATCCATAAGGCTCCTGCCTCTGGGGGAAGAACCAGAGGAGAGACGGCGAACAGCCTCCCAACACATTCAAAACCTGATATACAGCCTTCCACAACATAAACCGACATCTACCTTAACTTCACAGAGGAGAAAACATCTCTGAAAGCGCCCGAGATGCTGTATGTCTAATGTTACCCAGACAGCTATGAATGACAAGGAGCTGCACATGGTTTTGGCTGATTTATATATTGATAAAGACGTTGCCAATATTACTGAACTTTGAACCATCATGGGATTTCCTTGATCCTCATAATGCAATGCCAATCAACATAAATCTTGCATGCCAGTTATACTGAAGAAAACAATCAATAAAAAATGTGCTACAATATTTTCTGGGGTCTTGCATATTTGCAAGATGACCGGAGTTTGAATGCCCCTGATATAATTTCCCCATCCCATTTCTCCTTCTGGTTTTCTATCACATCTCCTATCCTGTCAATAGAAGTTAAGAACATTCTAGCGCTGTCAAAATAAAAGTTTTTGTTCACAAAGTATAAGTGCGTGTACTGTGTGTATTTATACGTTCATATAAATATACAGGCATGCACGTATATATTTAAGAAAAATATGTTATGTTTATGTATTAAACATATGTATATGTAATATAAATTATATGAATTTAAATGTGTACATGTAAATACATGTAAAAAACATTCAAAATATATAAAGTGTCTGTGTGTATTTATACATACATAATAAATATACATAGTGCACATAGATATATTATGTTATTTTGGATACGATTAATTGCACTTAATCATTTCACAGCACTAGAACGATCTAAAAGGAAACAGGTTCCCTATTGTTCAAAAGCTAAACTGGTAAGATTTTGATTATTATAAGCCATCACTCTAAATTAAAATACAAAAGCAGTGTCATTATGTGTATTTTAATTCTTTACTGCTATCATTATGAAAACAATTTTTAAAATAATTGATCATTTAAGATACTGCTGCAAGTCCAATACATGCTGTAGCATGTAGCAAGAAACCATATTTAGTCTGATTATACCTATTTTTGCAAAGATAATACTGTTGCTGTCCAGATCTACAGTAAAAACAAGCATCTACCTGCGATAATCCTTCACCAAAATCCTGAGAGAGGCCTGACGTGTTGCTCTACCTGAAATAGATCAATGCCGATCTGTTCAGGGGAAATTGAAATCTATAGGAAATTAGATTGTTTCAATGATTTATTGGAATACTAAATCACTCTGTGCAACCCAGGCTGTCATACTGTACCTTCACTGTTACTTTGGGGCTGCTGGGATGTTGTCCGCGCAAACCCTCTTATGTCACAGGTTAGTCAGACATGGCGGGAAATGGTTTCTTGTGACCCTGAGAGAAAGGTAAAGTCACCAACCTCCCTCTCAAAAAGTAAAACAAAACAGAGATAAAGAACAATCCGCAAAAATCTCAAACCCCAAAAAGGAGACCAACACAACCAAAAGAGAGAAGAGACTGCTAAATGAGGCCTAAAAACTTGAGTTTCTTGATTCTTCGAAGGGAAAGGAGGGCACAATTCCATCCTCACTTGCTTTGTCCACATTTAATTGCTTTTTTTTTTTTTTTTTTTGAACAGACGTGAAGAGAAAAAAAAAAAACAAGACAACAAACCCCCCCTCCAAACATAGCAGCGACAGCAGCTAATGGAGGGGGTGTAATTGTGAATGGAGGCATTCATCTGGAGATGCGGCTGGTAAATTGCTGCAGACAATGCATAGCACAAGGATGCTCAGATCGCCGGTGTTTAGAGACGCTGGGGTAATTGCCCCTCCGCAGAGATGGAGGGAAATGAGCGGGAGAGAAAGAAGGAGATGGCGAGAGAGGGAAGGTGGAGAAAAGTGGATATCAGAGATGGGGCTGGTGAGGACGAGTCTAGAGACTGAAAGGGAGAGCGTGGAAGGAGAGGAAGAGGGAAGCGAGTGTGTGTTTACACGGAGAGAAGATGATGTGGGGGAGGGTGATGACTGCGGTGAAATAGGTTCTCAGCACTGCACTTTGCAGAAGAAATAGCCGTCAACCCAAAGAAAATGGCATGAAGGCAACACTGTACTCGAGTGCAAAATGTCCTCGGATGCTCGCTACAGAGAAATATATCAGAAGTCTAGACATTAACATTTAAAGAAAACATCCAAGGTCACAAACTCGGGAAGAAAGCGTAGTTGCGCGCAAACAGACGCACACAGCAAGGGCTGAAAAGAAGAAAACAACAACAAGCATTCACAGACAAAACACATCTGTCAACAGAACAGCATCCTCACTAGAGAGAAACATCAGGGAGCAACAATTCAATTAAACACATCATCCTGGTTAAATTACGGCTACATAATCACTGCAATTCACCATTGCCTAGAATTACAAATTCACAACACAATGGGCTGAAACGCAGCAAGACAGACAGGACCATTGATAGCTTTGGCAGGAACGAGATGGTGTGTTTTGATACACGGAGCTGCTAGTAGCTATTAAAGTCTGAGGCTGCGTGAGGAGTTTTGAACTTCTGAAGTTATGTTTTCATCAGAAACCGGCGCTAAATGTCTCTATCTGCATTTAATTAGTCAGTATATATAGAGATGTTCTGTTTGTAGGTCAGTAATATGGAGAGGAATTAGCATTTTTGAAGTTTTGGCTTCCCTCTGGAATTCCCTTAGGAAAAAAAATTGGGGGTTTTACGAATGGTTGGAATAAGTAACTTAAGTTTTTCTCTAGTTGCTAAATAAGCATTACAACTGCAATAGAGTCTACTGTTCAAAGTTTGGGGGTCAGCAAGATCTTTTTGAAAGAAACTGGTTTTTATTCAACAAGGATTCCAATAAATTCAGTTCTTTTGAACTTTACATACATCAAGAATCCTGAAAAAAAGGAACCAAGACTTCCATAAAAAAATAAAAAGGTCTCTTTAAGGTTTATGTCCCACTGAAGATGGCTTATGAAAAATCTGCCATTGTAGAAATAAATTGCATTTTAAAATACATTCGGTAACACTTTACAATAAGGTATCATTGGTTAACATTAACATATTAAACAACACAAACAAACAATGATTAAAACATTTATTGCAGCATTTATTAATCTTTGTTAAAGTTAATAAAAACTAATATGGTTCGGTTTCACTTTATTTTGATGTTCCCTTATGAACATTCTGAGGACCATAAATAACTTTGCACCTACATGTCAACTAACTTTTATTAGAGTGTTAGTAAAGTATTAGTAGACTGGTAGGGTTAGGGTTAGAGTAAGTTGACATGTTCTTGAAAGCTACCTATAATCAGTAGAATATCTGTTGGGAGATCATCACAATAAAGAGTTAATTAGTAGACATGTAGGTGCAAAGTTACTCATTGTCAACAGATTGTATATAAGGGGCCATCAAAATAAAGTGTTACCCGTGGTTCATCTTTAGTTCATGTTAATTCACAGTGCATTAACTAATGTTAACAAGCACAACTTGTGACTTTAAAAAACGCATTAGTAAATGCTGAAATTAACATTGACTGAGATTAATAAATGGTGTAAAAGTATTGGTCAGTAGGCTATTGGTTCATGTTAACTAAAACTAATTTTATTGTAAAGTGTTACCATATATTATGAGAAATAACAAATGGTTAATCTAAACTGTAATATTATTGAAAAATATTACAGATTTTTACAGTATTTTTGATTAAAAGAAATGTGAGATGTCTTTCAAAAGCATTAACACACAGTGACATCATAAATTCAATAATGTGTGCTATATGGAAGGGACTGAAAATATAAGTCAGTGCACTTGCCACATATGCTCTAACACATCAGGTCTAACATGATATTTCCTGACCCCTGTCACCCATCATTTCCTGTCCACTCTATTCTACTCCACTCAATTATAAAATATAATGAAAGGTGTGATAGGAAATGAATGTTGAAGGTGAAAGACTATTTAAAAACTGGTAAAAGCAAAAGCTGGCTTTTTGTTTTACCTTTGTGTGTAGAACAGACAAAAAGTTTTCACAGTGCAGAACTACAATCTTTGTTCGACTTTTGCTGTGTCATTTTAACGCATTAATGCTCTAAACGTAAAGATATTATGGATTTTAGCGTTGTTAGGCTTGGCTTGTATAGGTGCTGTTTTTAGTAATCATTTTTAACACTATCAGAAAAAAATAACCTATGGTACTTAACCTAATTATTTATTTAAAAGGTCTTGTGTGTTTATTTGTATGTTTAGACAGTTGGCAGATGGACAAGCGGTGTGAACTGCGCTAATGCTCTGCTGAGTGTCCATGTCTCACCCCTAAATACTGTCCCCTCCGCGGCATTGTGGTTAACAAGACGGTAGCAGGCACGGCACGGCCGACACACACCGCTGACACGAGACGGCTGGGGTCAGCAGGGGTCACGTGGTAATTACACATATAACTCCCTCTGTGAGCAGCAGGCCGGCTGAGCTTACAGCCACTGGCTACTGTGACACACACGCTCTCACGCAGCGCACCATATAGTGCTGACACACGCTGAGAGTGGCCAGTGCTTATGAGGTGCACACACGGTGAGAAAGTGATTACAAGGCAGGAGAAGACAACAAAGCGAGCAGAGACGAAGAGGTGCTGAAAAGCGTAATTATTAGCAGTACACACCGGCAGGGTGGAGGTCCGTGTGACTCTGCCGGTCCCAAACAAGCTCTCAGACATTCGGGAAAACAAACCTGAAGCCTCTTTATCCTTGAGATTTTCTTGAAGATTTCTTCTTGTTTGTGTTCTTCTTAATGTGGTCTCACTTGCAGGCTCTTGTACACTTGTTATCTCCCACCTATAGAAAAATCTAAAAAATGCCATGTATGTAATTTTCTTACTATATTTAATTATTTGGGAATCGAACTCATGGCCTTGATGTTGTTATAGGGCTATGCTCTACTTATCTGTTTTTACATTAACATTTACATGCATTAATTTGGCAGATGCTTAAAGGAACCTGCATATCAATCAAGGTTGACATATAATAGGTACATGCATTCCCTAGAATCAAACCCAACACCTTGATGTTGCTATAGGGCTGTGCTCTATTGTTTGAATATTTATTTCACAGTTTATATTTACATTAACCTTTATGCAATTGGCGGATTGATCCAAATGTGACGTCCGTTGAAAGTATACTTTTTATTAATTTATACATTCCCCTGGATTCAAATGCTTGACCTGATTACTGTGTTTTAATTTTTTGTTTACATTTAAACAAATGCATTCAGCAGAAATTTTTATCCCATGCAACCTACATTGCATTCAAGGTGCATCATTACATGCATTCCCTGGGAATAAAACCCATGACCTTGATGTTGCTAGCGCACTACTGGTGTGCCGCTCTACCGATTGAGCTTTCACTTACAAATCACTTTTTGACTGCTTTACATGCAGTAATGTCAACATTACATATACGTACGCGCACAAAACTTAAACTGCAAAGATAATATAATAACAATATTAACATTAACATATTTTATTATTATACTTTTCATGTTTAGAAGCACAGTAACACACCACTTAATGTAATAATTTTTAAAATCAACTTTTATTCATTGTCATATAGTACTCTTTTCTGCAGACATAAATAAATGCCTGAGCACTAGCAAAGCAAAGGTCACGGGTTTAAATCCCAGGAAATGTATTAAGTGATAAAATGTAATCGTAATTCACTTTGGATAGAAGCATTTACTGAATGCATAAATGTAGGCAGAATATATTCTTGGATCAACATCTAGGTCAGTCATCTGTCTTTTAATGGTAGTTGATGATTCAGGATGAAGTGTTAGGACTATGTTAAACACACGTTGCTCCAGGACCAACAAAACATGTTGATCCAGGAACATGTCTTTCTTGGCAAAATCACTGCTACCAGATGGGCAAAACTGTGGGTGGTGTAGTGGTTAATGACAAGCAATGGTAACTAAAAAAGTAGCAGGTTTGATTCCCGCAAAGAGCAGCTATGTTCTATCACCATTGTGCCACTGAGCACGGCACTTAACCCCAGGTTACTCCAGGGGGACCATTTCTGACATGAACGTAGCTACTGGACGTTGCTTTGGACAAAAGCGTATTGTAAATGAAGGAAAACATTATATTTTCTATATAATGTGATATATATATATTGTTTTAACAAAATGGGTTACTAGAATGCCTCATATATCTGCAGAGCAGAACACCTGAAGATGCTTGTAATACGTGTGTAGCACCACATGTTCTAAGAAGGATCAGGTCAGAGGATCCCACAGCTGAGCACAGCATCGATTTGTTGTGGGTAAATAAACCACTGGACACCACTGGTGGATCAATACCCTTTCTAACCTAACCAAGAGAGAAACCTCTCATATAGCAATGCTCTTCGCTTCCTTTAACATTTACAATTTTGGTTAAAATTTTCAGCATTCATTTTAAAAACGGGAACTTCTGTCCCAAATCTTTATGAACCCTGACATTTAAAAAAAATTATAATAATAATAAAAATAAAAGTAATATTATTACAATGTAAAAAACAATTTTAGAATATTTTAAAATTGATTCATTTATTTAGAATTTATTGCCGTGATGGCAAAGCTGAATTTTCTAGAACCGTTACTCCAGTCTTCAGTGTCACATGATCCAGAAATCATTCTAACATGCTGATTTATTGCTCAAGAAACATTCATTAGTATTATTACAGTTGAGAACATTCACTGTTTTGATTACATTAGCTTTTGGATCGTTGCTGAATAAAAATATTTAAAAAGTGACACTGACCACTTTAGCTGTATTACATGTATATTATGTATAAACCCGTGACACAAATGCAAAGGCTCACTGTAGACTGTAGACATGTGATGACTCTTTGAATTATTTCTACGATTGTTTCTTATTCTCATAAAATGTGACATGGAATATGAGTTTGTCACTCAACATGAGCAATACAATATTATGTCATGGCAGAGCGCTACATCTAAAGGCACTCAGAGAACGACGGAAAACAGTAGCCACGGGGTCTGAAACAGATGAAAGAAAAGGTGTTTATAAATGAGAACACAGGCGTGTTCATGGAGCGAGAGAGAGATTGCGGGAGATGGATAGCACTACAGAGGGAACGAGTGAGATTAGGGACGGGACAGATTGGAGGAGATAGATGAGGACAGCTATGTGGAGTTCAGGCAGAAATGAAAGAGATATCACGAGAGCTGCAGAGAAAGAGGACGTATAATTCGAGATGGTCATACGGTGAGCGGCAGACGAGAAAGGAGGCGGTAGAGGTGGGCCGGTGGGGTGCGCCAGCAGGGCTCTTGCTGGGTGTACATATGTAGAGCAGCAGGGGAGCGGTAGTGTGGACGACTGTAGCGCTGGCTAAACCCCGGCTTTCCCTTTCTCCTTCTATCGCATCAGTCACTCTCCACAGGGCTATATTTCTTGCTTGTCTTTATCTTTAGAATGCAATATAACAGTCTTTTGTATGGGAGCCCATTTCTGCAACAGAATTGGAACTTTTTTTTATAATACAGATCAGTTTTTTTCCTCTTTTTTTCCCCACAGAATATAATCTCAAAATTCGGAGAGAATTGTGAGATATACACCGACAATTATGCAAAAAGTCAGAATTGTGATATAAAAAGACAGTTACCTTTTATATCTGTGGTGTACAAATACAGAATTGGCTGATTCAAAGCGAAAACGACAGAATTTAGGCTTACATACTGTCACTCCCTGACAGCATCACACGTACAATTCGTATCAAATAAATAAATAAACCACAACTAACATCCCTAAACTCATTGTCTATGCAAATACATGCAAAAATATGCACCTCTACAAATCCACTTTGGGCCAATGTGTGCTTTCCCGGATGTGTGTGTGCGTGAGTGAGGGAGGGGATTCTCCTTTCGGTATACTGGAGATCATATGGGTATTCCCTCCCTCCGTCTGGGCGATGCTGCTCATGTGATGGTGACGGTGTTTGTGTGTAAATACGGGTGCTGTCAGTCACAGACTAGCCCGCGTGGGCCTCATGCTTTAGGATTCACATTATTGAGTCTCGCAGGCCAGGAACCCTTGGAGTCTACCCAGGATTCCATGTAAACACAGCGGGATTCTGGAACACTTGTTTATAGCCCTGTCTTAGAGCCATGGTTCTTCAGCGAGAGAGGGGCGTTACGGTGAGGGGCTGATGGGAAAGACAGAGGGGGCTGAAAGTGCATTAAAAGCTGGTAATGATGTATTTATCTGGCTGGAATTTGGTATGAATAGCCATAAAGTGTGAGAATATCCAAAAACAAATATTGCCATAATCATGTTGTTGCAAACCCACATGATTTTATTATCAATTTTATACTATTATTGAATTTATTAGTATTTTGAATGAGCCTTTTGAGCTTTCATTTTTAATGTAAAGTGATATTTTGTTTTGTATTTTTGACATTATTACTAGCTTTTTATACTTTTTTATTTAGCTTTAATTCTTTTTCATTCATTTTCATTAAGTTATTTCAAGTTTTAATTTAAGTAATTTTATTACTTCAACTTATTTTATTTCAGCTAGTAGGCAACAGTTGACATTTTTGTTAAAGTTTTCATGTAACAGTGTCTTCAATGTCTAACAATGGATTAATTTAAATTAACAAGTAAACAATAGCAATAACAATATTACTGTGTGACTTTCTTCTGTGATCAAAAAAAGATCAAAGATCAAAGAAAATGTGCTTATTGATATTTAGTATACAGTTGCAATAAATGAGGTCTGGAGCTTTGAAACCTAAAAAAAGACATAAAGCCAATATAAAAATGTGAATATATATATATATATAAATATATTCCTTGGCCATTTTAATTTGGAACAACGTAAGTTTTATATCTTCAACATACTATTTTGCTATTTATTTATGTATACAGTTTTCAACGTCTGAACGTAATCACAGGGAAGTTTTAAAGAATGACTTCCAGAGAATGCAATATGCCATTTTGTAGGACTTTCTGTAGTGTTTTGAACCCTCTGTAAGTCATTCGAAAAACCCATTTTGGGCCTTGTCTTTGTATTTATGTGAGGGGAACTGGGTCTCAGTCACAAAGGCAACAGTAAATCTCTGGGAGGGGGGGTCGGCATGTGCGTGTGTCTGTCCCTTTCGTCTTCCGACCTCTATTTGCTGTGAACCACCAACCGTTTACAGGTTTCCATTCTCATTTCTCTCCAAAATATATATACACGTAAACATTCACATGCACACAAACAGACTCATACACACAATCTCTCTCTATGCAACACTGACTTTATATATCATGTGATCCTGATGTCGCCTCCATCTATTGGGTAATAAACAGAAAAACTGAATTTCCATTTGACATTTCACAGCAAAGCAGAGAGAGGGGGAAAAAGATACCAAGTGTGAAAGCGATAGAGAGACACAGAGAGAGAGGGAGAGAGAGTGGATCAGGACCCACAGAGAGACAAAGTGCCACATGGGCATTCTGGCCTAAAATCTCATGTGACTCCAGCTCACAGCAAATTTGGTGGATGCTGGCAAAAAGCAGAATAACAGTACATAGAAAAGAAACGGTCCTTCATTAAGCTTTGTTGCCTAATCAGACAACTTTTACAAAGTGTCCTATAGCAATGAATTGAAGTTCCCAATGAACAGGCCACTCACAGAGCTGGGTAGATTACTTACAAACTGAAGTGCATTATTTCATTACAAATTACATGCCAAAAATTAGTAGTTAGCAACGGAATCCATTACATTACACATTTCAGGTAATGCAATCTGATTGCTTTTAGATTACTTGTATCCTAACTCATTTACCACATTGACTTAAATTGACTTAAAACCCAGTAAAATAGGATAATATTTGTACCATAGTAACATCAAAATGCAAAGAAAATATATTCCATTTGTTGTTATTAACAACACATGAATGAAGCATTACAGTTTGTGAGGGAACAGCAGATTGTTGTGACTTAATGAAAAGCTAATTATTAATTAAGCCAATAAATTTTAATCAGTTATTTATAAATATTTTGTTCACCTGCATGCCATATAGGCCTTTTTGCAAGGAAAATTAATTAAGAATTAAAGAAAATTAATAAAGTCTAAATAATTGATTGATATTTTGTGAATATATGAAATCAAGTAATCAGTACTAAATTTACTGTAATATGATTACAAGTATTTGTAGTTACTTAAAATACTTGTTAGTTATAATACATATGTAATAATAATACTAATATGTAATAATAATAAGTTAGACTAATTATAAATACTTAATTTTTGGAATCAGATCAGATAAGATATAATAATAAGTAATATAAGTATAAGTAATAAGTTCATGCTCAGCTATGGGTCTCAAAAGTTCATTTGAACATAAAATAAAATTATGTGTGCCATTGCATTGCATACTGCTTTTCTTGGATAAAATCATTCAATTGGTAGGATTGGTTGGTACCAGTTTTTAGGTGGAGTTTATTGAAGGGTCAAATGCACAGCTGCTAGATGCCGCTTACTGGTGTGTGTGTGTGTGTGTGTGTGCATGTGTGTGTGTGCTTGTGTGTTTGTGTGCTTAACCTACAAATGAGTTAGTTACAGGCTGTAAAGATAAATCACCACAGTTTACTGGTGGTTTCCATAGAGACGCATCACTCAAAGCCTGATAAAATAACTAATGAATTGGAAACAAAAAAACAGCCCAACACAGACCTCCAGAAAAGCAACACACTGACCTGGACATCGTGCTCTTTAGTGTTTTTCTGTCAGCTATAAGCCTCCGATACTGAAACACTTTCCACCACCTCAAACAAAAACAAGTGCATGGGGTAAGTTGTCACAACCTATTATTTTAAGCCAATTTAAAACATTTTTTAGACAAACAGATTTGCAATAAGTGGATTCTATAATCTGAAGCCAAAGGATACTGAGACACAACCCCTGCCAAGCCATGGACAAACACATACTATTACACTACTATCTTCTACACTTCTATATTTTACAAAATTATTTTTATTATTTTATCAAATTTTTTTCAGTGCACCAACCAACAACTTGAGAGCCTGTTGAAACATTAGACCTGCACATAACAAACCAAAACTTCACCTATAAAACTTTAGAACTGGAAAAACAGAGAGATTGAGAAAGACAGCAAAGCTGAATAGGTATCAATAATTCAATTGTGTGTTTGTGTTTGTTATTGGACTTGACTGTAGCTTTTCCTGTGTGTGTGTGTGTGTGTGTGTACAGCCTGACAAGCATCTCTCTCAATATGTCTACAAATAAATCAACATGTTAGCACGTCTGTACTCTCTAAGGTGTGAATATGTACATATGAGAACGAGTGTGCTGAAAGGCCTCCTGACTGATATTCTGCCACATCTAATGGCCCTATACGAAGAGGCAACAAGTCATTTGCAGAGATGATGTTGTCCTTTGACACAATCACTTCCTATTCTGTCCGGCAGAGAGGGGAGGGGTTTGAGGTGGGTAATTGCATTGAGAATTGATTTTAAGCAATGTGCCGTCTCATGGGCTGTAATCAAGCACCATTATTCACTGTTAACTAAAGCGCTCCACGCAGGCCAGCACAAAGACATGACTCCTGTTAAACAGCCCGGCTCCCTGTGCACTCTCATTAACACACACACACACACACACACACACACACACACACACACACATCTCTCCAAGAATGACTAAGAGCTCTCACACAACACAGGGAGGTAACGTTTGAACAACATACCCACAAACGTACGCCAAGAATATGAAGTGATTAAGCTGAAATCAGGCCTCTCGTGAGCTCTTATCGGTTGGAAATGAATTGGCTCATTTGCGGCATAGTGTGAAAAAAGAATGTTTGTTGTGGATTCGAGTAGGAGCTTCCTGAACGGATTCCAGATCCATGTCAACTAACATTAACAGAACTGTTATGGTGACCCACACTTTTCACCAATCAAAGCTTTAGATTGGCTCAGTGAGGTTCTCAAAAGGGCTGCATTCATCTGGTTTAGACTATGCTGTCACATCTGAGCTACGTTGCAAGTGCCACAGCACTTTTTGATAGAAGGATGACCATCAGATAGGATACTCTGTCTCATCAGTGATTAAAAGTATTGCTCTACATCTCACACCCATCACCTGAGCCACCAGCACAGGCTATTAAAAGTTCAGGGTCTGCATCTATCAATACAGCAAATCTTTCATGCCTATAAATTTGTTTGGGATCTGATTGATACAGAGGAAAGGAGAGACAGGAGAGACGGCAGAAGGAAAAACGCTTGTTAGGAGAAAAGGGGCTTTTCTTTTGCTATTGATGGAGTGTGGAAAAAGTCTGGAGACAAAGCTGTTCAGATAAAATAAAACTTAAAAGACTAAATGAGCGATTTGCAAAAGCATCGGTATGTGGAATCTGTTTAAAATTAAAATGATTTGTGCAGCATTTGCAACAGACTTCAGACACTTTTGTTTGCAAGCACTCAACACGGAAAAGAAAATAAATCTGTATTTTACACAGTCCTGATGTCATACACACATAAATGATTGTATATGTATTGTATTGTATTCTATTCTATCCTATTCTGAAACACCTACTTTACTACATCCAATCAGTTTGCAGTAGAAGAAACAAGTCACTCCCTCTATTTTCCTCATTCAATATTCACAATACCAAATTAAAACTGGTAACAAAAATCCCGGCTCACGATATTAACAGACCATTAATTACTATGTTTGCCTGCTTATTAATAGTTAGTAAAGTAGTTATTAAATTTAGGTATGAAGAATATGGTCATGCAGAATATATATAATTTAAATGATATTAAACAACTTAAAAATCTGAGCTGAAAAAATGTGGTTGGAATTAAAGATTAAATCGGTCACATTAATCCAATGAGTTAAAATAATGGAAAAACATATGTTGCCATGACTTATTGATCATATGAATTTAGAGGGAGAGAGAGAGTCTAAAGAGAGAGAGAGAAAGAGAGAGGAGCCAAGTGAGTTGGTGACTGACAGCAGTAGTGCTGTGTGTACCCAGCATGCAGCTTGTAAAGCTCCGACCCCCTGCCTTCCCACGTATCGCATCTGCGGCCTGGCGCTCTCTGCCTCCTCTTTTAGCCTCTCACTGACCAATGCTTTGAAAAACTTCTCTGCTTTCTCTCCCCCTTTTCTCCTCCCCTGGCTCCTCCCTCGCGCTCCACAGGCCTTTTCTTCCCCCTAACTGTCTGGGGACCCTTTCACTTTTTGTCCCTCCCTGACCTCCCCTGGACCACATTCTGTGTTGTTATACACACCATCTGCTTTGGGAGGGGGGAGCGGCGAGCCTTTCTGAGCCACGTAAAACGGTCAGTGTGTCGGCCCTCCTCCCACCCCGTCCATAGTGTCACTTTGGATTTCAATGTGAACGGCGAGCTCGGCCCTCAGAACGGCTTAGAGAGGGCGATTAAAGGTGGACTCATCTCAAACTCACACCCCTCGGGCTGCAGTGGTATGTCCCGCTAATTCCCTGATAGAAGTCTCTTTTAAGAGGCACTCAAGCCGCACTAAGCAGCTGCCTCCGAGTTAGGTCATTTTCCCAGGAGCGGGACAGTGGGCTTTGGCAGGACCTCAAAAAAAAGAACACCATCTGTTATTGGACTGAAAAGGTTGGTGACACCTTCTGTGGTACCAACAACCCCTAATTAAGCGAAGGGGAATGCAGGCGCAAGCTGCGAGCCGACTGGCCGGCCAGCCTTACACATTGCCCTGGTGACAAGCCAAGACCATTCCTCATCCGTCCCCTATCCCCGTCCACATCTGTCCACCGGGGCGCACCGAGCAAGCGAGTGGCCGTGACGGAGACCCTCCGTGAACCTCTCTAGTGCTGACGCTAGCTGCGCTTTCCACCTACAGTACAAGGCAAACACGCTAACAAAGTCAAAGAGATTTAAAAGAACTGATTTTTACGCTGACACCCTAAAAAGACAGTTATGAGTCAGGAATATGAGTCACCATTACAGCTCTTGTAATCACAAAGCTCCCTTAATATTTAGACAATGGTCTTTTTGCACGTTCATGTAGTTTATTGTGGATTTTCAGTATTTTTTGTACCTGGATTTTGATGCGTCAGCTGAACAAGATTGATATCAATAATGTAATATTAATAATGTTACATTAAGCCGTATGCAATAGCCTTGTAAGACAGAAATACAATAAACCAACATAAAAAAACAAACATTATTACACTATCAATATAATTATTTGATTGGGTTTATGATTTTCCTAAATGATTACCAACATATTTCAGACTATCAAGTTACAGGATCAGCTAAAACCACGCTAAAACATCAACATGTTAATCACTATTTTCAACATATATATATAACATATATTTCCAACATTATTTTGTCTTAATCACTATTTTTGAGTTTACAAACATCATACATTATTAATATATAAACATCAGGATTTTGGGGAATCACACCACTTTTCACATTTTACAAACTGAATTAACTTTACCTTGTTATTGTAGGTCAAATCCAACATACTACAGAAGACTTAAGACTTAAAAATAGTTATCATATACATTTTTATCTTTTTACAAACTGGATATATGATCAGAATTTTAAAATATCAAAACTGATAGATTTTCCTGATTTTCAAGAACATGCAAACAACACCATCTTGCCATTACTGTCTGAACTTGTAAGTGTACAGTTACAGCAAAGCTCTATTTCACCTTTGTGACTAATTAGTGTGATTAAGTAATTAAGACAAAAGGTCTTAATTAAACACGTGCACACTGGGACCTTGAAGGTGTTGGCACAACAGAGACTGAATTTTGGAGCTCTCTCTTGCTGGTTTAATGCTTTAATGGCAACCTTTAAACAAAGAAAAAACATTCACCCAAAACACTGGCCTTGCAAGCTGATTCTAACCATCTGTGGCGCTTAGATATTTGATAACACACAGCAACATTAACAATACCAAAGTTAAATCACACCGCAAAGCACTGGGACTCTTTGCTGGGCTGAAGAACAAATCAGTCCATTTGACAAATGACCACTGGCTTTCAAACAGCGCAGAGGAAACAGAGGTGGTGCTAAAAACATCCCGCCGAAATGTCAAAGCAAATGATATTGCGTGAAGTAAAAGGCCTTAATGAAAAAGCTGGCGGGGGGAGATGACAGTTTTGGCATGGCTGGTGATATAGTGAGCGCTCTATCGCCTCACACCTGCACTCAGATCAGTGGATTGAGCTGAAAGTGACTCCATTAGAGAAACCGTCACTGTATCGCTGCTCACTCTGTGTCAGCTTTTGATTGCACAGTTGAAGTCGGTTCAAAATCGGCCGTCCGAACACTTAACTGAAAGCAAGAAACCTTATGCTAAATTTGTTTCAGCAAAGCATAAAAAACAAATACGTCTTGGTGCTTTTAAAAAAAAAACCTCACATAGCATGCCGTTGAAGTCAGTATTTTGTGTTGCAGTGCCATGAAGAGGCATTAAATATAATAACCCTCCTTCAAAAAAAAAAAAAAATATATATATATATATATATATATATATATATATATATATATATATATTGGGATTTATATATCTGACAGTTAAATAAATAAGATTTCCATTGTTGCATGGTTTGTTAGAATAGGACAATATCTGGCCGAGATAATCTGGAATCTGTGGGTACAAAAACTTTGCCTTTAAAGTTATTGAAAGTTATCTTTGTAATGCATATTACTAATCAAACATTATGTTTTGATACATTTAAGGTAGAAAATTCACAAAATATCTTCTTGGACCATTTATACATATAGTTTTGGCATAAAGAATAATTAAATACCCATAAAATCGACTTTTCCTTGGGATACAAATATACCCAAGCATACACACACACAATTTTATCTATGTATTTATATTATTTATTTATATAACAATTAGAAAAATGAGAACATTTATTATAATATTGAAAAACAGCTATTTATACATTTATATACAGTTTTATATTGAAATATCACAAAAATGTAAACAAACTTCCCAAGATATCCACTTATAGAGTATATAAGAGTATATCTTGATTCTTTTTGAAATATCAAAACAACATGCCACTGAAGTTATTATTTTGTGTTCGTGAGCCATAGACATGAACAGTCCACGAGCTACCGAGCAGATAAGAAAAACAGTGTGGTTTCTGCTCTATTAGAAACTCCTGTGAAGATCCTTATAGGGATAATAAGAAGATTTGATTGGATCAGAGGACTTTTGGCTGTCCCATAGGGCATCGAGGTCCATTACGTGAGACAAGTGACACCTGACAAGCCTCTCCTGTCTGGGAAGCCTGACCAATCTTATTGGGTCATTTTTCAGCATGTCTCTCTCAGTAGTGCAGGCACAACTGTAGGGGAGCCATACATCCAAGGCTCTGTGTCAGCTAATTGTGTGATAACATAAATTAACTAGAGATGAGAAAAAAGGGAACTTTATTTATGAATTTCTTGGATTTCTTTATCCCTCCAGCAAAACATCAAAATTGCTACTTAGCATGAATTATACATTAGTGGAGGTTGAGAAGAGGGGCCCTTTCTCCCCCGCGGGGGTGGGGGTGGCGAAGCGGCTGCCCGCGCGTGTGCCAGCTCAAAAACCCCCGCAGAGAGGACCCCGCCCCTCCGCAGGAAGTGCAGCGCTCCACTTCCCCCGTCCCTCTGGGCAAAGCGACGTGTCATTGAGACACAGACGCATGCATCCCAGTTTATCTGCCCGCCTGTCAATCAAAAGAATGCACAACCGACGCAAACACACTAAAGAACGTCCACAACAAAACACCATACAGTACTCGCACACAGTGACCAGCACACACTCTCATTTATAGGATAAAAGACTCGAGCTGTGCACAGAAATAGAAAGATTTACTTCAGTCGTTTCTCCTAAACAGCGATGAGATTAAATGGAGATCAAATGCTAAACTCTGCTAAAGTAGCCTGCTTTTCAGATTCTTTCCCCTGAGAGAAAGACGCTAGCTATCTCAGGAGTTTTCGAACAAATTTCAGAAATCTGCGAGCTGATATAAAGCCAAGCAGTTGAAAGTTAAATCTAAATTCAGACATTTCTCACTAAATTCTTCAAGTATAAAGAAACATAAGCATCTTTATGAATAAAACATATACTTATAGTAACATTTTTCTATTATGTAGTATACTCAGTAAGGAAGCCAAAAAGTTATACACAACTGTTGATTTTAATAATGCGATAGTAAATGTTGCAATTAACAAACCAAGATTAATAAATGAATTAATAATCTATTGTTCATTCTTAGTTCATGTTAACTATAGTAGTTAGCTAATGTTAACTAATAAACCTTATTGTAAAATGTTAACATTAGTCATATAAATTCTGTTCAGTTGTGTTACTTTCAGTGAAAGTGTGGTTATTTTATAGCTTGTTTTTTTTTTTATTCAGCATCATTAAAATTGTATTCAATTAAAAAGTCTTACTAAATAATTTATTATTTGGACAATTATATAATACTACAATACTATTACTTGATAGTTGAATGCTTGCAATGGCAGTCGGTTCCAGTAATTTTATTTATTGCTATCAACATACAACATGTTTTTGTACCACAAGCAGCTTTACCTTTTACTGCACATCGTATTTCTTTTGTTATTTAAAGAGAGCAACTAAAAGATCAGAAGAGTCAGACATCTACATGAAGTATACATGCTGAAAAATAAGGTGAATATATGTATTCTTTTTAACTAGTACAATATAATATTCTAGAAAACAACATTCTTCAAGATGTTCACATATGAAATTGGCAAGATTTTTATGCCGTCAGTATAAATAATATATGTCACTTAAAATATTAAGTCTTGCTTTCTGAAAAATTAACCAAAAGTTATGCGAGTTTTGCATAAAATAATAAAATATCTGCTAATATTGCAAGAAAAATTTACTTTATTTAAGGAAACCAGTGTGTAGATATACTTACAAAATACAGAGTAAGAAATCCTTTATTTGCAGTGTGAAGATTTGAAAAAAAGTTACAGCTTTAAGAATAAATCTACAAAAGAGCAAGCAATGAGTAACAAAATTTGCCTTGTGTGGCTTATTTAGCGCCTCCTAATTACACTGAGAGAAAGCCAAAGATTCATCAGGTTCAAAGTTCAGCATCAAGCTGCCACGATCACATTTAACCTCTCAATATGCCCCAGAACACAATATTTGGTCCAAAAGCAATGGGTGTCCTTTCGTATGGATAATTAGCATAAACTGTCACAATAACACTCTCATATCCAAGACAAACTCCCACACTGCACTAAAGAAACGCTCAGTCTGACATATACGAAAACAAGTTTCTCTCACGCACGCATTCTTAGTCTAGCACCCTCCTACACCGCTCTTTAAAAGCGAGCATTTATGATTTAACCATTAATGGTGGAGGCGCATTTGTGTTTGTTTTCCATCATTATCTCTATCCTGTGCCACTCAGAGCCACAGGATCAGGTTAGAGAGGCAGAAGTGCTCTCTCTGTCCCACGCCATATCTTTAATTAGCTCGACTCTCTCTAGTAAAACACACACAATCCGACGGCTCAAAGTAATTGGCTCAGAGAGAGAAAGTGAGAAAAAAAACGGATTTCTTTAATTAATTTATCTGCCCGCGAGAGCAACCCGGAGAGCAGCCGCAGGCTAGTTTACAAGCCCGTCAGGGTGCTCTCGCTCACACATACACAACTCCACCACCTGAGAATATACGGCCTTGTGAGCGAGCAGAGGAAATCTGAGAATACATTAAAGGAAGGCACTTAACCTCGCACACACACACACACACACACACACACACAAAGCATTCATGTTATACAGCAGCTTTGATTGGACGTTCATTTGCAGTGTTTGGTTTCAAAACAGGGCACGCATCTGTATTGACTGACAGCTTGTTTGAATTCGCTATTCATTCAGGCAGAAATATTTATATGGACATATTTTAAAGAGGCACATTTTGTGTTTCTCAGAGTCTAAAACTAACATTCCCTGTTGTTTTGAGCACACAATCAGAGCATCGGAGCACGCGGTCACACACACCGTAAGAAGCACTGTAAACATTTGAAGAATATGAATAATATCATAATTATCGGATAATGTGACTGAGAGGTCGTGTATCACTTTGAAAATCACAGATTTTCACCCAAGGGCCAAAATATATGAACCTTAAAAAGACGTATCAAGTGTACAAACTAGCAAACAAGCCTCATTAACATCTCCAGTGCCACACACACATACTGCACAGTTGCCAATGTCTGGTGCCACCGCTCTGACACAGTAGATCTCCTAACACCCTCTCATTATCCAATCAGAGCTCTGAGCAGTTCGCTGACAGACAGTGTGTGAAACTGCCACTCTTCAGAAGCCAGAGGAGGATGTCTGCAATCTCTGCTGCTGCAGGGGCGCTGTGATTGGGCCATTGCTGTGATTGGCGGTGTTGATTATCTAACAGGATCATGACTGCAAGTAAAGGCGGGAAATCTTGGACAGTGATTGACAGGTCAAAGGAAGAAGGGAAAACTTGGGTTTGATGGGTCTTCTGTTGTAAAATTAGTATTTTTTTATTGGTGAAAATGAACAGTAACTGTGCTGTCCTGCCTGTTTTTATTCATATTAGGATGGTCAGTTTATATTCAGATACAGCGGCAGCAATTATGATCACAGATATTGATTACTGATTGCATTAAAATAATACTTTATTATGAAAAGATTTATCAAAAGTGATCGTAAAGACTTCTTGTTTATAAAGTCACTTTGATATGCCGCTTGTTAGAGCTTTTGATTCCACGAAAAAAGAATCAGATTCCACAAAAACATTAATTAGTACAACTGTTTTCAACATTGATAATAATAATAAATGTCCTTCAGCACCAGATCAGCATATTAATGATTCTGAAGGATCATGTAAGTGGAGTAGTGATGCTGAAAATTCATCTTTGCCATCACGGAAATACATTTTAATATATTAAAATTGAAAATGAATAATTAAACATATACATAAATACATGTTAGACTTTCAAATACATAAAAAAATCCTCCTCCTAAAAATTTGAACTGTTTAAGTGTGTGTTTGAGTCAGAATTATAAATACTGGACAAAAGTTTCAAAATTCTGAAATTTTATATTCATTGTATGTATTCACATTATGCACAGACAGACAGACAAACAAACAAACAAACAAACAAACAAACAAACACACACACACACACACACACACACACACACACACACACAAATATTAATTAATAAAATATTCATTCAATTATTATTAATGTCAATTTTATATTACAATACATTACTATTAAAAACGTTCTGTACCAACTAAATGGATTCATGCTTTATTAAATCCTGTAGTGGTCGCTGCCTACAGTTTAAAATAATAATAATAATGTGAGGTGGGAGCGATTCTTAACACTGAGGAGCAAGTATTGACTTGAAAACATCCTTCTACTATCAAAAATACAAATCTAAGCAAAGCTCTTGCATTAAACAATCCAATAAAACCATACTTTTATCATACATGCCCTAAGCATACACAATATTCACATTCATTTACTCACATGCAACTAATGCAGTCACACACACACACACACACACACACACAAGGGCGTTTCTTCGGTCTCCATGTTGGCTCAGGTTCATGTTGGCTGTGGTTCAGCCTCCATTGTGGCTCTGTTCCAGAGCCCTCTGTGTCTCAGTTTCAGGGTGCTGGGTTGCTGGCAAAGGCCCACGTGGACACTCTGCTCACAGTGGAGCCCTTTGTGTGAGGTGCCATTCCTGTTTTGTTTTCCCATTCCGGTCGTAATTAAACCACCTACAGTGCCTCGCCGGCTACAAATTGGGCAGTGAACGAGGGAGCACGCAAAGATAAATGGCTCCAGGCATCTAAAACTCTGACAGGACTGATGGCATCCGACTGGGCCCGACCTCAGAAAGGTTAAAGACATGTTCGCTTAGAGAGCAATCAATTACCATTCCGGCATAGCCACTCTCACGGAGCAAAACGTGGCCAATCTTCAGAAATGCCACTAATTTGTGGACAAATGATTGAAACGACAAAGCTATCAAACTCCTACTGCTTCGTAGCGGAGAGCTTAGTGAAATCCAGTTCATTCCTCTCCCTATTTGCTCTTTCTTTTCTTCCGTTTCCCTCCACCTCTCTTAATTCTTTTTCCTGTATTTGTCCTTGTTGGCTTGGCGGAGCCTCTCAGCTGTTCTGCTGTGTTAGTAATTACCATTTCATTAAGGACGACAGTTTTGGGGGTAGAGGCACCGTTTCAACTGGGTCTAGTGGGAGAAGTGCATGCCAAATTCGGTGCATGAAAGGCAATTATCCCTCTACGCCAGCAATTCACCATTTTGTACTTGGCGAGTCGACCACATTGATCAGAATTAGTGGAAATTGTGCTGAGTACATATCCTGGTATCAATAGTCATTCCCCGGATGGCTTAGCAGCTACATGCTAAAAATATTAGCAACGGTGTGAAGAGGAAATAGATAAACGAAAAGCAGACAGACAGCAAATTCAATGACAACAATTATAGTTTCTGTTGCAACTAACATATTGGCGTAACTAGATTTCGGCATTTCCCAGGCATATGTGGGTGCTTGCACATTATTTGTTAACAAAGAACTACTGAGGAATTTCATAATTCAAAAGTAGATCATTATTACAGTGTAAACACAAGCAAAGTTTTTCAAAAAAAACTACACTACCTGTCAAAAAGTTTCTTACCTGTGTCTTATGCATTTAATTGACTAAAAAAAAAAACTGTAATATTACGGTCAAATACAGTAAAATATTGTTACAGTTTAAAATTATATATATATATATATATATATATATATATATATATATATATATATATATATATATATATATATATATATATATATATATATTTGTTGATTTGCTGCTCAAAAAAACAATTTTTCCTATATGATATTTTTGTGGAAGCCATAATATCTTCACCTAACGTCTTCAAAGTCTTCAAAGAAATTGATTAAAGAAATTAACACATTTATTCAGCAAGGATTCAATGAATTGATCAAAACAGACAATAAATACATTTATAATGTTATAATAAAAAATGCTGTTGTTTTGATCCTTTTATTAAGTATTAGTATTATTAATCAAGCAATTTATGAAATTATTTATAATAAATGAGCACCACATCAGCATATTAGAATGATTTGCGAAGAATCATGTCACACTGCAGACTAATGGCTGTTGAAAATTCAGCTTTGTCATCACAAGAAAAAAAGTTAATTTAAATTGTAATAATATTTCATAATATTTGTCACTTTTTTACTGCATTTTTGATCAAATGAACATGGCCTCACTGAGTTTAAGAGACATCTTCATCTTTCAAAAACAAAGAGAACCCTAACTTTTTCGACATAGCGTATATACAATTATTTATGTTTTTTAAATCTTAATTTGACTCCCACTGAGTACATTAATAAAAACAACACAGCGAACAAAATTAGTAAAAAAATTTGTTTGAGGGTAGTACAAAATTTAAAAAATTCTTGTCTAAATAAGCACATGTTTGTGAGTATGTGTGTTTTATGGAAAAAAAAGGAAAGGGAGGGGGAAGGGCTGAGTTATAGTGACAAGACTCTGTGCTTGTCTGTTGGAAACTGCCGCAGCTCATCTAATTGCATGTCTAGTCTGAATGATGGGGCACTTAATTCTTACACATTCCACACAATTGCTTTCCACTAACACAGGCCTTGGAAGAGAGACAGATAGAGAGCACGAGCGAACATGAGCATATGGTGAGATGCACAGGTATAAATAGGTTTTCCCAGCAATGGTCAAGGAGATTAAGCAGCAGCTTTAATGGACAGTGTTTCCGTCCTGAGAAATGCAAAACAGTTACACAGGTGAGGCATTCCTGGCACCTTTAACCGAAGAATGGTTTGGGGGCCCTCGGCAGGACGACCCTGGGATCATCTTCTCCAACTTCAGCAAGGAGGAGTGTAACGAGTCCAAGCTAATATATTCACCAGCCAAGATTAATTCAACCAAAGCACTTAATTACTCTAATTGATCTTTATTAGCACCAATTAGAGCAGGACACTGGGGGAAAAACAAGGTCCTGATTCCTGTAGGCAGGGGAGATGAGAAACAAGGTAAAAGGACAGACTTGATAGCTAGATTAAACCTATAAAGATATGCACAGAATGATTCAACATGTGAAATTATGAACATTTCTGAAACATGTTATCTAGGGTACCCTAATAAAAAAAGTAATAGACAGGATTGTATGATGTATATTTTTGAGTAGAATATATATATATATATATATATATATATATATATATATATATATATATATATATATATATATATATATATATATATAAAAGATTTCTCCATTTACGTTCACATTTTAATACTGAATAATTTATTTTTTTATTTTATTTCAATTATATTGCAGCAAAAAATATGCATGCTAATCAGTTGGTATATGCCTAACAACATTTCCACATCAGTTTTGCCTTTATAAATCCTTATTTTTTCTCACGTTTGACACAGGATGAAATCCGTAAAAATTTCGAACCCAATGCACTGGTACGTATGTTTTATAAATCAGGTTGCTTGTCTATTGTGAACTAAATCTCCTGTGGCAATACAAACAGGAGTCACACAGCAATACTGGGCTCTCTTCAACCTGAATATTATCTGGTCCGCTAGCATACAGTATATTAGTGTTTTGTTTATTATTAACTAACCTGGAGGCATCTGGGTGGGTTTTAAATGACTTTACTTTGCAACCAACATCCCTTTCCCCACTGACTCAGGATATTATTCTTCTTCGCATGGTCTCTCCCTCTCTCTTTTTGTCCACATAAAAAAGAAAGGCTTATGGAAAATAATAAATTATCCGTGGCTGCATTAACAGGGATGTAAATCGTTCGGCAATTATGTTTTAATAGCCTTTTAAGAGAATGAGTAATTGGGGGTGACATTACTGGGGTTGATTACACTAACCCATCTCATTCACTCTCTGTCAGGCCGCTGGTCAGCGTGTGTGTGTGTGTGTGTGTGGGAGACGCTGTGCTGTTGTTGTGTGTACCCTCTGACTCACAGTCAGTCATAGCTGTGTGAGGGCCGTTCTGGAAGTGTTCAAGAGCAGGACAAGCTGGTCTCTGATCAGTGAGGACGTGTTTATACTCTCATACCCTCACATATCTCCACTGGAGTCCCTGACTGATGAGAAGAAACATTCTTGCTGCGGGGGAGAGAGAACAAGAGACAGAGAGCAATGATGAAAGGAAGTTAGAGGAGTATGAGGGCTAGTTCATTTACTTTACATTACTAGTTCGCGGTTTAGTTTGTGTCTAAAGTGCTGAATGTGCTGAAGTCTATGGAAAAGTGGTTAGCATGCGCGCCTGATATAACATGTGGGTTCAAACCTGGTTTGCGCTATTTCTCTCTCTGAATAAAATTGCAAAATGGCTACAAAAAATGTAGTATAACTCAAATTGGCCAAATTGGACACCCATGTGAACCATTAGATGAAGCGGTGCCCACAGCAGTGAAATTATAAATAAATGTTTGTAGCTTGGTGAAATAGAATGCAACAGGCATGGTGTATTTTTTTAGGCCAACACAGAAACAAGTTAGAATTTTAAAACTTCCGGTTAAATCATCCTGCACTCAATGGGTTTTAAGGTGTCGTAATTAAGTTTGTCGCAAAGTGTATTTTCTATAATAATCCAAAATCCAGTCAAAAAATACTATTGGGTTTTTATTGAGGGAACCGAAGCAATGCTAACTTCTAGGTTGGCCTACAAAAATACCTCATCACTGCAGCACTTTATAATGGAACTGATGGAAATACTTCAATCTAATGTAATCTAGCAAACGTGATTCCAATTTAAACTAATGTGTGTCACTTAAAACTGTCTTTTTAAAAATGTATTTCATTTTGTAAAAAATATTTAGCTTTAAATGTAGCTGGCAGTATAGCTATTGTATATACACACATAAAGACCAATTTATACTGTGTCAAAAAAGTGATGATATCTGTAAATATCTGTAAAATAAAACAACAAATTTATATATATTTATGTAAATGATAAACAATCAAACAACATTTTATCGCATATCTTGTTTTCTGACAGCTCTAAATATACAGTTGCAAAATTTCTAGATATTGTAGTAAAAAAAAAGAAAAAAGAAAAAAGATTCAAGCTTATAGCTGGGAAGCCAAAAATCCTGAGCGTGATGACTCTTGATGCACTGACTGCACGTTCAGTCCACTCTTTGTGAATCTCTCCCAAGTGTTTGAATCAGCTTTGCTTGGCAGTATTCTCAAGTTGCAGGCATCCCTTTCCTACCAAATTTCTTCCTTTCAGTAAAATTTGCGTGATTTGATACAGCACTCTGTAAACAGCCACCCTTCTTAGTAATGACCTTCTAACTTACCCTCTTTGTGGAGGGTGTCAGTGATTGTCTTCTGAAACAAATCAGCATTCCTCCCCATTATTGTAGTTTCAAAGAACAAGAGATACCCAGAATTTATATTGTAAGGATGGTCATTTATTGAAAATATTTATTGACTTTTATTTACTGTATTTTTGACTTCCATTAGCTATAAGCACTAATGATCAAAATGAAAACAAAAATCTTTTAATGTTTTACTTTACATGTATAAGTTAAACTTATCTATCTATCTATCTATCTATCTATATATATATATATATATATATATATATATATATAAACTTATATATTTTTGAGATGTACCTGTAGCTATATACATATACATACATAATTATACATATACATACATACATATATATGCATTCACCCTGTGACAAATTAGTCTGCGCTCAGATTTTTTTATTTACTATAATCATGGTGGTTACAGCAGCATTTTATGTCTAATAATTTGCATTAAATAGAAGCAGCTGCTAATGGCATTTAATTAATGCGTTACCAGTATTTGTCTTGCGAAGTGATACATTTAAGCACCTGCGTATAATGTTCTCCGTCAGCTGACTGTCATTCACTTCTGAAACACAAGCTTGCCTCTCTTGCTTTTCTCTATTGTATTGGTTTTACTCTCTGCTTCTCCTAGAGCTGCTGTGTTCCAAGAATGCAGCGTTTTACTGGATCAAAAATTTACGAGCAATTAAAAGGTAGGCGACGCGGGGCATCCATCAGCAGCGCGTGCAGCTGCCAGGCAAGGTGAAGGGGTGACAGTAAAGCACATGCTATATACTTTTATATCTGTTTTCTCTCTAAAGAGGGAAGGTTATGACAAAAAATGATACTTTATGGCCCGCAGTTTGGCTGCAATATAGACATCGTTCCCCATACTGCTTCAGCAGCTGAGAGTGAGCGTGCCAGGAAAATTCAGCGTCTGTTTGAAGTGTTGCGTATTGACTTGTTTGTATTATAACGGGAAGCACCTATAGATCAAGAGAAGATCAGGGTCAACGTCTGAAATGCTTCACATGAAATATCTGACGCAATTCAAGGGTAAAGAGGATTGGTGTGAAATACAAAATGGTATCATTAATACAGGCCCGACCCAGATGATCCATAACAACACACTGAACCGAAGCCTCAAAACAATAACATACATCTAATAAGATAATGTATTGCAACTATTTAACTCAACCACACATTTAAAATGTACATTATCTATCTCTCTCGCTCTCAAGCTCTCGCTCTCTCTGGATGCTTTAGGGAAGCTTGGACTCATTTGCTTTCTTAATTACGTTGTAATGTACGTTTAATTTGCAAACGGTGGCAATTAATTATTTTGATACAGAACAAAATGCTGTAAATATAAACATTTTAATAGTCCTTCATAAATCGTGCATCATTTTTCAAAAGAGTCATTGGCATTTCGCTTCATTTTTTATCTGCCTTTTTTTTTTCTTTCTCTAAATATCCCACCCCACTGCTCTCACATTCTCCTTGATATTCATTTTGTCTTTTCAAAAAAGGACAGGCTGCTTTGATCTTTTCTTTTCTCCAATTTCTGCACACTTCTGACACCATAATTGCCGTGGTTTCACCTATTCTATCAAAAGAGATTAAATGAAATTAAGCTTGTTTGTACGTGCTGTTCTTTCCACCGCTTTACATTCTTTCGTTTCTAGGTCAAGAAAGAGTTGTAACTGGGCCTTGTGCGCACGTCTTTGTTTTTCATCGGCTGTATTTTGGCATCTCTGAATCCGAATATGAAATGCTTTAGGGTCATTTTGTCGGTGGAGATATATGGGAGGCAGTAATAAAAATAATAATAATTAAATCCAAGCAAAAAAAAACCTCACGTGAGTGCCTCCATGTCACAGTGTATGGCAGATTGCCACTTTAATACGATAGTCCAACCTTAGCATCAAACTGAAGCAAGTGGAGAGACAATATTATATGAATTAAACAACTCCTCTCTCTCTGACTTTACCATTCATTCAATTCTAAATTAAAAATGATTAGCAGTTTAAAAATTAGTATTAAATATTATACTATTAATAATGATCATAATAATAATCATAAGTTTGTTCCAACAAAAATGTGACGTGTAAATTAAAAAAACTAATGAATTGTAAGAACTGGTACTTATTATTGAATAGCAGTCTGACTCTTAGACAAATGACTCCAATGGATTAAATACATCTAGTACAACCCCACACAAGTTCGAGTCCCACACAAAAGACTCTACCGAGTATGATTCAACGTCCAAAACTAATGACTCATTTTGATTTTCATCATTTCGTGATTCATTTAAATCGAAAGCATACAGCACAACCTGCATAGTCTGCATAGTTCCCAAATGAAAGATTCTAATGAGTCAGTTCTTTTTAGCGAATCAAACACATTCAGCTTGCTGCTTTGAGCCTTAAATCAGCTACTGACTTCTTGATAGCATATAGTTAAAGTACCAATGGAATTGTTGCGTCATATTTCACAACCCTAATGATAATACACGATTAACAAAATCCACTTTTTTCCCTAAATGGAGCCGGAATTGAACAAAAAAATCTGATTGCATATAGGAGACTTGGCCTTATGATTTCAAAAGTCTGCCGCGTGCCACTGTAGTGAAGGGAAAAAAAGATTTGAGAAAATGAAATGATGTGGATGAGTGTGTGCGATCAGAAAGGAACTATGACATTGACAAAACCCTAAGCCCTTCATGAATGAAACAGATACTCTCTCCCTCGCTCGCTCTCTTTTTCTCATGTTCTTGGCAGGGACGATTCACTGACATCACAGCAGGCCTAGCAACAGCCAATAAATTATGAGTGACAAGTATTTGGACCAATAAAAAGGCTGCCATATTTCCTGGGCAGTAAATCTGGTTCCAGATTGCAGCGGCGTGTGTCGGCTGACGTGTTTATAGTCGCAGGGAGATGGGAGCTAGGGGTTCGCCCCTCCACATCAACGCCTTTGGAACACACTCTCCTCTGAGGTCACAAACACACACGTACACACAAGGGAAGCTGGGATACGCAGCCATTCGTTTTTTCTTTTTTAACAAATTGTCACGCCTCGCAGTCGCCGTGCCCCTCCTTGAGGCTGAGCCATCTGTCCTTCAGCCAGGCAACAGCCCAAATGTATAAACACGGCTAACCCACTAGCATATTTTTTGTCAGGCTATTTTAAGTTCCCCCTTAATCTTATCACCCAGATTGCTATCAGCTGAGTGCAAAATTAGCCCTTTATCGCGTCTCGACCAATCAAAGACCACTTATCCTTAACTACTACGCTAAAATCAGCCAAACAGAATCCAATATTTCACACCCTTGCTATACAGGTATTTGATAATTTGGCAGAAAATGACCCGTCGCGTACTTCTACATCACTTTAATTGCACTAGCAATTTCCAATCCTCCATCATCCATCCTGAACAGGCCTGATAAAACGTCTTATATCCTGCCGCTAGACTGCGAGTGTGTATCCATGACATTATCACCTCCATATAATTAGCGCAATCTGCATGGGAAAGCTATGTGATCGAGGCATTAGCAGACCTCCGCTACATCAGACAACATCGATACATTTCAGGAAAAAGCGCTGTTTGTTCGGAATCATCCTAATCTGATTAATTTATTATTTCAGCCCCACACGGTGATTACTAGGGGTTCTATTATACGATTCCGTATGTAGAAAAAATGAGGGGGAGAGTGAAAGAAAGAGAAAATCATTCACCGTATGCTGGAGGAAAAACCGTGGCGACAAAAACCCGGCATCTTGACAGCGTGACATTGTAAAAGCACTGTAAAAATGCTGTAAAAGTGTTTATGTGATGCCTTGAGGAACGTGCGCTTAAAACGCCCTTCATTTTGATTTCCTTGAAACCTATGTTACACAAGCGCTTCGGTTATTCTCTAACTATAGTAAATCAAAGTGAGTAAATGCGCTTGAATGAACTCGCATGCCCTTGTAATGTCAAATGTTACAAAAAAGTAGGAAAAAATAAAACACAATGCCACTATTTTTTAAATAAAGTCCAGCTTTGCATCAAACTGTATAGCTGGGTTCAAAAGACCATACAGAGATTTTAAAATGGTAATAGACCTTGTAGGTAAAAAGGCAAGAATATAATTTGCATTTTTAAAAAAACATTTTCTATTTATTTTTTATTTTAAAGATTAGTAATAAATATAATAAACATTTTTAATTTAAGAAAAAATTATAAAGAGGTTATAATATGCAAGAGGTTGCATATTAAGAGTGTATCACATGACTTCACCTTCATACATAATACATGCATGTGTGAGCAAGCTTGAGTAAGTGTAAACAGTTTAGAAGTTAGATATTTGTAACCTGACAAACGAAAAGGATCACCGTTATAGACACAACACAACTGTATCACAATAAGCTTGTAACACCTAACAGGGTACTAATAAAGGCATGGGCTAGTAAACCGAGGCCAAACCAAGTTCAGATGTATTGTCACTCCATCTAGAAGTCACTTTGGCTAAGGAATCTGTTAACATCAAGTACAGTAAATACGACTAACTTTAATTATAAGTCAATACAGCCAGGTATTTTTACCAAAGCCTGCTGAGATTTCAATACCACCCACTGTACAGGAGATGTGATTGTTCAATATTCTGTAGAGTGGATTGTCTATGCATGGTACGATGATGTACCTGTCACGGATGCTATAGTCTGCTCCTTTTATTGGGTCAGGGTCAGGCACAGTGACTGCTGTCTTGGCAATCAAACGCCTCTCCATGCCCGTCAATAGCCATGGAACAAAGAGAGAAAAAGGAGAGTGAGAGAACGACAAGGCTGCCTGTTACTCAAAGCTTGGCAGCCTAATTCTATTTTAATAACCTAGTCATTTGTACCTTTCATACATATACTTACAAAGTTTTACACTCGAGTCGGCCTACAGAGAGCGAGATACTTTATACGAACCCGTGTGTAGAGGTAACATGCTATTTTCTCTCTTTCTTTCTTTCTTGACATTCACTTCATTTAAAACATGCTTTTGCAGTCCAATCAGGCTTAAATAATAGCTCTGAAAACCGTCAATTTAACCAAGAATATTCACGGCATTACAAAGCCTGACGGAATGAATGAGGCGGTTTCCCTCCGTAGAGAAGAGAGGGAATGTGGCGGACTCGAGGTCGTGTCAAGCAATATATTGATGGAATCCAATTAAGACCTTTAAACTACGGAGAGAGCTTGAAAGATATTGGATAAGTTTTGTATAACAAAAGAACGGAGGCCAGTCAAGGAGAGGTTTCTTTCTATATTTATATATATATAAAACAGTAAAAAGTGGGCTTTTGCTTTATTCACTCATTATTTCTTGAACAATCTTTCAACAGAAGTAGACCACCCATTTTCTACATCCTATTTCTCCTCCTGTTCAGGTACCAACCGCAGACTAAAACGCTATTAAGTATATGGTACAGCCAAAGCATGTAGGAATGAGTGCTGGAGACACAATGTTTTTAAGGTTGTGACCTTGGGGATGGTTTTTGTCCTTTTTATTATAAAACCGCCGTTATTAAGGGCTGTTACTGAGAATCCAACCTGAGTGGCTGCTTGTACCGCGCTGAACGAGACAATTCGCAAACAGTAGACGTTTTGACCCTGAAGAGAAAGCCTTGCTATATGGGCTAGAACACAATAGCACGTAGAGAGCAGTCGTAAAGGTTTGCGAACCGTGCCCAATAGATCCATAACCACAGCTAGACACACAACCGTAAGATTAGCTAAGCATATTAGGAAACATTCAAATCAGGCATTTCTCCAAAAGCAAAACAAAAGAAGCTGGAATTGCTTTCGTTATTAGGATGAAACGTACAAAAATAAGACAACACAGACAATTATTTCAAGGCGTGGAAGAGGGGGATGGGCGCTGTACTTTTGAACCGCGTGCTATATTAGATACCGAATCCGTTCGTGAACATGCTCCTCTCACGCTCCCATTAGAACCGGATACCTCCCCCACCCCAAAGCCAAATCAGAGAAAGCCCCTTCGGTCCTGGCTGGTTTGCATAAAGCAAACAAAATTAAATTTGCTTTGCTAAATCAAAGCTTGTATGGTATTCCAAGCCACTCTCTCTGGGACAAATTACTTCAAACGGCCTCCTTTGTATCATAACAGAGAAGGAGAAAAAAAGAGGAAAAGAAGAAGAGAAAATCAGCCCAATCAGCACGTCTCTGAAACTCTCAACACAGGAATTAATTATTGAACCCTGGCGTGAGTTAGGCTGTCTCCTAGCAGAAGCGCGACACAGATCTATTTATTTGCAAAAAGAATTTTTCACTCTTGAAAATACACTGTTGCCAAATATGCCACTGTTCTTTTGCAGTCTTTTTCTTCCAAATGGAAAACAAGAAACGGTAGGAAGAACTTCTAGACCCCAATTGCACCTGGTATCTTATCATAAGTTGAGAACGCTAAACATAAGTGTAAACAGTACATAATGTATTGAGCTTCATCACTTTTCAAGGCGGTCAAAAATATGTGGCCACAATGCATTCATAGTGTAAATGCTCATGTGCTCACTTGCCAATCAAACACTAAACAAAACAAAGGTTTAGACTTTGCTGGTTAATTAAGCTTTTATGTAACCATTCAGTTGAAACACACATTATACTGATATTATATTGGTTATGACAAATAATAGAAATGTCTTTATTTAGCAATAACAGTCAATATTGTATATATAATTGTACATGCTTGTCACTGTTATTTTCATAATCCACATGATATTTACCTTTATCATTAACATTTATTTTTAAAAGTAATCTTTTAAATTGTGTCACTGATGCTTGACTTTCTTCTGTGGTACATTAAAGAACATATTTTAAGAAATGTATCAGGATTTTTGTCCTTATTCTATAAGTATCTTATTTTATGTTCCACAGAAGAAAATTAAACCAGGCCCTAAAGAGATTCTAACCGCTTGTTTTACGCTACCATGACATGGCCTTACATCTAGAGGTAGCCAGCCCTGATCTGACCCTGATCCAGCCTGACCGAGCATCAGAAAACCTCTTCTTCGCTTTTTCCAAATCAACTGTTTACAAATCCCCGGTTAATAGGATCACCCCTCATTGACTTCAGCTCTCAGATATGGCTGATGGAATCTATTAGCTGCATGACAGTCAGCTCGCTGGACAGATCAATATCCTGAGGCTCTTACGGCTCTGCTGTGTGCCGTTTCTCCTCGTCAGCTCTGGTTTGAACCTCAAGGTTTCCTCTGTGGCATCCGGGTGTCTTTTATGACATGAAAGTGTTAATGACTATCTCCAGTACAGTACTGTATGTAGGATGAGCGCTCTCTCTCTTTTCCCCCTCTAACCCCCCTCCACCTCCTCCTTGTGCGTGCATACGTGTCTGTAGATGGTGTTACTGTGTTTCCAATTAAGTTGAACTGTGGGCAGATCAATGAGGCTCGAGTGAGTGTGTGCGAGCGCGCGTGTAAAATGAGCAGCTCTGGGCCCTGCGAGCATGCAGAGAACTAATTTATTGAAGCGGGGTTGCGCTACAACTAGAGAAGGTGGGGTTGGTGTGGGATGGCGATGGTGAGTGGGGGGTATTGCACTCCATTATATTATAGTACATTTAAAGAAATAGAAATCACACTTGCCTATTTCACCATTTAAATTAGCAGCCTTCTTCAAACCTAACACTTTGTCAGATATTTCAGGTCACTGCTATTCTTGCACATGAACAATGCAATATTAATACTACTTTTGGTGTAAAAAGGGGTTGAGGGAACCAGAACAAGAGAAGAAAGAAGGAACTCACACTCCGTCTTTTATTCTACTTTATCAAGAATAGGAATCTAGATCTAGATACAACTCTAATATGTTCAGCTTCTCTCGACAGGCACAGCAAGCAAAAAGGAAAGAAAGAGATGAGTACACACGATACATGTGTACTAGGTGTGTTCATGTCTTTGAACCACCAGCATTTTCTCCAGTATTTTGAATAAATGCATAAGCATCCCTTACACAAATCCATTTCTTACAAAATCCATACTGAGAGATTAGTTCACCCAAAAATGAAGATTCTGTCATTAATTATTCGCCCTCATGTTGTTCCAAACCCAAAAGTTCCAAAAGAACTTTGTTCATCGAAAAACTAATTAAGATATTTTTGATGAAATCTGAGACCTATCTGACCCTCCCATAGACAGCAGCACAGCTGAAAAGTTTCCAGGACTAGAAATGTAGTAAATATATTGGTAAAACTGTACATCTGACATTAGTGGCTCAAATTCAGTTTTGCTACAATACAAGGAACTAAATAAACATAATTCACTCAACTATTCTTCTCCCCTGAGTTACATCTTTATAGAGAATACTTTGAGAACATGTCTGACGTAATCAGTGTTGTTTACCTGCGCAACTGGTTTTTATGGTCCAGGGTCAACATTTTTTTAATTTATACTGTGTGTGTGTGTGTGTGTGTGTGTGTGTGTGTGTGTGTGTATATATATATATATATATATATATATATATATATATATACAACACATACATAGAAAGAGAGAGAGAAAGAAGAGAGATAAATTTAAAATGTTGCTATTTAATGTAACAGTTAAATAATAAATAACGGTAAAATAAAAACAGTAATCTTTTTGTAAGCACTACAGAGACAGCATTGGCTTCCTTATTGATGTCTCTGCATATTAAGCTGGGATAGAAGAAAACAGTTTAACATCGCAAAAATGACATACTTCACCTTTAATAATAGGAGTAACATGGAAACAGTGACTCCTTTTTATAATTATTAGGGAACAGATTGAATAATTAGGGCCTTGTTTCATGTCCATAAATTTGCATGACCATCATCTTGATCTGACAGGATACTATATCCATCTTCATTGGACACAGTATTTACATGGCTAGACAGACAAGCACACAGGCACACACACACACACACATACACTTTCTCTCTCTCTCTCTTTCTCTCTCTCCAACACGCACTCATTAACTACACAAATCAGCGTGCCACGGATGGTGAATGTTTAAAGGAAATCAGGGCCATGTAGCTATTGGACTGGGCTAATTGATAAAGTCATTAGCAAAGCTTGTGTTGATAGCACATCTAAATCACCTCAAACTGAACAGACACCTGCAGCTATGGGTTATTCTGTGAGATGGCACAATGAGAGCTACTGCAAAAAAAAAAAAAGAACGAGAAATATCCGTAATTTAGATAAATTTTATGATAAAAGGATGATGGCGCCATGTCTCAAGCACTACTGACATTTTTGTGAGTATGGAGACGATGCATTTATAGAGAAGGAACAACAGTGGCTGAAGAACGCACTTAACCATTTTAATTTCAACACCACCTTCCCAGAAATCCAAAAAAGGGGCAAATTGTGAATGCATGAAAGAAACGGCTTCAGATATCATTGAGAATGAGAAGCAGAGGATTCTGACAAGATCTGTATCCACAAACACTCACACATAAAATCACAAGCAGGTCTCGTTTTTGTGTGTGTCTGAGGGATTGGCTGAGCTGGATGTAGTGTTAAAAGCGATTAGGGAGGCGGAGCGTGGCACGTGCGTAGCATCTACAATGAGATTCTAGCATGATTAGTCAAATCCCTAAAGAGTGGCCTTACTCTCTAAGGCTCCGCTGACAGAATGATTACATCCCAGAGAAAAGACTAAGAGAGCAAGGAGAGAGAGAAATAGAACATCGCTACAGAGCAAGAGAAAAAAGCAAGGGAATGAAAGACAATGAGATGATAGTAGAGGATATACACTTGCATTTCCATACACTGTGGGTACGACGGAGTATCTGTGGAAGAGTAAACCAGTGACAATGACCAGACAAGCACAAACAGGTTGATACAGACTCGCCTTGTTGAAATATCACTCCATCTGACATACCGAAGTATTCATGTTCACACATTCAGATTCACAAAGTACAGAGAGCGGAAGAAAAATGCTATAATACAACTCCAATGAGCCAATGAGCTCGTTGCTCAACATTCAAATACTTGGCTTGTAGGAGTTGCAGCGGGCTTCAAAAATCCTCCACCTTTCCCAGCTCGACCTGTACACATCTGCTACAAGGTGATTCATGCATGCTATATGGGGGCTATTTTATACATGCTATATGTCCAGCATCAGTATTTCTTACTTGCTCACAGCAGCATGTTGTGGATGTATCGGAAATAGCAAGTCTCAGTAATTGCCCACATTCAGACAATTAAAAACACATTAACATTGTCATGCATTACCATGAGAATCCCTCTGAAAGTTGTCATACGAAGAGTTCAAATGCAAAAGCCTCTAAGTACGTCTGACGTTTTTCTTTACAATTAGCATTTCCTTCTGACTACTTTGTATAGGTTTCTATAAGTACTGGTTCTTCTCAGTGGCTTGAGGCTGAGATATAGAATTTGCATTTGAAGTGAAAGTATTTAATGAACATATACTATGTAAAAAGCACTCACTCAGTATCGTTATCTCAGTTATGACCAAATCTTACTAATATATATATATATATATATATATATATATATATATATATATATATATATATATATATATATATATATATATATAAAATCAGTGACAGGAACCGATTCCTGAAAACTGTGGTGCACTGAAAACCGTTATCTGTAAAGAGCAAGTCCAGAACAGAGAGATCAGAATTAGATGGAGGTGGAATAGGGAAGAGAACAGGAGAATGGATGTAAGGTTGGGATCAAGCGTGCTGTGACAGTGGGAAGATTGAGAAAGAGAGAAAGAGAGAAAAGGGGTGTGAGAAAGAGAAAATCTCTGATTTCTGTCCAAATAGCAGAACCTCATGCTGACAAGTTCGGCCCAAAGCCATCAACATCACAGAGGAAGAGGAACTATGCTTGGACAATTGCATGGGAAATCCAGTGGTGCAGAGACAGAAGTACTTAGCAGCAAGCTTGATTTACTCACATACCCACATGAACTAAAGCGGAACTGATTAAACAGATAAACAATTAAAATCAATAGAGGATCATATTCTGCACATTTCACAAAGGCTAAAAAAGCACCGTTAGAAGAAGCCGCCGGATATGCACATTACAGTGTGTGATGCACACAATGATCGTGCGATCGTACAAGTGGGATAGCGACATAAACACAACGCCTTATCACATTGCCCACGCAAGCCTATGGACAGGCAAGTAAACTAAATATTATTCTAATTTCATTCGTTCATTAGCATGTTCCACAGGTGTCGCCTCTAGCATGCAAATGAGTGAAACTGTGAGGGCGAATCAGATTATTTCCAATTCTAATTCCCTCTCTCAAGTGGAGAGGATCTCTCAGCCGACTGCTGGAGAGGCCAAACTCACTGTGCGCTCGTGTCCACAGCTGTCAATAAAAAAAAAATCACTTGAGCGACCATGCAAAGCTTTTTGTTTTCTGCAGAAAATGAGACAGGAACAGCTGTTGCACTGTACTGCGGTCAGCTCTCAGAAGTAGAGCAGAAGGTCTACTCAAGTTTAGAAAACCACAAGTTTAAGGGGACACAATGTTTAGAGTAATTTAGAGAATTTTTTGGTCACTTATGGATATGTTAGAAACAATAGCGCACACAGAGAAAAGATATTCCCATTAAGCGATTCTATGAGAAATCTTAATAGTATGTACAGAAATGCAAAGCGTTTTTTTAATAATTCAATGAGTTAAATGATTTTGGTAGCTTATTTGCTTCTTTTGTGACTTTCTTATGACATTTTCCCTTCTGTATAACACAAAAGAAGATATTTTTAGTCACAACATTGGATCTTATTGGCTTTCACTGTATGAAAAAAATACACTCAAGAGTCAGAATGTTTTTACAAATTTCTATGATCAGAAATACGGTAAAACAAATATTTATTGATATTTTTATATGAATATTGTGTAATATTATTAACATTTAAAATAAGTTTTCTATTTTAATATATTTAAAACGTAATATTTTCATCAGCCATTACTCTAGTTTTCAGTGTGATCTTCAGAAATCATTTTAATTAGCAGATTTGGAGCTCAAGAAAAAATTATTTTGGTTGACACAGTTATGCTGTTTATTGTGGAAAATATAATATTTTACACTTTTGTAACATAAACGTCTCTGGCGTCAGATATACATGTGCCAGTAAATGATGACAGAATTATAATTGTCCTACGAATGATCAGATCTTCGTCTATTAGATCATATCACTATGCATTTCATTGTGTAATCACACCAAGTTTCCACAAATATTTTGCTCTGAGTGATCAGAACACCCAAAAACAAATCGACATGTCAATGAGTATGTATCTATTTGGCCTCCAGGAGTAGTGTCAGGACACTGGCTGTTATGGGCACTACACTGTGAATACAGTCACCTGAGCAACACAAACACCCGCTTTAGCACTTTGAAAGCCTGAATAGGTGTGAAAGACAGCGAGAGATACTGAGAGAAAGAGAGATAACAGAACAGAAAACAGTAATTGTGGCGAGACCGCAGATTGCACTGAATGTGCATCTCCAGTCACAGAAGCGTCATGTCACCTGTGGCTCGCTTTCACTACCGCACACATGTCCACATATCAACACCTCCCTTTTCCTCTCACACTGCCACTTCACCCCCAATTAACACCTGCACACACACACACCACCGACCCGGCGTCACCTAGGTCAACCCGAACGCTTCGGTAAATATCACACACTGTCTGCACTCTAACTGGAGTCAAACAGGAGCTAAATCAGAGGTGAGTCCTACTTTAGGTGAATACACACTCCACACACACGCACAGTTAACTGTAGCTGTTCACATACAGGCTGCACAGTAGGGCAGATACACGACTGTGTGTTAATTAACAAGCTCACAGAATGTGTTAAATATAGCTGACTGTCAAGACCAAGGAACAAAAAATTGTCCATCAACTCGCTGCTCAATAGTACACGCAATCTAAAGCTCTTTCGCTTCCGCTGCCGTTTTGCTTACAAATGAAGGCAGGCAAAGAACTGGCAAAAGGTTGAAATGCAGTTCCTAACCTAATCAACAGATGACTCATTTTTCGTTTCAGTACCGCTTTTGCCCCTAGGGACCCCCCTGTTGCCATGGTAACCTCACCAGTCGAGAGTTACCGTCGTTGGTGCCAATCAGAGTGACCGCCATGATGGCAGGGCAGGGCTCTTTGAAGAAGGTGGGCTGTCCAGCTTAAGAAACAACATGGCGAAACAAAACAGCACAATTAAAACTAAAGGAAAATACTTAATATCATTAAACGGATGATGCACTGGTGTCAAATCAAAGTGAAGAATAAAGCTGAGTCAAGCATGTCATGTGCATACTGAGCAAATTCCAATGGAAAGGTCTTGACATCTCTGTCTCGTGAACTGTGGTAAAGCAGTAGGTGTAGATATCAATGGAGTTGTTACTGATGCAGACACCACCGCCACCATCCAGCAGACTTGTACCTGATGAGAGATCGGCTACAATATTACCCATCATGCTTTGCCTCTGTAATACTACAGTCTACCACTTAGTAGTTCAGCAGACTAAATTACATGGCGCCTGTGTATCTTCTTTGTTGTATCAAGTGTCAGTTACGCTGCACTGAGCAAAAAACGGTGTAAACAGAAATTTGATTTTTGCATCATATAATGCATTATAATGAACCTTAGGTAGTAGAGGCGGATAAGACTTTTTAAGGTTTTTAAATGTCTCTTATGGTCCCTAAGTCTGCATTCCATTGATCAGAAATATAGTAAAAACAGTAATATTGTGGAATATTTTAAAATATTTGTAATATGCTGATGCTAATGGTGCTCTTTATTATTATTATTATTATTATTAATATTGAAAAAGTTGGGTTAACAATTTGTTTTTAATTTTCTATCAAACACCAGTGTACAACACAACAAAATCTCCACAACCCAATGGAAACAACCTGCAACTCTACGAAATTAGCATAGCACAACAGAAACAAACTGTAACGCAACAAAATTGGCCCAACACAATAAAAACAAGCCACAACATGACTAAATTAGTATAAGACAATGGAAAAAGCCACAATTCAACAAAATTAGCACAACATAATAACATTAGTACAAATTCTTAAGTGATGAAGTATTCTTAAAGGATACTTTTATATTCTTAAAGGATAATTCTTATAATGTGACAAACATCCTCCTATATCCTCTTATATGCAGTGCACGACCAATTCTATGGAAAAGGTAATCAGACCAACATTCAATTAAAAGTAAAAAAAAAACAAAACAAAAAAAGGTTCAGATCCTGTAATGAACTTTAATGACTTCTAGACTTTATAGATTTAGTAATTGTAACCTTTCTGCACAACTAAAGTCATCAAACGATCACATCCATTCATAAAACCAGAAATACAAAGACAAATCATGAATTTCATTTTACTTTGAGATATCTATTATTAGCAAGTAACAAAACAGGCCCCCCGTGACATGTCTGACATGCACGAGTCTCCCGTCTCTCGCCCCATAGAGAAGACTGTTTGTTTGTACAATCAATAAACACTTTTAGCTGAGAGAGAGAGAGAAAAAAAAAACAAATAAAATGTTATGTTGCTTGGCTTTGATCTTTAGAATGGCGGTCAGATTACGAGTGACAGAAATGGAGTGGTGTCTGGCAATCGTCGTGCTGTTTGATGCATGGCACGAGATTGGACGAGATGGTGTGTTTGAGCACGCCATAGATCTCATTTCTCAGTGCCGGCTGTGCCTTTCTGACGGCAGACTTTATCGTGGTGGAAATATGTTGAGCCAAATAACGAGACATGAGGTTTCTATGCAAAAAAGAGTGAGAGGTATGTGGAACCTTATGAATTTTGAGCTTAAAGGGTCAACTACCTTGCTCTTCTCATTGAAATGACATAGTAGCAGATGAATTTGTAGATTTATTGCGATTGACCATAAAAGGAGCACGTATACAATTCACATTTGTGCGAGCAATACCTATAAAGTGAAAAGATTAGGCAAGTCAGCAACTGAGATTGCAGGAATATCAGTTGCTGCATTTCTCTTTATTTTTTAAATGAGACTTGTGGGAGGACAAGAAATTATAGGGAGAGGCAGATAACAAATGTTGCACGATAGCTGAAGCCGATAGCATGTCACAAACCACACATAGCACATTAACTGACCATCCCATGAACCTAGACCAGTGCTTCTCAACATTTTAAATCCAAATCTCCCTTTTTTCCACAATATCGTTCATAGTCTCCATGGCTTTTTCAGCTGGATAAGGTACTCACAAGTTCCACCTGATAAATAGATACTCATTATAAAACTGCAAATGCAGTTTTTCAGGTGTAAAAATCACGCTGTTAAAACAAGGTTGCCTTAGATATTCAGGTTTTAAAGACTTTGGGAATTATTGTTCTTCAAAGACAAAAGCACTTGTTGAGGGGGTGAATTAATATTAAATATTACGATTTTTAGCTTTTTGACATTATTTTAAAACATTTAAGTTTTGAAGGCATAGTTCAACCGAAATGTAAAATTCAACATTAACTCACACTCGTCGTTCCAAACTTGTAAGACCTTTGTTCATCATAGTTCTTTCTGTGCCTTGTACATGTCATTTGCATTGCTATCTATGCAGGGTGAGAAAGCTCTCGGATGTCATCAACAATATCTCTGTATAGGTCTATTTATGTTCTGAAGATGAAGGTTTGGAATAACAAGAGGGGGAGTAATTATTGACAGAACTTTTATTTTTGGTTGAACTATCCCTTTAAGAATGCAAACTCATTGGCCAGTGACCCCTTGAGAACCATATGTAATAGATGAAAAATAAGTATGTGGAAGAGTAGCATGTCCAAATTCACAGTATTTACAAAACAGTAGGCAAAAAGTACTACTTATCCGCATCAGCCTGTAGCCCAAGACTGGTTGCTCACTGAAGCTAAGCAGCGCTGAGCCTGGACAGTACCTGGATGGGAGACCTCCTGTGAAAACTAGGTTAAGGCAAAGCACAGTATTTGTGGATGGCAGGTCATGTGACAATGACAACACGGTAAGTGTAGTACATTTGGATTACATTCATATAGAACACACTTTTTAAGAAGTTGCGATCAATTTTTTCAAAAGAAGCACTTCGGATAGCAGATTTGAAATGCAGCTATATGCAAGCTAACCATTCTGACATTTTCTTTTATCTATTACCTACATCATGCTTTGTGGCTCTCGTTTGGAGCTATACTTCACTTCCTTCCTGACCTCCTAAAAATAGGCAGCAATACCTTCAAATGGGACGCTCAGCTCACAACTGATTTCAGTAAATTTCATTTTAGCATAGTGCTAAGCTAATGGCGTGAAAGTCCGTTGGTAATGCTACTTCTCTAAAATTAGTTTTTGTAGTGTGGGATGTCTATACATTTAAGCATAAAATAAACAGAACATACTAAAATATGCAAACATATCAACAACAAACATTTTTTCTAATTAAAAATGTAATTATTATACCTTTTGTGATAAAACAACAACAGAATGAGCGGTAGATCAAAGTCAAGCATAAAACAGCTTTGGGGATGGTATATTAGAAGCACATTTGTATGAGAGCAAAACCCAATGCACTTGAAACATTTACTGATGTTTCCCTATAACCTCCACAAACCCTCTAAAACGTAGCATTGTGTATTGATTACATATCATGCCTTTAGAGTGCTCACTCTAGTGTGCACTAGAATATGTAGAGTGTGCATCAGCGTCAGTGGTGCTGTAGCTTTTGAGCAGGATGTCGACACTTTAATCTAGTTGGTGGGAAGGAAAAAGAGTGGCATGAAAGGAAACGAGGAGAACCAGAGAAGATGTGGCTCCTATAAGACCGTCTACGGCGTTAATGATAACCGTCGCTGCAGTGTGTGTGTGTTTGAGTGTGTCGCTGTGTTGCCTGTGAAAGGCTAATGACCTCCTCAACACCTTACAAAAGCACACGCAGTTGATTTTATATATACTTCAGCTGCCTTGAGCACACACTTTCACCTTGCCTCAAACACAATTTTATGCACACATGCACATGCACGCTGACACGGAGGTGTAAGTGGCAGAAACATTATGAGCTACAATGGTAGTTGAAGGTGAACCTGAGTTAAACAGACGATGAATAGAGGGGTCCTTATTTCAGATGACCCCACCTCAGGCGGTAGAGCAACTGTGCGGGCACACTTCTCTTCCATAGAACAAATGAACACAGATAGTTATCACCTACACAATACTAGGCAAAGATACAGGGCAAGGCTATAAAAGTAGCTATACACATTTACAATTAAACGGATTGTTTTGTCTTTCAAAAAAAACAAACAAAAAAGAAACCAAAGTACTGACTCAACATTGCAAATTATGCATAGATTGTTTTTCTCCAATGTCCAATGTGGTGACATTTACTGTTGTTCAGCAAAACTTTGCAGATGAATCCAGTAATTTCAGTATGCAGATTTTGCTTGTGTTTACACTGGTCATGCAAATTTGCCAACAGACTTCATAGTGACCAGGAGAAAGCAGCTTGTTTAAAAGTGACGGCTGTGTGAGCAGTGCTTAATCGCCAACAGATTATTTTCTGTGCAGTTTCACCAAATATGATTGACCCTTAAGAATGCAAATGACCAAAGTATTGATTTTGGTGGTTTAGATGAGTTTTCCTATATTGCATCAAAAGGAAATATGTCAATACAACAAAAAAAAACCTGTCCTGATTTTTAACCAAGTTTTCTAAAGATATAATTGAATAACAAACATTGTGAATATGTATTTCACATTTTAGATGCTGTCAGTACATACAATTATATCAATTACATAAAATATGCAACATCTTATATTCGCAATCTCAATGTGCGAATACTTATGAACATAAATCAAGCTGATACTCCATAAATATACACATGCATGTGTGTACACACACACACATACACACATTCTTTCTGAGACTACGGTGAAAAACAAATGTCACACCTGTATAGTTTCAACGATTTGAAAATATCCAATGTTAAAACCAATCTTACACACTTGGTACAGGCACAGACCAAGTGGACTAAAAATAACAAGTTTCCTTTTACTTCCATGTAATTTTGTACCTCGAGCTTCGACCGTAAAAATAACAGTTAGCCTTCACAGTTCCCCCTCCCTCCATTCCTCCCTCTCTCTCTGTGTGGTGAATCTACCTTCCTGCCCCTGTGCCTCTTGTTAATTAATCACTGTGTTGTTAAAGAGTGCCGAGGCGGACTCCGAGCCTACTGATAATTAGGGATCTGTGTTCAGGGCTGGCTGTGAGAGGCGGGGTGCGAGCAAAAGCTAGAAGGCTGTGTGCGTGTGTTATGTGTGGCTCTATCTGAATATGTGTATCTGAGCAAGCCAGCTATGATCGTGCGTCGCGTGTTATATGAGAGTTTGTGTGTGGCGGTGGTAAAGTGGCACATTAGTATTCAGAGAAATCGCTGCACCCCTGCTGTCCTGCTACTTCCTGCTCACCACCAGGCCAGCATTCAGTCGGGCACAGTCTACCAAAGCTCCCGCAGGGGGCACAAACATAACAGACCTCAATGTCCAAAGACCAGCCTGACCCAACTTGACTATCAGTACCTCAGCTTGCTGCAATGCTATATTTGCTCGGGCTCATGACTGCACTGAACCATAAAACTACAAGACAAAATGCTTTTCAGATGCGTTGAGTGTTTATGTGTACAACAAAAAAAACTAGCAAAAATCCACTTCTTTTAAAAATAGGTCTTAAGGGTTTGAGTAAAAATTCGTGTGCAAACCTGCAGTATACTTTTTAGTACCTTTTTAAAAGACCGTAATAAAATATAACTTGGCATAAGCTATAAAACAGTTTGCTTTCATGTATAAACATGATATCGTTGGCTTTGAAGCAAATATATTCAAGTACCCAACAAGACAAATTATTATTTTTTACAAGAAAATAAAAAATCCTAATAATAATAATTTTTTCAAATTTAAATTGTATTATTAACAGTGTTTTATTTCACTTAAATATTTTAATAGCATTTAAATATCAACTGTATTCTATTTTTTTTTTTTTGACTGTGCAAAAATGTAATTCATTCTTTATTACTTTTTATCTGAAAATCCTGAAATGACAAAATATTAAATATATATAAATAAAAAGACCTTACATGTTTTCAGCTCATTATTAAGCATTATTGCTGTACATTTGAATGCATACATACAGTAAACACACACCATAATAAACAAAAACACAATTTATTTTGAAATATATGGGGGAATCAAATTACGACTGTGGCAAGACACAGCATTCGGCACGTACTCTTCTGTCACGTTGAGCTCTGATGCTCTTTCAAGCGACAAAGGTTCAAGGTTTCCGGCTTGCAACATTTTCAGATTCCTTTCACTAATTATTGCCTGTCATTTCCTCTGATCTGTCCTAGAAGAAGAGGCAAAAGTGCGAAAAGAATTAGTCTTCGCACAATAGTCATCAGAACACATGCAGCAGCAGAGATCATCTGTTATTGCAGGTTCTCGCTGTGACGATTCCCTTTGTGCTCTTCTGTTGTCAGAACTCTAAATATTCTCCAAATTAATCGCTCGCTCTTTCCGTCGGTCTCCCTTCTCTCTCACTCCTGATTGCCGTATATGAGTGATAATGTTTTTAGCAGCTAGCGTCATGTTCAAATCTGTAATAACATTACACCAGCAGCCCCACTGATGGCAACATGCATCACCAAACACAAGCCATCTCAGTCATAAGTAAACAAAACTTCCATATGCAGAGTAAACACATCTATACACCCTAATGGCCTATAACAGCCCCCACACAGAGGCAATTTGCACACTAATTCATACACTTTACAAAGAAGAAACAGCGAGAACTAAGAACACAAGTGCATTGTTTATCAGGGTGCGACTGCGACCTTTCCCTCACATCATCAATAAAGACGATATCCAATATTTTGTAAGTATATGAAATTAGCCGCAGTAACTTGTGCTACGTAAACGACATATAGATTTTAAAAAGCAGACGTGGATGTATAGTCTGGAAAAAGTTCAGGGTTCGTTTCCGCAGTGAACCTTGAGAAGTGAGGGAAAAATACAAAACCGATCTCGGATCAAAAGTAATGCAATTCATTCAAGGAGTTCGAGGTTGGAAGATGAAAGCATAGCCATCTTAACTCCTTCCACAGGTCACGTAATAAACATGATCCAGAACGGAGGTCAGGATTCCATGTAAGGGTTTCTGCAACCCTCAAGAACATCTCTGACATCCATGTTCACGAGTACTCTTCAAACGCACTCGGGGTCATGGCCGTCGTTTCACTTTTATTCAGCCATTGTATTCACGGCTGCGATGTTGACAAATTCATTTTGAAATCCATTAGTCTCACAACGTGGTTTAAACGATGTGCCCATTAATGTCCACCGCTTTAATACAGCCAATAGCCATCTGATAAATCAGGTTATCTCAGACACCTTCCACATGCCGTGAAGAACGGAAATTAGGGAATTATTAACTATCTCCAGTACGTGTGTGAGTGTATGTGTGAGTGGAAGATAGAAACATGAGAAGGCAAGAGACGGGAAAGAGAGAAGTATAGTAGCAGTATTTAAAAGTTCCTTTAAATTGCACTGTAATGTTTTAATTAGATAAAAATGTGAATTGAGGTAAAAACAGGAAGCAGAATTCAGATATTCATTTCTGAGATATTTACCTATAGTACACCTGAGCGGTGCAGTCAAAATTGAATAAACTCTGTGAGCTTTTTATAGCATTATGTGAAAAGGTCTATGGTTCTGTATGCAGCATTAAATTTGTGGCTTTAAAGGTTTGGGCCTTATTCAAATTAATTGTGAGAATGATGAATAATACCGTATGTCTGAACTTTATCATTTGTGAGAATCTATGATTAAAAATGACTAAACATGAAATGAATTCATTAGAAATTATTAGAATTAGAAATGAACAAAGCAGTTGTAATGGAAATGGACATTTTATTTGTTCCATTTGTAAAATATTTTAGAATTGTTGGCAACCATAATGTTATGATTGATTTAGTAAGAATTATTTTTCTGCACATTTTTAGAATTGTTTCGGTTACCAACATTCTTTAATAGATTTATTGGGTTTAATTAGAAGAAAAAAGGTCATACGGGTTTAAGTAAATGACACAGTTAATTTTTTTGGAGTGAACTATTCCTTTAAACATCTGGACACCTAACACTAAACAACACTTTTTCCAACCCATAATCGCAGTTCAGGAGTTCATCTTTCTGTCATTCAAATTCATACTGAACATCCTGAGGGGTGTTAATTCAATTCAAATTCACACTCACAAATTGAAAAGGAGCCAGTTTTTAATTCTGAATTTTGACGGCTCATACAGGTGACTTGAATTCCCATCATGATGTGCTGTCCTTCGACTACTTTAGTAGAAATAAAACGTCTTCCAAAAGTATTTTTTTACTAAATATTGTGACAGATAAGTAACAAGCACAACCGTGTGTTGCCTTTGCTTGCTCAGTTGCAGCCCTTCAGAGACTGCGGACGGTCATCACAACTTAAATAAATGTGGTTAATGGAGTCTAGGCTGGAATTAGCAGCGTTACAGTGTTGTGACGTGTGTGCGTGTATAATTATGGATGCGTGTGCGGTGGCTCACTCCGTTAATGAGGCGCTGGAAGGGGGCTGCAGCAGCTGGCAGGAAGCACGGGGGAGCTGAGGAACATCTGCAGGGGGCACAGCGCCGCTCTCAAACACACGTACAGGAGATCAGCACCTAGCGCACACCCACCGACACCAGCCCGACCGCCGTCGCCATAGCAACCGCGCGCCGGCCATGTCACCCGCAACAAAGGGAGAGAAAACAAACTAGCGTTAATCTCACCGAATAATTCAAGTCTTGTACGGCTTTACTTTTCAGGATCCGCAACAAGGCCCAGAGTGGGCATATGCAGCATGCGAAAACACTAGATGGGAAGGTCAAAGGTTAGAAAAATGCGTCCTTGAATATGTTCATTCTAGAGCTTTCCGCTGCCAAGCATTGGGTCAAGCACCAGCTGCATAAGAGCTCTGAAGCATTCACACTACCTGACTAATTCAGCCCCAAAGTGCCAAAAGTGCTACATATGCATAAGTACTAGAGAACTGTGCTCCAAAGACACACACCCAACAGCAAACACAGACGAAAGACAAGATATACATTCATATTGATCAATAAAGTTGACACATAGGCTGGGGCGCAGCCTATCGATCCTTATTCCCCCAAGTCAACACTTGGCCTTTGACCCCTATGTGAACTTATAGACATCTCCATAGAAACATACGCCCTCTGTTCATTGCACTTCATTGGGTCTGTACGCATCAGTCTCAAAAGCTAACGGTTATGCCTGGTGGAGCTGTGAAAACTAAAATATCATTGAAAACAGAGGTGTTGTTTACCGTGTTCTCGAAAAATGCTTTTTATTTTAAGAATAATGCGCTGGGAAAAGCACAAAAGGGTGCTTCAGAGGGAAGATAGGGGGTGTCTGTAGAAGAGGTCTAGCAGTGGCTGACATTATGTGCGAAAAACATGAATTTTTAGACTGTTTAGCAGTGTGTGAATGTTTTCCAGGTGAGAAGTTACTTTAAATGGGGTCATCTAGGCCATAATTATGTCAATAATATACTTTGATATTTGTGCAATAGCTTTTCATGGACTTAGCACTTCCTTAACGTTAAGAGACACTTTACTTCTTTTAATATCTATTCCTGGTCATATTGAGAACTATTCAGTATATGTCATTTCAAACACATATACATTTTTTCTTTTTGTAATGTTTAATCAAAATATGATATCTAAATAAAACTAGAAAATGTTAACCAGACAAATAAGTATTTAACTTGTTTCAGCAACCACACGTTTAGTCTGGCTCCATGCTGGCATGTGAAGCTCACAAGAACATGTTTAATAAGAAACCTTCACCAAGTTCTTAAAAACTTTAGACATTTGTTATGTGTGAATTTTGGTTCAAAGTTATTTTTCAGCTACCGTAGTTAATATTTGGTTATATTTACATTTAGCTGAGATTTTATATCCAAAACAAGTAAACTACGGCCTGGAAAAAGTTCCCCTCAGAGCAGCCAGAGGTTTAGTGTCTTGCTCAAGGTCAAACTGGCATCTCTCCAGTTCATGGATGATTCCTGAGGTTTCGAACCTAGGGCTTTTGGGTTACCACCAGCCCATATCTTCTTCAATCACATTTTCAATTTCTACCAACCTAGTTTCAAATTCAGACCAGAGTTTTAGTTTATGTTTTTGTTTTGGCTTGTTTTTTTCCATTAGTTTAACTTGCTACAAAACACACACAAATCCTAAAATTTCATTTTACATTAAAAGGGTACTTTTCGCACTTAAATACACTAAAAGTTTTTTTTTGTTGTTATTTCGTTTAATTCAATTGAGAATGTGATATTTACAATGCTACAAAATACTTCTAAAACACCTTTAACTCAAATATTTATATATATATATATATATATATATATATATATATATATATATATATATATATATATATATATATATATGTTTCTTAAACGCCCAGTAAGCATATGAGAATGATTTCTAAAGGATCATGTGACACTGAAGGTTGTATATATATATATATATATATATATATATATATATATATATATATATATATATATATATATATATATATATATATATATATATATATATACTGTAAATGTAACGTAAAAATGAATAAAATAAAAAAGCTATTGTTTTACATACAGTCAAAATGTTACTTCACATCTACATTGTACCAACCATCTCACCATCAGTTTTAGCTAATACATGCATATTAAGGACAAGTTGATCTACTTGATTAATAATAAATGTTAATATTAATAATCTGACAGTGAAATCCTCAGAGGTGTTGATAATGCGGACAGGCAATTGTAAAAACAGCGTGATCAGCCATTAATGATTGACTGCAAGTGAGATTCAGCACTGGGATCAAATACAGCATACTTCTGAATAATAGAGATGCCAGGAGGTCTACCCCATTCCCAAGTGGGTGAGACACATAGAGAGGGGCCAGAAAACCAGAGGTTTTAACACACGCTTACCCCGAGGAGTGTGCACGGCTGCATGAGCGTGTATCTGTGTTGGCGTCGTTAATGTGTGTCAGTCATCAATAATGCAGATCCTCAGTCGTCTGCTCATCAAAGCCCTGCGACGCGTTTCTGTTCCACATTACACTGAGACGAGGGCATGCGAGACCGGTCTGGGAGTGTGCCTGCGTTCATATAATTTACTCAGACTCATGTTGTTCCAAACATGCATGCTGGTTTTTTTCTTTCTCAATCTTTGCATATATATTTCCATTCACTGCAGAGTATCCACTAGCATTCAAGTGATTTAATGCTAAATTTCCAAATATGTTCCGATAAAAAAACGAAATTATCTACATTTTGGATATTTGGATTTTCATTTCTAGGTGAAAAGCTAGAAAGTTAAGTCAAACTCTGCCGCAGCTCTCAAATCAAATAATAGGGAGGTTGTATGTTATAAATAAATGCCATATTTCATTTGAGTGGTGTTAAGATTCTTTAAAAATTATTTATTTGTATTCAACTGGGCAAAAAAACTGCGTATAGGTTTGGAACAACACAAAGGTGAGTAAATTATGTCTAAACAATCAGTGAACAGCTCTTGAAATGGCATTTAGTCTAATACTTTTTCTGAGAAGCTAAATAGGTTGCACTCATGCAGCATTGAAGATCTTTAAGTAAACCTCTAAAAAGATTACAAACACACACAGGGGATACAATATAAGGTAGATGGGCACACAGACAATCTTTTACAGCAAAGCATGCTCTAGGGAACAGTCTGAATGCAATTGTGTCTTTGAGTAAATACACTTTTTATGTGCTTTTAATTCGCACAGAAAAACAGATGCGATATATCCTCTTTATTCATGGTGAACACACAACTATATGTATACACACACACACACACAAAGACACACACATATAGACTCTATGGGTCTAAAGAAGGCCTCTTCTCAGCACGCAGGAGTGATGACAATATCAGCATCTAATTTTTCCTTTTCAAGAAGCTGTTAATGAAGAGTATGAATAGAAGAAAAGCTTCTGCTCAATGCACTAATTGCCTTAAAAGCTCTTCATACAATTTCCCCTGTCAACAGAGATAGCGTGTGTGTGTGTGTGTGTGTGTGTGTGTGTGTGTTAGAGTTTGTGTGCGCATGTGACCGTGCGCCATTGAGCTTTGCTGTCGGAGGTAGTGAAAAGGCAATGCCTATAAGTGCTGTGAAGACGCACTGATGGGAACACACACATACACATGTGAACCTGAAACGAGCTAAAACACACAGCCTCGAGGACGTGCTGCAAGTGTGGCAGGAAACTACCGCGCTAAGCGACAAAGAAGTCATTAAAACAAAAAGCATGCTGAGTGCTTTAAATGCCGTTAATCAAATCCAAACACACTGAATGCATCTCAATCACCCGCCGCTGACATCAAGCTTATTGTACAACAAAGAACTAAACATCTCATTGCAGCAATGTTCCAAGAACAATAAATAAATACGTTATTATATATATATTAATATGTATAATATGTATATTCATATTACATATTTATAAATAAAATTACATAAATGTATGTAAAAATGTATATGAAAGTATTGATATAACTTTGCAAAAAAACCCAAAGACAGACCCTTTTTTTTCTTTTTGGAAGGGGGCTTTTTTGTTTTTAATCATCAAAAATCATGCTTTTTAGTATGTTATCAAGTTTTTATTGTTTTTTTAACAGTCAAAATAACCTCACTGCAGTTTGATTGAGATTAATTAAGATGAACTATATATATATATATATATATATATATATATATATATATATATACATACACACACACAAACACAGAAACACATATTAAATAAAATGTAAAGTAAAATACACATAATAAACATACTAATATAATTTTTATTGTGTTTTAATGTGCTAGCTAGCTGTTTTTAAAGTTATTTTTAACCTAGCCAAAATGACCAGACTGCAGTTTGATTGAGATTGAAGTATAACTGAGATGAACTATATATACAAACATATTAAATAAAATGTAAATTAAAATACATACCTTTTTTTCCATATAATAATTTGAAATACATGAAGCAGCAGATTAAACATATTTACTATTCTGTTCTTTTGTGTTTAACCTTTAGCAGTAAAAACAACCCTTTCCAAAAAATTTGCAATGCACAAATAGCTTTGAAAGAAAATAATGTTTTGCATTTAAAAAAAACATAGAACCTTAAAACACAAAAAAAACTATTGAAGTCTACTATTGAGTCTACAGTATTCCTGACACCCTCATTTTGATTCACATCAAATAAAACATGGCATCAAACCTAAGGTCCACATGTATAGCTCTACAAAAGCCCCAACTTGGCTTCAACTTGTCGTGCATTTGTAATGATCTGCTGTGATTTAGGACACTATGGGCCGAGCAGTGTCAGGTCAAAGGCACCATCGATACGGGCCTGCCAATAACTCTAGGCTGGTGTCAGGAAGAAAGAGGGTGTGCGGTGGGTCAGGACGCTTCTACTGCGAACATCCATCAGTGTCTGCAGGTTGGAGACAGCCGTGATGTGGAGAGTACATATGAGCAAGGGGTCAGTGTCAGGGAAAGCTCCCAAAGGATAGATCTTCCATCAATAGAGCTGGACAGGGGAGGGGTTGGCTGTGGTGGACTAGTCAACGGCAGGTCACCGCCAATGCTGATAAGGGCAGAGAGTCATCGAACTAACCCCGAGCGAGATCTCCAATTAACCCTTTCACTCTCAGCACACAGAATTTAAATGGAACCGGTAAATGGGGGTAAACACATAAGGTGGGAGTCATTAGGGCTGCAATGTGGATGAAGGCTGAGTGTGTAGTAGATGAATTGTTGGTAGTAGAGGAAAGATTTATAGGAATGTTCGTGTTTTAATACAATTTAAGCCCTTGATACATATAATCTTGAAGTGTCATAATTTTGTTGTCACGGTGAAAAATTTGGTTGCTGTGAGATAAATATAATGGAAATAAATAGCGCCAATTATTGAAGCATTTAAAAGCAGAAATGTAAAGCTTATCATTTTATTAAAACTACACTCTGTAACTTTTTTCGTTAAAAGTGATCCAAAAACAATATTTGATAAAATACACAACCAGCCAGCGTTCAAAGCTATCACCTTACTTTAGCTCGAGTCACAGCTTGTAATAATGTTTTCTAATTAAATAAAAAATTTAAATAAAATATTATTTAAATTGTTCTATTAAAAATGTCTCAATTAAACGTGTTAGTTGCAATTTCTTTGTAATTAATTATAAAATGTAGTAGCAATTTGACTGAAATTTTTCTCCACCATCATTTTTCCCATAATTTTTATAGGCATTTTAGGATTGGCATTAAGTTGTCAAATTCCAAAGGTATAAAACTACCCAGAAAAGGTCATTTTTTTACATTTGTTTTGATAAATAAACTTTCCATGGATGTGTGGTTTATTAGGATAGTACGATATTTGGTTAAGATACAACTGAGGGCATAAAAATAGAATCTGGAATCTGAGGGCATAAAAAAAAAAAATAATATTTAGAAATTGCTTTTAAAGTTGCTCAAATAAAGTTATTAACAATTACTAATTAAATTGTTTTGAAATATTTGCATTAGAAAATTTGCTAGATATCTTCATTGAACATGATCCTAATTCTTTTTGGCAGAAAAAAAAATCTGTAATTTTGACTACTGTGATTCGTACTACTGACTAATTGCTGCAAATACACCTGTTCTACTTATGACTGCTTTTGTGGTCCAGGATCACGTTTATGGGTTAGCTACGTTAACTTCAATTGTGTCTCGCTATAACCTGGAGTTTTCCTCCAAGGAGGGAGAAGTGGAAATTAATTTTTGTGGTAATCATTACACCACAAATGCTGCTGATTGAGCCTGTACTTACATGGCCTATTCCTTTAACAATTAAAAGACCGAAACAAATGAAAACCTAAGCAACAAGAGCCAAACCTGTTCTATATGTTTTATTCTTTTAGTTTGTAACTTCAATGAGGCACACTCTCACACGTGAATGGTGAGCGCAAACGCGGAGGAAAATAATTACCCTCTGCCACAGCCAGCTGGTTTGTTCATAAACACGCAATTATGATTTCACGGCAGTCCATTAAATAGGACCGACTCCGGGGCAGGAGCAGCATCCGTCCCACTACGCAACCCCCAACAACATCTTAAAATCTCACGCTAACACCTTCAGCCGGCACACGCAATTTGCTTGATTTTGCTTGGCAACTTTTCAATGCGAAATCAATTACTTTAACAGGGTGTTACAGAAGCCGCGCGGGCTCCGAAAGTGACCCTATTGGTAGCAGACATTCAGACTGAAAGAAAACAGACATTAACGTATACAAAAGACAGGCGGCTTGAGCATGACATGCCTAAACTAGCTGCAATTGAGTCATTAAAGCGCTTCTATCAAGCTAAGATATTGGATAGCATTTTAAAAATCCATATTTCTCATTTTAGCAAATAAATAGCATGGATAAGCAAGTGCCAGGCTGATACTGCAAGTGGAAAAAAATCATCTACCACCAAAACCCCCTTTTCCACCCCCAGACTCCCTTCTGTCTCTCTCTCTCTCTCTCTCTCTCTCTCTCTCTCTCTCTCTCTCTCTCTCAGTCTTTCTCTCATTTCTGCTTTCACAATCCTTCTCTCAGTAATTAAGCGTCCGTCTAAAATGGAGTCTTTTCTTTGCGCCGAGCCCATCTGTGCCAGACACCCTACAGTGCTTTACATGCTGCCGAGCGCCTCGTTCTTTATCTCACCCTGCCGTGACAGTCCCATAAAGATGACATCATAATTAAGGGAGTAGGGATGGAGGTGTGAATAGGGAGATGGGCAGAGGCCTGGAGCGTGGAGGGAGAGATGCACAGCTGGAGGGGGGCCTAAAGAGAGAGAGTAAGAGAGAGAGAGAGAGAGAGAGAGAGAGAGAGAGAGAGAGAGAGAGAGAGAGAGAGAGAGAGAGAGAAAGAGAGACGTAGGGTTTTGGAGGGCAGCAGGGGTGAGGTGAGCTAGAGAAAAAGAGTAATGAACCTCCTCAGATTACATTGGGAAATTGCCCTTTCCCTACAAGCACTTTTTCTCTCTGTTCCTTTTCTCACTCGCACACGCTCTCTGTGCTCACAGCTGAGCTGCTGCCTGTTTAATTTGGGAAGAGACTGTCTCGCAGAGATGTGCCCGACGATGGGCCATTTATCCCAGCAGAGATCCTAAAGCCATGAAAACATTCAGCTCTACAAGCTATCTGATTGACACTTAAGAATTCTCTAGGAAGCAAACAGACTTCGAGAAGGGGGCAACACTGCAGATGCTCAGAAAGTCCTTGTGTAGACAACAGTGCTTCTGAACTGTAGGACCAATATAGTCTCAGATAGTAAGAATGAATGAATGAAACATACACACCCACACCTGATTTGCATGGCTCATGATGTCAAACAAATAAACAAACAAGTAAATAAATAATAAATCTTCCACATATCCCACTGACTTTCAAAGACTGATGTGAAACAGCGAAAATTTGTTCCATTGATTTAAATGGGACGTGACATGAACTAAATAAATAAATAAATAAATTTATTTGGAAAGGTCTTTATGTGGAAAAAATAAACAAACAAACAAGTAAACAATCAAATAAACAAATAATAAATCTACCTATACTGTATGCTACTAACTTGCAAAGACTGATGTGAAATAGTAACACAATTGAATATGCAAATAAAATGTCCATATATGTCTAATACGATAATTGCACAATAAAATAACAATACAATATAATACAAATAAATATTAAAATGCATTAAATGCAAATAATGAAACTTCCACATATACTAGAATAATAATATAAACAGGCTATTATATGAACTAATAATAATACATAAGCATATCCAATTGATTTTCACAAGCCATGTTGTGAAACTGTCAATGTTAATGATCTTATTAAAACATTACATAGAGCATATAGTCTTGGTAATGTTATTTGAATTCAATTGTTTGATTATAATGTTTACTTCTATATGTTATATAACACAGTCAAGTCACCACTTGATGCCCAAAGTAATATCTGGCTCTTAAACAAAACCAGCGGTCAACAGACAAGCTCAGTGTATGTGTTTTGAAGTTTTATGCAGCTGAAAGAATCTCAGTTCCCATGGAAAAATCATGACTGGGTGAGGATTGGAAGCATGAGAGGAGCAGGGTGTGCGGTGGGAGTCATATCTCAGCAGGGACCTGTGCAGAGAACTGTGAAGCCAGGGAGGGGAGGGGGAGCCTGGGCACAGCATGTCTCTGATCTGCTCCTGCACAGCCAGACTTCCAGTACTCAGCATTACCCATTTTATTCCTCTAGCGCTTCCCCCAGCACATACACACACTCAGAACATCTGCTCGGGCACATTAAGAGATGACATTCCGACTCTATATCCATACATTAGAGTCATTAAACCACAACAACTTTAAGGTGATCTCTGCTGGAGCAAAACCATAAAACCTTGCCTTCTCCACATCTGGATATGCCCTACACAAATAGCTTTTGTGTTACTGAGGAATTAGCGATGCATGATATATCAATAGGAATATTTCAAATTTATCTGCATCTTAGAAGTTGAAATTGAATACTGTGCAAAGGTTTGAAACAGGTAACATCTATATATATATATATATATATATATATATATATATATATATATATATATATATATATATAAATAATTTACATAAATAAACAGTTAATGTAATAATTTAATAGCACTCTTAAAGTAACTCTCAAAATATAATTTTAAATGCTGTGATGAATAAACTCAGCAGTTTTAGCCACTGCCCAACATTTCCTTATCCTACTGCCATCTCTCTCTCCATCTTTTCCTGATCGCTGTCTCACCTTTCAATAGAGTGGCAAAAGGCCAAAAATAAACAAATAAAACAGATATCCATCCAGTGTGATGAAATATATCTCGACACCCCAGTGAAGAGCTAAATATGCCTTCTATTTTACAGTACTGTCTCGTCATCTCACCCTCACCATCCTTCTTTCATATTCCTCCCTTCCCCTCCCCTCTATTTCTTGTGCCATCCTCAATATCTATATCTCAGGCTTCAACTCCCTCGTTCTCGTTCTCTTTCTGCTCCCTGGCGATCGATGCTGCTCTTCAACCTGGCTTCACTTCAAAGCCTCCTCTCCCCACTTCGCGCTGAAGGTCGGCAGATCCACAGGTAACCTTTTTTTCCCCCCCTACATGTTTCACTCAGCCCCCACTCCCACCCCCAGCTGCCCTGGAAGCCCGGGAGCATCAAAGACCAGTGGGCCCGTATTGGGTCAGCGCCAGGCCCCCTGCCAAGCCCCCCTCAGGCTCTCTCCCATCCAACCTCCTGTCAGCTCCATACTCACCACCTCGAACCCCCCGCTCCCTTCCCCCCAAATCAGCCCTGCACAACCCCTGCCGAAATTTCACCCTCCCACTGACAAGAACCCTCACATGTATTTGCCAATATAGCTGAATACAAAAGCCGGAGATGCACGGTGACGTAACCCAACAACATACGCCTTAAATAGGTGCAAAAAGGTTAGTCTGGCTTGGCTGCAGTGAAAAGATGATGATCTGTAGCTGGCAAAGCTAGTGTCTTCTTAACATCTGCCTTTCAGCAAATCAGGTAGAAGCCATTCCCACCTCAAAGTAGAAAAAAAAAAAAAAAAAAAGCAGTTGTGAGAAAGTTTAAAATAAGATAGACCTTACATTGTGAGATACTGAGATATATATAAATCAATCTAAGATATAAATGAAAAATAAATTAGATGAAGTTGCAAGTATGAAATTTATAGGCATATTGTGAAATTGTTATTATTACAAAATTGTTAATATTATTATTATTTAAAAAAGTCTAAATAACTAATGTGAAAGTACTATGAGATAATTCAGGTTTTAAAATATAAAGACATTTGGGAGATAAAAAGAGCAATAAAGTTTAAATTGCGAGTCACACTATGAAATGTAAAGTCATAATTATGAGGAAAAAAGTTGCAATTGTTTTACTTAAAGTCACACTGCAAGTGTGAAATGCATGGTTGTGCAATGTGCAATTGTGAGAAATAAAGCAGCAATTGCATATTTATAGCCACATTATGAGCTTTACAGTCATGCTGTAAGTTTTACATACTGGCTTTAAAGTCACATAATTGAAAATATCATAAAAAGTGTGAAAAACCGTTTCAGATTTTATTATAAAAGTTACATTATGAGACACAAAGACGCAATTGTGAAAAAAAGTTTCCATTAACTGCTAAATTAAAAATTGTACTGTGCGATATAAAGATGTTGTGAGATGTAAAGTCATTTTTGGCAAATATAGTCACAACTCTCAGACATAAAGCCAAGCTATGAGATATAAAGTCTCTATTACAACTGAAAATGTTAATACAACAGAAAATGGCTAAACTCAAAGTTCTATTATGACATAAGTCACATAGGACTACTAAGCAAACACTGCATAATAAAGCAATAAGCCCAGTGAAGTCGTGGTTTACAGTGCATTTATAAAAGCTAAGGGGCATTTTTGGGCACAATGTGGAGCGATGTGCCTAAAACCCCCTTAGCTGTTACAAATTCACTGTAAACCATGGCTTCACTGGACTTATTGCTTTTATAAAATGGTTATACATGGCAAGGTTTTATAAAATAAAACAAAGCAAATAAAATGTAATGATGTTAATAAAAACATTATTCTTCAGCCAAACAATGCAGTTCTTCAGAAATGGCTGCAACAAAGTGGTCGCTAAACCACACACCGACGTAAACAAAGGGTAATTTACAATAGCTCTAAAAAAAAAAAAAAACAAGTTGTCAGAATCAAGAATCGGAACGTTTTATAAATATCGTTCTTATTCATAGCTAATAAGTTCTAGAATTTGTCTTCCGCCATTCTTCAAAACAAAACGCCCCTGGGTGTTGCTTACAACTCACAAAGGGGATATAGAACTAGCCGAGCCCTATATGAAACCACACACGACAGGGACTTAACATGAATCCAGCTGTTAGGAGGACTCTACACAGCTTAGCAATGATACTCTATGGGCTTTGGGACTAAAAAGACTTGATGCTAAATGTCACTGCACAGCCTTGTGGGAGCACAGTTGTAACTGTGCCAAAACTTTGATAGCACGTGTGTCTTGAGAATGGGGTTTTCTGTTCTTTGGTCAATAAGTGCTGTGATGAGTAAAAAGCTAAAAATGTAACCGCTGGAAAAGAAAGCAAACAAGGTCCCTGTATCAACCGCGCTCTGTGAATCTTTGTGTACTCAGCGTCTGTGCCGGTTGGCTGTGCGGAGTGATGGCATCAGATGTCGGTGTTGGTGACACATGTAAAATCAGAGAGAACAACAGTCGTCTGACAGGGCTGCTGATTCAAACAGCTCTGTGAGTGACACTAGCTATTGATGCTGCGCTGTTGCTCTGCTAGCTGACATTACAGTGAAGTGTCTTATGACAGAGAGAGGTGAGAAAGAGAAGAGTCAAAAAATACATTGCTCGGTTGCTCTGAAATATACGTTCCATTCTGCCATTATATAAATTGATACGAGGTACAGTGGGGCCCAAAAGTCTGAGACCACATGCTGTGCAACTATGTAAGTAAAGGTTTTGAAAAAAGAAACTGCTATGGCATAAAATGAATAAGAAATATTAGCGATTTTAATGTCTTTGTCAGTAATGGAAAAAAAAATGCCACAAAAAACCCCAGCAACACACACACACATATATACATATATATATATATATATATATATATATATAAAAAATAAAAATGTGTAATTGAAAGAAGGAAAACTAATTAATAATTAATGAATAATTAAAAATCTGTATATATGATGTAGCTACATTGCAACTCCTTCACATTTGACCTTTTGCTTCCTATCTTGGAAAGTTACAGAAAATAATGACAGGATTGTTTTGGAAAGGTTAAAAGAATGGGCTCAAACCTGCATTATTTACACAAGCACCACAGCTCAATGCATCAGGAACAAATATCCTGGCTAATACCAATTGCAGAACAATGTATTACTATATAATTATATAGTAATACTAACATATAACCCTAGAATGCTGGTGATATTATTATAAATCATACACGACCATTTGTAGAGTTAATCCAACACACAATGATAATTTCTTACCCCTCTGTCATTCCAAACTTGTGAAAGCTTCATTCGTCTTTGGAACACAATTTAAGATGAGAACCGGGAGGCTTGTGACTGTCACATTGACTGCCAAACAATAAACAAGACCCAGAAAAGTATGAATTACAAAGTCGTTATTTTTCTTTGAGTACAACAAGTATTCTCATCATCTTATAACATTTAGATTGGACCACTGATAGCAGATGGACTATTTTGAAGATGTTTTTCATACTTTTCTGGGCCTTCATAGTGTTTATTACTTGGCAGTCAATGGGACAGTGAAAAGCCTCCCAGTTTGCATCTCAAATTGCATTCCGAAGATGAACAAACCTTTTACGCGTTTGGAACAACATGGGGGGAAGTGATTAATGACAAAATTGTCCGATTGTCCTTTAATGTTGAAATACTTTTCACTTTAAATGAACACTTTTATTACTTTTATTTATCAAGGTTGCATTAAACTGACCAAAAGTTACAGTTAAGATGTCATAACATAAAAGTTCTGTTTCAAATAAATGCTCTTTTAAACTTTTTATTCATCAAAGAATCTTAAAAAAAAAACCCACATATCATGGTTTTCTCAGAAACATAAAGCAGCACAACTGATAGCACAGTGTAAAGGCTTTTGCTCCAGAGTGTGTGACTGTTTGAGAAAGATGAGAGAACGTGGATAAGCCTCAGATGGACAACATGTTCATCATTACTGAGAGTAAGAGTGTAGAGTCTCGCCGTACATCTGCTCATTATAAACTCACTCAGATTTAGTTCATAAGTCTGCTGATTAAGTTCTCCATTCAGTCCTATGCTGGTCTGACTTCATTTTCTCTCTCTTTCTCTGTCCGTTTGGACTGTGACAGTTGAGTGGAGTAAATAACGCATTAGTGCTGTTTTGGGCCCAGCTGTGTGTGTGTGGTAAAGAGTGATGAATTGCTTGGATAATAAGGACTCCCAGGAGCAGGCCACTTAACCACATGGCATTTTGGATCAGACACATCGAAAATACAATACACAAACTTACACACACAAACCACTAACATTGAAAGTTGAGCATCAGCGATAACAAACATTCGCTAATACTGAGTGTGCAGCATGATATGAACATCAAAAGCTCTCTCCTTTTGACCTTGAGATGAATATTTAAAGGATGAGTGTCCAAACACACACTGGATCAAAAAATGAACCTCCTCCTGTGAAGAAAGCAATCTAAAGTGTTTGTGAAAAGTGTTCACTCTCTATCAGGAAATGTGATATCCTTTCTAAGTATGCGTGTGCCAAAGGGCAGCTGCGTGTGCTTTTGTTGTTTCACTGTCATCGTTGTTGGGGAAACTTCTTTAAAAACGTAGCTTGTCAAGTTACAAACTTCTCACCATTTAAAGCAGTTTGACAAAAGGTAAGCTACCTGCACTCTTTTAAAAAAAGGAAAAAAAACATATTTAGTACATTTAGTATAGGTAATAAGAAGTAGCGGCAGGTTGAAAATTAAGAAGACTTAGTTACAGGCCGGAACAGTGCGATTACAAAATTGTTCTCTTTTACAGTATATGTGCTGCCATTTTTTGTCATATATGGCAAACAGTCCAAAAGTGGGACGAACCTACTCTTTTTGACTGAACCAGCAGCACAGAGCACTGAGCGAGTGGACAGCATGGTGTGAATTGACCCATTTGAAATCGACACCGAGTTGTTTGTTACAAAATTCTATGGAATCCCCAAATTACTAAAAGAATAGGACAAAATATTGTGCCAAGCTCAATATGAATAAAGTTATAAAACATGTATAGAACTCACAACTTATAGGAGAAAATACACTATATTAGTGTTATTGGTGTAATATTCTGTAATGACCATATTACTGCTATTATTATAGGACATAGTTTATTTATTCCTTTTTTTTCAGTGATCATAAATTTTATATGGCTGCAAAACAAAAAAACTTGTTTTGAACCAGTTCATTTAAATAAACTGTCTGAATGCACCAATTTGCTAAAACAAATCTCAAACCTCCCAATATTTAATGTTACATAAATCTAACATATTTTAAGGAAGCCAATTTGATCGCTACGTTTTCTGGTCTGAGTATAAAGCAGCATGCACCAGTATTTTTTATATGCTAGGTTATATTATTCAATAATATTTTACTTTTGCTTTTTCAGTTTTCTTTTTCATTCTAGGTTATGTTTTACTTTAAATTCATTTTTAGTCATTTTATTTTATTTCAGTAAGTTTTCAAGTTTGAGTTTTACATGTAATAGTTATATTTTATTCCAACTAAAAAAAAATTGTTTTCCTTTTTTTGTTTTAGTTAACAACAACAACAACACTGATGTGCACAATACATTATTGACTAAAACTGTAACTTAGCATTTTAGCTTTAACTACACTCTAGACAAATCACACTATTTTAAAAACGGCTGTGCCAATGTTATGCTACTAAAAACTCGCTAGCACTATTACTCCTCAGCTTTTACTGTCATCAAACCAGAAATCTAAATCAAGCACAGACTTGAGGTAAATGTGTGTAATGGAGATCGCTATGGAACTTTTCCTTCTACGCAGGAAGTCTGAAACACACAAACACACAGCAAGAATCTGTCCTCACCCCTCCATGAGATTTTTGAAAGAGGGAATGAGAAACAGAAAGGCTTTCTTTGGATGGCGATGGTTGTTTAAAGCATGAAATTGACTTATATTTCTCCTTGTCTGCTGCCTTTGAAGCCACGGCTGATGGCTGTGCACATCCTCGCTCTGCCATCAGCCAATCAGTACTAACATGACACTTCAGAGTCATTAGTCACATGGCCTTTACAGCTCAGTTTATTGGTGCAAAAAAATAAAAAATAAAATACAAATATAAAGTGAAAACGCAAAGATGCGCAAAATAGGCCGTCCAGTACCAGTACCAGCCAAGTAACTGGCATTGAGATGAATGAAAATGCATTTAGCCCTGCTGGAGCAGTTATGAATACGTGGAACAACCCTAGTATCCTTCACCACACAAGCTCAGAACCTTCTACCAACTACAAATAAGCATGCTGCCATGCTGTGTGAAAGAGGTGGAAAAGAAGGGAACTGAACCCAGCACAGAGGTTTCTTCCTCCTAAAGCGCCTGCGTGTTACGAAACCAAAAGGGAGGCAAACTCACTGACAATAGCCCTTCCCTCTCTTTCTGGGCTGATGAAAGCTGTTGCACTGACCAGCACTCCCTGCTGTACGCGTTCACAGCTGGCACACACACACACACATTTCCACACTCTCAGTGTGCGAGAGTTGGGCTTGCTGAAGAAAAAAGGACGCCGCTCAGAATGACAAGCCTATTGATTTAAACAAGAGAAGCACCTTCACAGCAGATTCTACCTGACCTGAAGACTGACTCACAGCAACAGACCACACCACAACTGTTAACTCTTAAATTATGGTTTACAGAAATACTAAATAAAAACACAAAAAATGCATATTGACATGAGAGGTCAGGGTATATTTTGTTAATACAGTCGCACTTTCAAAAAATATCAGTGTAGTAGTTTTATAATAAAGTTACTTTATAATAATAACATTAAATATATAACTTTGGCTTTGGTTTAAAAATTTAATAAAATCTAAAATCTAAAATTTTTTTATTTTGTTTGTTTGTTTGTTTGTTTGTTTGTTTGTTTGAAATTACTTTTTAGGAAACAGGCTCATTCTTCAACCCGCCAGAGTAAATAAATTGAGATTTACCATTTTTGAATCTATTCAGCTGATCTCCAGGTCTGGCGACAGCACTTTTAGCATAGCTTAGCATAGATCATTGAATCTGATTAGACCAGAAGCATCGCATTCAAAAATGAGTTTTGACATTTTTCCTATTTAAAACTTGACTCTGTAGTTATATTGTGTACTTAGACTGACGGGAAATGAGAAGTTGCGATTTCCTAGGCCGATATGATTAGGAGCTATACTCTCCTTCTGCGTAATAATCAAGGAAGTTTGCTGCTGTACCATGACCGCAGCAGGCGCAGTGATATCACGCAGTGCCTGTGGAAAATAGTCCCCAGCTTACAAGACACGCTCCCTTCGCAAGCAAGAGTGTCTGGCTGCTTTCAGGCATGATATCACTGCAAAAAATATAGAAACTCATTTCTGAACGTGATGTTATTGGTCTTATTGGATCCAATGATCTATGCTAAGCTATGCTAAAAGTGCTATTTCCAGACCCGGAAAATTGGCTGAATAGATTCAAAAACCCATTAACTGGAGAATGAGCCTATGTCCAAAAAGTGGAGTGTTCCTTTAAATAGCTGCATAATGATTTTAAATAATAAAAAGGCAGAAATCACTCCAATTAATTATATATTTTATTAATTACATACGTTATTTTTCAGCAAATATGCATTAAACTGATCAAAAGTCATGATAAGATTTACATTGTTACAAAAAATTTAAGCGGATAGAAAATAGAGGTTGTTGAAAAATCTAAATAGATTAATATTACGTTCTTAGTGTATTATTGCTCAAATAACTGCAGCATTAAACAAATCTTACCAAACAAATAATTCCCAAACTTCTGAATGGTTGTAGAGATCCAATATGGATCAATATTCAGTATCGATCTCTTAATATGCAGATCATCTTTCTGTCATGTCACCCAAACAACGGACAAAAACAACAACAACTGTAAAATCATCGTTTTTTTCAAACACTGATTGCAATTTTATTTTCTTCATTTTGTAATTTTTGTATTCAGTTCTCATTTGAACATGGGGGTGTTAACCAAAATACATTGGTGGCACGTGATGCCCTTAACAAGTAGCTAGAAGGGGTTTCACGTCACCAATCAGCATCAAGAACCAGAATTATCCGTTTTACAACCTAAAAATGAATTATCCTGTTTGTACAGGATAATGTCATGAAATGTCTTAATTAGTGTTTCAGCATTCTTTGTTTGTCTCTGTCTTTCGTCTCATTCCTCTGTCACACACAGCTTGCTGTCCCAGAAGCTCTGCTCAGCGTTAGCATTAGCTCCTTGGGTGTGTGGGCTTTGGGGAGTATGAAGCAGAGCAGTCATATTCATCTGGGTAATAGCGCTGGTGTGGTGCAGGGCCGGCGCTGCCTGGTGAGGGATGGCGCTGCTCACTGCTTGCCTGACAACCATGAATCACACGCGGCTACTCTAGGGCCCCGCTCTGCCATAAAACAAAAGATGGAGATGAAAAATGCAGCAATTAAGTGATTTGATTTCTGCTCTGCCCCTCCTGTCCCTTACTGCCACACACAAACCACACACACCAAATCTCTCTCAATCTCTTTTTATAACACATTACGCACTAAACACACTCACATGGCTGAGAGCAAGGCCGTGGCTAAAACTCACCGCCTTGCAGTGACTTCAGGCTGTCTACACACCCTTTGTATCTCTGTATTGTTTTGTGGACTTCACACGGTGCAGCTACCTTTCACAATTACCGATTTCACAATTAATAATTTCTTGAGAATTTTTAAAGCGCAAACTAGCTCAACACGAATACTCCAACCCACTAAGTGACAGTATCGTGCTGTAATGGCAGTTTCCTAAGTTTGTGTAATTAAGAAAAGCATTAACAGCTCGAGAGCCGGCCTCTGGGGGGCGATGAGCCTCGGCTAGGGCCATGATGGAGTGCATGAGGGCCGTGTGTACTCACTCAGACCTGGCAACCTCATCCATCCTGGCCTGCTCCACGCCTCTGCCACAAGCAAATCCAAATCACCAACTAGGTAAACACAGAGCCAACACGATCCATCACTACACCCACATATAAAGGCATGCTTGTGGACGCAAGCTGATATAAACACTTTACTTATGACATTATTAATAAACACAACCAAACATTTATTAAATGAATGCCTATGAGTGTGCATTAATGTGCTGTACAGATATAAGTCAGTATTTGCTGAAACATAAATAGGGAATAATCAACTGATCATAATGTATTTACTTTAACTTTAATGCAGTCACAATTTTCAATTTCAGATTTATTCCTTTATAATACACAGGAAATACATGCATTTGGGACAAACAGCAATCATTTAATACTACTCTCTCTTCTTGTGATATCACTTATTGTATGATATAAATATATCAGAAACTTATAAGGGGCATTTTTGCACCAATATCTTGAATTTTAGTGCTTAACTGCATTTATGGAGTTGTTGACGTGCATCATGTTTGTCAACAGTCAACTGTATGAAAATGTAAAGGTCTGGAACCAGTCCGATAACTACATTAAAATATTTTCAATTGTGTTATTTTTTCATAACTAATTAATTAAGTTAACATATTAAACTGATATCCCTACTGGTATTTATATACAACTTACGTATAGTGAAATATTTAAGACTTTTTATGATCACAACCCAACACAAAAAATGTACTACTAATGAACTGTAAAAAATATCATGACAAATAATAGACTGCGTTATAAATACATAACAAACACATCTCTTTCAACAAACTTGACCCTACCACCTGCATTTGCTTTTCATTTTCTATTCTAACTACATTTTAATGAAAAAAACTAACCTTCTAGCATTCTGTGTTCTTTTTCTAATCTTTTGACATGTTTTCTATTTATTTATTTAAAAAAATGACCCTTTAACACTAGCTTTCTCTATTCTTTTTCTATTCTAGACTATTCAAGTCTATTATTGCTCTCTTGCTGGTTTTGATTGCTTCTATTGTCCTCAGTTATAAGTCACTTTAATAAAAGCGTCTGCTAAATGACTAAATCTAAATGTAAATCTAAATAAATCTACACCTGAACGTCAACTCAAAATGCTCAAAGCTTAACTAATTTCTAACTATTGGTAATTATACTGGGAGAATACAATATACCATTGGCATCTGCACTTGAATTAAATTTTTTTTTTTATTGATCTCAAATATTTTAAATGCATATTTAAAATAGCCATATTTATAAAATATATAAATAGCCAATAGCCATATTTTTTAAGAGTTTATATATATATATATATATATATATATATATATATATATATATATATATATATATATATATATATATATATATATATATATATATATATATATATATATACACATACATACATATGTCTAGAAGTTATTTAAAAGTTGTAGATTCAAAGACCACAGCCAGTCAATGTAATGCCCTTAAGGAATTAATCTCTAGCTGCCCCAGATTATGCCGCTGTGTGAATGCATTTAAAAAAAACAGCATCATCAAAACGACAAATTAGTAAATTAGTAATTACTGCATGAAATACAAAAGGAAACACTGGCAAGACTCTCTTTACAACAATATGTACCACATGTAAACAGTCCACCCACAATTAAAAGCCTCAGTACATTAGTATGGGCTTTAGGCTATTACAGTAATTACGAGACAAATATTCCATTTGGAAGCGTAAAGACTTTGGCGTTTAGCTGTGTGTCATCCAATCCAGTGGCCTTCACATTGGGATCTGTCTCTGATCAATGGTAATAACTTGATATTGGCTGAATTTTGCAGAGAGGTTGAAAGAGCCACAGAAACATCAATACAGTGAAAATGTTGTTCACGAGCAAAGATCTTTCGCTTTCCAAAACACACAGCAAAACTTGAATGCAAATGCCGACACTGACACACGCAAGCATATATAGATTAACACACACAAATTTAGCACACACAAGCAAAAGAGTGTACCGTATAAGAACATCAAATGAGACAAGTGCAATAGCCGTCTAAGAGCAGATTATGTCTTTAAAAGTTGATGCTGCTTCTGTCAGCCAGAGATTAGTACATCACATCAGAGATGTCTTATATTTCACTTGGAAAATGCCAAATAATGTTTATCAAACTCTTTGTGAATGTGTATGTGAGTTCTCAGCTTAATAGGCTCCTAATAAGACTATTTTGTTCAGATCCAGATTGAAAAGTGCCACCCTTCAAAAAGGACAGATTTCATATGCTCTGAAATGCTGCTCAGATGCTAATAAACTCCATTAGAAAGGCCGTAAAGGAATGAACAGCCACAAATCAGCGTGTGTGCATATGTGGGTGTGTGTGTGCGCATGCACAGCGGGTAGATCTTGGTCAAACATTAAAGCTTCAAACACACTCTAAGCATGTACGTGAAATGTGTTAGAATGCAGCCAAGTATGCACCACATTCTCAACAGAGTAGCTATTCTTCTATGGTTAAGTTTTCCTTCAGGTCAAACTCTTGACTTGACGAAGCAGCAGTTTAAAAAAAAACTATTAAAGATGTTTATAAGTAACCTGAGTAATGACAACGTATTTTTGTCTATTGATACAAATATACCTCTGCTACGTCAAGAAATAGTTCAATTGAAAATTTAAAATACACCATAACCTACTAACTCCGAAGCCATCTTGGGTGTATATGACTTTCTTCTTTCAGACAAACACAGTCTGAGTTTTTAAAAAATTATCCTGGCTCTTCCAAGCTTGGTAATGCTGGTGGACAGTGGCCATTATTTTGAAGCTCCATAAATCGGATATATCTGCAAATCGATGGGTTTTTGTAACCAGAATATTTCTAGTTTTAAAATTACAACGTAAATGACTGACCTCTGGTTATTTTACGTGATATATGTCCAGTCATAGGTTATGCAAGAAGCTGGAACTCGGTGCTCTCACAGAAAATAGCCGAAATAAATAAACTGTACATTTAAAAAGAAGAAAATCATATACACTTAGGATGGCTTTGGCATTAGTAGTTTATGACGTTATTTTAATTTTTGGGTGAACTATTCCTTTAAGGTTTTGTGCTCCAGGGTCACACATAGGTTTGTAATGACTTAAAGATGAATTAGTGATGAGAACATTCATTTTTTTGATAAGCTGTCCCTTTCAGAACTGTCCCTTTTTTGGCGAACTGTCTCCATTCAGAAAAGTCTGAATAGCAGACTATAAGGTGGTTGGCAAAGCATTCACATCTGCACAGAGTATTTTTCTTCCTTCACTGTATTATTTATTTATTTAATTTTTTTGCTAAACCAGAGGTCAGCAAGCTTTTTGGCACAAGGTGCCATTTTGTATTTTTCTCGTTCATTATTGCTCCAAATTGGCTTGTAAATATGAGGGAAATTAACATTTATAAAATAAACAACTAAATAAACTAAATGCTCTTAATATTAATCTCTTTCTCTTTTATAGCTTGCATGCCAATCGTTGCCCCTGATGTCATGCAGAAAAAGGTTGACAACCCCTGATCTAGACAACAACAACAAAAAACATGTGTTTGGGGCACTGCAATAAATATATATTTAAAACGCTTCTTCCAAAACTTGAATAAGAAGTTATTTTTTTAGAAAAATATTTGTAAGAACAGGCACATAATCTAAATTCCTAAACAATTTTTTTTTTTATTTTAATCACTATCAAAACTGCTTTCACCACAAGTTACTTATTTCATTTGATGAATGCCACTTTAAACCCCTACTTGTTTTGCTAACTGTTTTGTTGTATTCAGATTTTTCACAAGAATTAATTTACAACTTGCATGGAAACATATCTAGCGATGGATTGCATACCTGTTTGCAGGCAAAAGAAGCCAATTCTAGACCAGATCATGGGCAGAGCGACCAAGAGTTCAGGGTTCAGCCAATGAACTATTAAAACCGTTCCTGCAGGAGAGAGAACAGACAGAATTAATGAGGAGGAGAAATAACAACAGGAAATGGTGAGTGTGTGCTCTTCCTGTTCACAAGCCACAGAGGTGAAAAGAATGAACCTGTTGGTTGATAAAAAGGGTGATGTCACTGAATTAGAGATGATTTCAGTTCAAACATACAGCTGAAATGCATAATTCACACACTCATACATGCCGGCGCTGCCCACACACGAGAAAGATTGGTCTCAACACTACAACCACTAATACACACACACACACACACACACACAAATACACACTCCAATGAATGCACCCAAGTGGCGGGCCCCTCAAAGTAGCGGTATGAGTAGAGAATGGAGTAAATTAGCCAGTATGTGTGACTGGAGCGCTCCAGAAATAGCCAGGGTAATGTATTCTCATAGCGGCCGGTGCTTTGCACAATGGTGCCCTTAATAATACAGTTCATTTCTGCTGAAATAAATAAGGGCTCCATTTCCATCTTATTTCATGCAAATGATGGCAGCCCAAACAGGTAGAGGGAGTACTGTGTGTGTGTGTGTGTGAGCAGTGAAGGGGGGTGTCATAGTGTCGGGATGCATTCAAATGAGCTCCAGGCCCCTTGAGTGTGGCAATGACTCCCACGCCACCTTGCCAGTCGCTGACACACACACACACACTCGCACGCAAGTCGATATGGCCGCCGTTACACACACTGCAGTGCTGCCAATATCAATTTCCTTGAATGCTCCTCAGGAGAACAGCACACAGAGGAAGACAAAGAAGGCTGTGTCTCTTTTTCCTTTGCTCCATATGATAAACAATCATATGGAAAACTGCATTTAGTGTGCTATGTAAGCAATGGAGACGGAAGCACACTGTGGCACTGTGCTGACACAAAATCTGAAAAATGCAGTCCTCCGAGGGCAGTTCTTTAACCCTTTAGAGAAGGTAAAGTCAAGAGAAATCAGGGGTCAAAACTCATTTCACT